>NC_041387.1:341151060-341336726 GCF_002162155.2 Triticum dicoccoides | reverse complement strand
CAAGAAGTAAGGGACACAGATGTTTACCCAGGTTCGGGCCCTCTCGATGGAGGTAAAACCCTACTTCCTGCTTGATTAATATTGATGATATGGGTAGTACAAGAGTAGATCTACCACGAGATCGTAGAGGCTAAACCCTAGGAGCTAGCCTATGACGGTATGAATGTAATTGTGTTCGGCCTTCTAAGGACCAACCTCTCCGGTTTATATAAACACCAGAGAGGGCTAGGGTTTACATGGAGTCGGTTACAAGGAAGGAAACATAATATCCGGATCACGAACCTTGCCTTCCGCGCCAAGGAAAGTCCCATCCGGACACGGGCCGAAGTCTTGAGTCTTGTATCTTCACGCTTCAATAGTCCGAACGTTGTACACAGTCCGGCTGTCCGGATACCCCCTAATCCAGGACTCCCTCAGTAGCCCCTCAACGAGGCTTCAATGACGATGAGTCCGGCGCGCTGTATTGTCTTCGGCATTGCAATGCCGGTTCCTCCTCTGAATATTCCAAAGTAATCACCGAACACCCAAATCATGTCTGGATCTGAAAAAATGATCTCCACATACCACCATAGAGAGAATCATATTTCACAAATGCAATCTGCTGACAACTTTTCTCGATGACGTGACACGTTATTATGATCGGATCCATTATTCGAACCGTTTCCACACAACCAGCTACAACGCATATCACGAGGCGGTTTTTGTGACACGTCTTCTCAAAGCAGAGATTGTGTCCCCTTATTACGGGATTCTCATCAATACGGGCATGGGTAATCTGTCCGTGCCATTAACCATGGAGCTTGGGAAACAAGCGATTCCCAACGGGCAAGTGGGGAGGTGCACCGCTTCCGGCGCCTCTATAAAGGGATAAGATCCCCCCATTTTCACCCATGCCTTCTTCCTCCTTCACCCACTGTTGCCCCCTCGAGCTCCAGCACCCAAGCCCAAGTCTTCCCCGCACAGCTAAACATGTCCGGAGCAGGAGGCAAGTGGATGGCTTCCACCGTCAAGGAGGAGCACATCACCAATCTTCGGGTGGCCGGATACTTGGCCGCGGACATAGCGCACCGTCTACCAGACACCGGGCAGGTCATTCCGACCCCAGGACCCAACGAGAGGGTCGTATTCGTCGCCCACTTTGTCCGTGGACTAGGATTCCCAATCCATCCCTTCAGCCGCGGGCTTATGTTCTACTACGGGATAGATTTCCACGATCTAGCCCTGAATTTCGTTCTCAACATCTCGGCGTTCTTCATCGTGTGCGAGGACTTCCTCCGCATCCAGCCTCACTTTGGCCTATGGCTGCAAACTTTTTGCGTGAAGCCGAATGTGGTAAGAGGCCAACAGGCAGAGTGTAGAGGGGCCATGGTGGGCCGAATGCCCAACGTCACATGGCTCGATGGCTCCTTTGTGGAGACCGTAAAAGGATGGCAATCGGGGTGGTTCTACATCACCGAGCCGCGCAGTGCTAACTGGGCGGCGGCCCCCGAGTTTCGATCCGGAGCCCCCACGCGGCTTACCTCCTGGGAGAGGAAGGGCCTATCCTGGGCGATTCCGAGGAGCTGGTCGGACTCCAAACATGTGTCAAAAGCATGAAGGACAAGAACATCAAGCTTGTCAACGTGATCTAGGTCATGCTCATTCGCTGAATCTTACCCTGCCAGAGGCGGGCAGTCAATCTGTGGGAGTTCGTCCCCAATGAGCACCGGACGCTCCAGAGGCTCTACGGCATGACGCACAAAAGCGCATGGAAGGAGCCATTCAAGGCCTCCGAAGTGCCTCCTCCGACGTCCGAAGACCGCGGGCTTCACGTCGCGTGGGCTCCTAGGCCGGTGAGTTCTTAGACTGACAACAGACCCAGTTCGTCCTCATATGTTCACGGGAGTGCCTTAAATAGTTGTGCATATTTGCTTCAGGAGGCCGAGAAGAAGGCCCCGGGGACCCGAAAGGGTCTCCGGCGCAAGGTTGTGTAGGAAGCCTCATGCGAAGACGACGAGGCGGACTCCTCCCACGAAGGGGAGGAGGAAGAAGAAGACTCCCCATCTGGGAAGGCGGATCAAGGGGCCGGAAAAGGTCCTTGGCACAAGGCCTTCATTCCCCTGTCGTCCGATGACGACGATTCGGAGTCCTCCCACGGAGGCGGGGGGAATCAAGAAGAGATCCTACCTCCCCCACTGGGGGGAGAAGAAGAGGAGGGCCACCCCAGGAGGGGAGGCTGGGGCGTCCAAGAAGGGGAAGAGGCCCCTTCCGGACTACTCCGCCACGGCCGCTCTCGGCGAGGAGGGGTGGCTACCTAGGGGGAAGCCCCTAGCGCGACCGTAAGTGCTTGCACTCTATCATGACTTCACTTCACAGTTTTTGTAGAGTCCGGCCAGGGATCACCCTGGGGTATCCTCCTCCGGGTCCCTGAGCAATTCAGAGATGAATTCGCTCCCGACGGCCACCACTCCTCAACCTGCGGAGGACACGGAGGTGTTGTCCCAAAGGCTCCCAGAGCAGGGGGAGGTGACTCTGGAGAAGCCCCGAGGCGGGGTCCCAGTTGTCGGACACGCGGGGTTCAAGATCCCCGCGAAGTGTGTCGATGAGAGCCACGGCCAGCCGGGCTCTCAGCCGAACACCATTCCGAAACATTCGATGGCTCCGGACTCAGGCAGGCGACCCCTCGCTAAGGAGGGCGAGCCGTCTGTGTCGCGGACTTCCGTTGCGCATGAGGCACCGGACGGTCTACTGGAAGCGCTTTGCGGCGCCTCCCTGGACGAAGGGCACCGTACTCTTATGAGTACGGTGATTCGGAAGGTTTCGTCCGCCAAGAGCGGACTAACCGAAGCTTGCACCAGCCTCCTAACAGGCTTCGAGGTAAGTAATACATATGTGCAAAATTACCACCCGATAGGTAGTAGCCCCTGATACTGTGTTTGGCGTTCGGAAAGAAAAGCCGAGCAAAGGGTCAATTAAAATCCGCAGGAGTCTCATTATAAGTATTGTTTTGAATAAGCAGGTTGTGCTGTTTGCTGCTGCTGCCCATACTGCCGAGGTTGCCGATTTTAAACGGGACCAGGAGCAGGCGCAGGGAGAGCTCGACCTCACGAAGAGGCAGCTCGAAGAGAATATGGGTAAGTTATTCTCGTTCTTATGTATTTTGAGGATAGGCAGAATTGGTGGGTCTAACAACTAAGTGTCATGACCGTGTAACAGGGGCCCCCACCGAAGTGGCGGCCCTGAAGAAGGCGTTGTCCGAGGCAGAAGACAAGGCGGCCTCGGAATGTAAGGAGCGTGAAAAGCAAAGTGCTAGGGTAGGTGAGGTACAGCAGGAGCTCTAGGACCTCGGCAAGAAATGCGAGTCCATGGAGCATGACCTGAAGGCCAAAGAGGCCGAGCTTGCGAAGGCCCTTATGAGCTTAAAAGACGCCAAGCCCGAAGCCTAGAAAGCATAGCAGGAGATACAGGAGGCCAAGAAGATAGCAGCGGGTAAGAAGTTCTTTGTGCAAAGCAAACATGTGGAGGAGACATTTCTATTACTTACTCGAATTCGGAGCTCTCCAGGGGCATTTGGAGATCTACCATGCAGCGTATCAGACGCTGCGGAATTCTACCGTGCGCAGGAGGGGAACTCAACGGAGAAGCTGTTCTGGTCCCAGTATGCTAGGGCCGAACACCCGATGCCTCTGAGTGACCAACTGAAGCAGTTGGACGAACTCCATAGGGCGGCCGAACTGGCTATGAAGGGGTTCATAGTTCGGATGTTTCCTGGTGAGCTCATGCCCAGTAGCTACTTCGGCCTAATCAAGCGGATGATGGATGCCTGACCACGGCTTGAGGTGATCAAGTGATCCGTGTGCATCGAGGGTGCCCGCCGGGCCCTTTCCCGCGTCAAAGTGCATTGGGGCAAGATGGATGCGGAGAAGCTGGTCAAGGATGGACCGCCGGAGGGCAAGGCGCATCGCCATCCCGAGCTGTACTATGGTGGCATGATGCGTGCTCGCCTCGTGGCTGATGAATGTACCAAGGACACCATTTTTGAAAGAATTCGCTTCTGTCATGGTTGTATTTTAAGGACGAAGTTACTTGCGCTATGTAGCGCTTTTGTTATTTAAAATATTACCTTCTGTGCGGCTATTTATAAAATCCTGAAAGTAGGCCAGTCGTCGGCTTCCGCCCCCACGTGACTAGCACTCGGGTGTTCGTGGAAAACCTAGACACTCTTGATCCAAATGTTTGGTCCCTTAAGGAGGTGTCTAGCGCAGCGAATGAGGCAATCGGACTATGCGGCTTTATAACTTTCACTTAGCCATAGAAGTCTACAATTTTAAATTTTGGCGAAGCCCCTAGAATCCGGAAGGCCGAATTGGGGCGCTATATACACCTTGATCGGACAAAGCCGATTTATCGCCTAAAGCGGAAAATCTTTAAGGATTTTAGTACCTCTCGAACAGCGACCAGTTCTCGCCACATCATGCCGGTCAGTTTTCGGCTTTCTCTACTGAGGTGCTCGTCCGGAAGAACCGGGACACAATCGCAGTAGTTCTCCCTGCGCTACCTTAGCCGATATAACGAAACGTAAGGCACCAAAACAATGGAGCCGGGCTATCTCAACTGTGGACCCAGGACATGATTCAGAGCTCATGCATATAGTGCTATAAGTTCGGGGTGCCGCACTATTGAAAGTGTTCGGACTTTTAGTTGCCATATTACGGGGCGTCATAAGAAGCCCCTGGCAAACTGGCCGTACCAAGGTGTCCGGATGTAATACCAAGTAAACATTTGTAAGAGAAAAATACTCAAATAAGGAAAATAAGCTGACGCTATATGTAATCTCCATTTAACGAAAAATACGTTTAAGCGTATGTTTACAATGGATGCATTAGGCTGAGATAAAAATAGGACTATTTGACATGTCCTATCCAGGGGCAAGCCGTGTGCAGATAGATGAAGCAGGTATAATGATCGTAAATAGATTCCACCTGGGTATTTCCTTCTGCGCACAACGTCTGTTGCCTCCATTGGTGTCTCTTCCATATGAGTCCGGCAATTCGGCTCCTCTGAGGATGCTGCACTAACGCGGTGTCCTGTAAGGTAAAAGGGAAAGAGTATGAATGTATTTAGCGGTTACCTGCATTGTCGACTGAGTCGTTGATGCACCTCCGCCTATGCCCAAGGTATCTTGAGTGCGTAATTGTGTACGCGTGGCACGAATGCTGCTTTGGAGGGGCTTGAGCGGAGGCCGGACTGCTAATCACGATCTTGGCATTCGTGTTGATCCTGTTGCGGGGTGCTCCGGACTCGTTTGACAGTGCTCGAAGTTGTCGCCGGATTGGTTTGTCGGAGGAGGCCGCATTGTACTTCTGCCACGAGGGCTGCCGTATGCTCTTCTGTTCAAAGGGAGCGGTCCATGTTTCTGTTGACAGTGATGACCCCACGCGGTCCAGGCATCTTGAGCTTGAGATATGCATAGTGTGGCACCGCATTGAATCTTGCGAATGCGGTTCGCCCGAGTAGTGTGTGGTCGCCACTACGGAAAGGGACGATGTCGAAGATCAGCTCTTCGCTCCTGAAGTTGTCTGGGATCCGAAGACCACTTCCAATGTTATAGAACCCGTGCAGCGGGCCTCTACTCCAGGAATAACACCTTTAAAGGTGGTTTTGGTGGGCTTGATCCTTGAAGGATCAATGCCCATGTTGCGCACTGTGTCCTGGTAAAGCAGGTTTAGGCTGCTGCCGCCGTCCATAAGGACACGCGTGAGGTGGAATCCGTCTATGATTGGGTCTAAGACCAATGTGGCTGAGCCGCCATGACGGATTCTTGTAGGGTGATCCCTACGGTCAAAGGTGATCGGACAAGCTGACCATGGGTTGAACTTGGGGGCAACTGGCTTCATCGCATAGACGTCCCGTAGTGCCCTCTTCCATTCCCGCTTCGGGATGTGGGTGGCGTCGATCATATTGAACATTTTCACCTGGGGGGAAATTTCTTTTGCCCCCTCCCCCATGTTCGGACGCCGGGGCTCATCGTCATCATTGATGTGCAGCCCCTTGTCCTTATTTTCGGCGGTTATCTTGTTGGCCTGCTTGAACACCCAACAGTCTCTATTGGTGTGGTTGGCTGGTTTGTCTGGTGTGCCATGAATTTGGCACGAGCGCTCTAGTATGCGGTCCAGACTGGACAGTCCCTGATTATTTCTTTTGAATGGCTATTTCCGCTGTCCGGATTTAGGTCCGCTGAATCCGCCGTTGACTGTCGTGTCTTCCGTGCCGTCGCCATTGTTCCATCTCTTATGTCTGTTGCGCCGTGGCTTGCCATTAGCATCGCGGCCGTCCGAAGTACCGGAATGTGGCGTGGTGCCGCTACGAGCCAACCAGCTATCCTCACCCGCACAAAAACGGGTCATTAGGGTTGTGAGAGCTACCATGACTTGGGTTTTTCCTGGCCGAGGTGTCGAGCGAGCCACTCGTCATGAATATTATGCTTAAAAGCCGCCAGGGCTTCGGCATCCGGAGAGTCGACTATTTTGTTCTTTTTAGTGAGGAACCGAGTCTAGAATTTCCAGGCTAACTCTCCGGGCTGTTGTGTGATGTGGCTCAGGTCATCAATGTCTTGTGGTCGCACATATGTGCCCTGGAAGTTGTCAAGGAATGCATCTTCCAGGTTTTCCCAACTGCCAATGGAATTTGCAGGCAGGCTGTTTAACCAGTGCCGGGCTGGTCCTTTGAGCTTAAGGGGGAGATAGTTGATGGCATGTAGATCATCTCCGCGGGCCATGTGAATGTGGAGAAGGAAATCTTCGATCCATACTGTGGGGTCTGTTGTCCCATCATATGATTCGATGTTTACGGGTTTGAACCCTTCTGGGAATTCATGATCCATTACTTCGTCCGTGAAGCAGAGAGGGTGTGCGGCGCCTCTGTGCCGGGCTATGTGGCTACGCAGGTCGGATTGATCTGGGTTGCTATGTTCGGCCCAGCCGGATTTGTTGATGGTGTATCCGGCGTGACGGTCGTCGTCGCGTGCTGGGGCGCGCCCCCTCGATCCGTAGATCGATCTTGGTTGTCCTGCTTTATTGTCCAGAATATCTTGCAGGTCGTGCATGTTTCCCTGAGACATAGTGTATCGGCATGGGGGTGCAGGCTGGTATCTGGGCTGGTATCCCGTTTTATCCCGGCCACGGGGTGGCCGGTCAGCGTTTGGCGTTCGAGTCCATATTCCTCGGCTGCCAGGACTTCAGTCCATCTATCTGTGAGCAGGTCTTGATCAGCTTGTAGTTGCTCCTGCTTCTTCTTCAGGCTCCTTGCAGTGGCTATAAGCCTATGCTTGAAGCGTTCCTGCTCCACGGGATCCTCAGGTACGCCGAACTCGTCATCGCCGAGGTTGATCTCGTCTTCGGAGGGGGCGTATAGTTATCCTCCTCCGGGTATGCGTCTGTCGCCCGTTCTTCTAGGATGACCTGCTCGTCTTCCGGTTCGGCCTGCTCAAAGGCGGGCTGATCAGGGTCATATTCTTCTTCAGCGCCATCCGGATTATTTTTGCCTCCGGGGCCGATGTTGCTATGGCGGGGCTTGGAGCGGCGCCCATTCTTTAATTTTCTTCCCGAGGGGTTGTCCTCCGTTGCCTCATCGCCATTAGTTTCCTTCGGAGTGTCCACCATATATATATATATATAAATATATATATATATATATCATATGAGGAGGTGTCCGTCCACCGCCCGGTGAGCGATGGCTCCTGTGATTCTCCTACATCGTCGTCCATACCGTCGATGTCTTCGGAGGCGAAGTCAAGCACGTCGGTTAGATCATCGATCGTGGCAATGAAGTGGGTGGTGAGTGGGCAACGAATTCCGTTGTTGTCTGCTTCCCCCACGAGCCGGACATAGTTTGGCCTGGAGTCTCCTAACAAGGAGAGAGACTTCAATAAGTCCAACATGTCGCCAAAGGGCGAGTGCTGAAAAACGTCCGCCGCGGTGAACTCCATCACCGGAGCCCAACCAGGATCGGCGGGCTCCGGGGCGCGCGGACTGGAACCTGCTTTTGGATATGAATCCGGGGGTCTGGAGTTACAGGTTCCCCCAGAGGTGAAAACTGTGTTCGGCTCCATTGCCGATGAAGGTACGGCCTGCGGGGCGGGGTCCAGCCCTCCGTCCTTAGGCGAAGCAACCTGTTCCAGATTTATATCCGAGGCTTCTGCCGGGACAATATCCCGCTCGACATCTGACAGCAGGTCTAAGTCGTGCTCATCGCGATTGTTCGGCGCTTCTGGCGCTGGCCCGAATCCGTCAAAGATCAAGTCTCTGCGGATATCCACAGTGTAGTTCAGGTTTCTGAACCTTATTTAATGGCTGGGGGCATAGCTATCGATATGCTCCAAGTGGCCAAGCGAATTGGCCCGTAACGCGAAGCCGCCGAACACGAAGATCTGTCCGGGGAGGAAAGTCTCATCCTGAACAGCATCGTTAATGACGACTGAAGGAGCCATCGAGCCTGACGGCGACGTCACAGAGGAACTCTCAATGAAAGCACCAATGTCGGTGTCAAAACCGGCGGATCTCGGGTAGGGGTCCCGATCTGTGCGTCAAGGCTAATGGTAACAAGAAGTAAGGGACACAGATGTTTACCCAGGTCCGGGCCCTCTCGATGGAGGTAAAACCCTACTTCCTGCTTGATTAATATTGATGATATGGGTAGTACAAGAGTAGATCTACCACGAGATCGTAGAGGCTAAACCCTAGGAGTTAGCCTATGATGGTATGAATGTAATTGTGATCGGCCTTCTAAGGACCAACCTCTCCGGTTTATATAGACACTGGAGAGGGCTAGGGTTTACATGGAGTCGGTTACAAGGAAGGAAACATAATATCCGGATCGCCAAGCTTGCCTTCCACGCCAAGGAAAGTCACATCCGGAAACGGTCCGAAGTCTTGAGTCTTGTATCTTCACGCTTCAATAGTCCGGATGTTGTACACAGTCCGGCTGTCCGGATACCCCCTAATCCAGGACTCCCACAGAGGGGAGCTGGGGCTCTGCTGGTGATCGCTAGGAGGCAAGAGAGCTCAAGGGATGGAGAGAACGGGGTCTGGGGTGGTCTTAAATAGGAGGGGCACGGTGCACCGTCGCTCGTGCGCAGACGAGCTTCTAGCTATTGCTGGAGGCCACAGGGGCACGCGTGGGCGTGTCTGAGGCGTTTGTGGAGGTGGTCCACGACCAGGGGAAGGAAGAGAGGGAGCAGGAGGGGCCAGAGGCGCCGCGCGTGTGAGTATGCGCATTGGAGCTCTCGGGCGGCCATGGCGCGCGTGTGAGGGAGGCTGTAGGAGGGAGAAGGAAGAGGGGGACCAGGGCTTAGCGTGCTGCGGACGCCGAGGCGCATCGTTGGGCGTGCTGGGGAGGCCCGAGGTGGCCGGAGGTGGTTGGCAGGGGGCGTCTACAGTGCGGGAGCGCACTGTAGCGCGCTCCAGAGCGTGCAAATGGCCAGCATGCCATTTTTTGGCAGAGTGGGCACGGCCAGGCATGTCTGGTAGCTCTAGGGGGAAGTAAAGAAGAGGGGAGGAGCATTGGATGCCCTAGGGATCCAGTAGGAGAGGAGTCGAGTTGAGAGAGAGGGGGAAAAGGGGCTGTCTAGAGGGGTAAATGAGGTGGTTTCACCCCTCAATCATTGAGCTGAGATGCAGCCATTGTTACTGGAGGTAGAGGAGGACTTGTAGGGGCTGTGGTAAAAAGTGGAGGCCATGGAGAAGAGTGGAAGTGGTAAGAATAGTGTTTTTAGAAAAATGGCAGAAGTGTTTGTTGTTGATTTGCAAAAGAAGATGAACTCCTCTTGTCATGAGGCTTGACAGGGTAAAATGGAATGAGAAAATAAGAGGTTCCACCAAGATTGAGTTTATTTGGGCAAAGTTGTCAATGCAACTTTTATAAACCCTAGAAATTAGCAGAAATGAACTTGTGTAGATCTAGTTGAGCAAATCACTTCTCCTTGATGCACCACTTGGTGTAGTGGCCTCATTTGGTCATGTGAACATGCTCACAAAAGTTGAGAGCAAAATGAGAAAGTTGACAATGTAAAGTTGTTCAAATTTGATTCTGGACAAAGAGGGTTTTGGGGCACTTTGACCAGGTTAACTTGTTCTCCAACTTGTGCCACTTGGCCTAGATGAACAATTAGAACATTTGATCATGTTCACAAGGTTTGAGAACATTTGCAAATGTTTGGCAATGTAAAGTTTCTCAAACTTCAAAATGGACAGAAATGGTTTTGAGGGGATTTGATGATGTTATATTGTTCTCCAAGACATGATACTTGGTAAGATCATCTAATATGTCATATGTGACATGCTAGAATTTTCTTGGAATTTTTAGAATATATTTCCTTTGTAAATATTTCAAAATCTTGAAATATCCAGAAAGGGTTTTTGAGGGGTTTGGCCAATATTTTGAACATGACCATGTGTTGAAACTTTTATATATGGACAATATATGTCCACTGAGTTTCCCTAAATTTTCACAAATATTTTTTAAGTATTTAAATAATTTTATCCTATTAAAGACCATTTCTGGCCTAAAGAAAAAGCCTTTAAATAAAGTAGGAAAATAACTTTTAAAATTATATTTTTGTTGTTTATGGAAGTCCTATATCTAATAGGTTTCAGATATACTCTTTGAAATATTTTTCATACCCCAAATCAAGTACTTGCAGTGCAAACCTCAATTTAGGGGTTTTTGGAAAACTAATTTTTGAAAATACTTTTTGGCCAAATTATTTTTGTAAGAAAATGCTATATTGCTCTATACACATGGCATGATCATTGGGCAGAAGTTTGGGGCAAGGAGATGAAGTATTGATGGTGGAGTTGTGTTGACTTTAAAGAGCACTTGAAAAACACAGAGAGAAAACCAACTCCAAATAAAAGCCAATTGATGCAGAAGTTTTATGTCAAACCACACTTTATCATGATTTATTAGCTCAAGTGTCGTGGCATGAAAATCAGGGTGTGACAACCCCAGCGTGAGTCCACCACTTACTCCTCATCAACGTGCGTTGGGGTAAGGACCACGTCATAGCTACAGGAGGAGGACAACAGCAGGAGTAGCCACCGAGGGCCACCCTCAACACGCTGCCCTCATCAACCACACCGCCCCGAGGGGCGTCCCCGGCAAGGGCACCAAGCAAAAAGCCCATGCGCATGGAGGAGGAGGAGGAGGAGGTGGACTTGGGCACTGGTGGCTCCGTCCCGGCAACACATGTTGGCGGGGAGGGGGCCACTTCTTCTCAGCCCGGCACGGGTAAGTCACCCACTTTTTGTTCCTGCCAAGGAGGCCACCAAGGACGACAAGGACGCCGAGGCCAAGGCCGACAAGGTCGCTGCCAAGGAGGCCACCGAGACCACTGCCAAGGACACCGCCAAGGGGCCTACCGGAGGAACCGGCAAGGCTGTCACCGAGGAGGCTAGCAAGGGAACCGGCGAGGAGGCCGGCAAGGGGCCTGCTGGGGAGCCTGGCAAGGCCGCTGCCGAGGTGGAGGTAGTCGACGATCGACCCTCCTCCTCCGCTGCCTGTGGCTCGAGTAGGTACCTGAAGGTGGGCAATGACCTGTTCGTCCACCTTTCAGGGATGGCGGCACCAGGGCGTCGGCCGAGGGGGAGGTGTTCGACAATGAGGTGCTCGCCGCCGCCGGGCTCGAGGTTGTCGATGAACCTACCGCCGGTGACGGCGGTACCCAGTAGGAGCAGCTTCTCCGGGCCATGGGCGCCAACTTTTGGAAGCTCCAGGCGCTCCACCGCGCTCGACTGGACAAGGAGAATTCCAAGGAGGCGGCGACGGCCAAGGCGGAGGCGGATCTCAAGGAGCGCGCCACCGAGGCGCAGGCCTGGTTCCACCATGCCCACGAGGAGCTGAGGGCTGCCCAAGACCATCTGGCCGAGCGCAAGCAGGAGCTCCTCTTGAAGCAGGCCAACACTAAGAAGGCCCAGGAGTCGGCGAGGAAAGAGGCCGCCCGGTTGCAGCGCCAGGCCGAGCTGAACTCCTAGGAGGAGGACCTCGTCGCGCATGAGGAGGCGCTCGCCACCACACTCCCTAGCAAGGATGAGGAGGTCTCGAAGCTCGTCGCGCAGCAGACCCAGGAGCTGGAGCGGAAGCACAAAGAAGCACTTGATGCTCAAGCTCTGGCCCACGGCGACAAGGTGAAGGAGCTTGAGGCGGAGCGGGACGGCCTGAAGAACAGGGCTGAGCAGCTGGAGAAGTAGAAGGACACGATTAGCTGCGCCTTGAAGGATGCGCAGGGCGCAGTCTTCGACAAGGCCGAGCTGCTCACTCGCGCCAACGATTCCATCCAGGACCTGAAGCTAAAGCACGAGGGTCTTGAGAGGATGCTTTCAGAGGCCAAGGCCGGGGAGGAGACCCTGACCAAGAGCCTGGAGACAGAGAGGCAGCTGCAGAAGAACGCCGCCGCCAACCACGAGGATTTCATGAAGGGCGAAAACCTCTGGATCAGCTGCCTCGCTGACGTCGCCAACAGGATCACCGAGAAGCTGGCTGATATGGGGATGTTAGATGTGAGGTACACCCCAGAGCCGAACATGAGCCCCAACGCTAGGCTGACCCTGTTCTTCGATGGCGTTCTTGGAGCCCTGGAGCAGTTCCGCTCTAACAGAGCGAGCTCTCTGGCCAAAGAGGCCCATCAGCTTTGCTGGGGTGCCTTGACCAAGGTTCTCACGAAGGTGGCATACTGGTACCCCACCCTCAACTTCGATGACGTGCTGCAGAGCTTGTCGGAGGCTGTGGACCTCGCGCCGCTCAAGGAGCACATCAAGCCCATCATCAGCCGCATCGACGGAATCGAGACGGTGGAGGGCCAACGCCGGGACTAGGCACCCCATTTCTCATCGCCGCTGAAGGTTCACGACCAAGACAATTTATATCTTTAGTTAGAACCGCAACAATAATTGTTGTAGCATAACTCTGCAGTACTTTTGAAACGATGCGTGTTATCTTCCAATTCGATCTTTCTCTGTATGTCCACCCATGCCGCGGCACCTCGAGGATGAATTCCCAATAGCCTGCCGGGTGTGCATGCTACCAGGCGAACCACCTTGCCATTCTCAGTGCGGCCGCTAGAACTATCGATCAGACTCGAGACAGAACGTGAGCGTTACCAATAGCAGAAGGCTACCCTGCTGTTCTCGACGCAGCCGCTTGAACTGTTGAGCGGACTCGAAACAGAATGAAGGCGTTCCCAATAGTGGAAGGGCCCCATTGCGTGCAGGTTTCGTATACAGAGGGAGAGATCTCCTAGTAGAATAGCCTTATATAAAAAGAAACGCCCATAGTTTTTGCATTACATAGATTTTCTGCCGCCGCGAGAGTGTTCGCTGCATCCGCAGGTGATGCCGCCCGTTCGATCGCCTTCTTTATCTGAAGCCATGGAGATGGAGAGCTGCTAGACTAGCTGCTAGACCAGATTTTCACAACTGCGCCCCCTACATGGAGTGCCAAAGATGTCAGTGAGAATGACACCTATGGGATCACTGGGATCCCTACTGTGGTCGGCGCGCGCGGGGTTTGGAGAAGAGTGGGTCTAAGAACCAGCACAAAGGTCATTTACCCAGGTTCAGGCCGCGGGGATCGCGTAATAGCCTAGTACTGCTTTGCTGTGTATTTCCATGTGATTTAGCTCAAAGAGCCGAATCCCCCTCCAGTATGACTCGGGCCTCCTTTTATAGTCGAAGGAGGCGCCACAGTGGCATATAGGAGGTGGAAAGGGTATGGTGTAAAAGCTTATCGCATGTCATTATGGGACAAGACGCACTGAATGCGCCCTTGAGGTTTCCCCTCGCTTTGTTGCCGCCTCACCCTGCTTCGACGCAACCAGGCCAGCGAGGAGGGCAATGCCATGTAGGCTGGCAGGCTACAAAGCTAGCGCGGTGGCAGCATCTTCACAAAGATCTGCATGCCACCACACAGGTGCTTGCTGAGCGGGTCTCGGGGCCGCACGTGGCCATGCAGGTGCTCGCCTGGCTGGCTGGGCTGGCAGCTGCATGGGGACGGCGGTGGAGTCTTGGCGGGTGTGGGCATGGCCGCGGCCCTGCTGATGTCGTCAGCAAGGGTCTTGTTGGGGGCCCCGGCAAGGGTATTGCCGCGGCACTGCGGTCGTCCCCGGCAAGGATCTTGCCGGATCGTGGGTTTCCTCGGCGGGGATTGTGCCGAGGATCGCTGTCTTCTGGTCCTCATCTAATCTTGTGTACTAATGGTCTTTACAAAGATTTGCGTGCCACCATGGAGGCGCGTCCCGAGCCTTGGTTCCAGTGTGATTGATGATGTTGGAAACCTCGGGCTCAAGGGCGGCACACTCCGCTGGTGTTTGGCAAGTTGCTTCGGCAAGGTTCTTGCCGGGGCTGCGGAAGCCGGCCCGGCAAGGGTCTTGCCGGGGGAGTCCACCTCGCCCTCTCTGCCTCTTGTGTTTTTGGTCTTGGCGTTGCTTGATTGTCTTGTGGCTTCGGCCTCCCTCCTCTGCCCTGCTAAGTGTGGCTGTGGGCGCGGCTCTGACTGCCCGTGCACAGGTAAAGGGGTACAAAGTAGAGCCCCTACTTTTGTACACCGACATGGTATCATATTTTCAATCCAACTCTCTTAAGATCTTCTTGATGATGAATCTATCGATCATCTCTTCACTTCCTAATCCGGAAATCTAATTTGTTATGTGTGCAAGCCTGGAGTACATTTCGGCGACACGTTCACCATCCTTCTTTTTGAATTTGTCAAGTTGACTTTGAAGCACATCCAATTTGGATTCCTTTACGGAGTCCGTACCTTCGTGCATATCAATCAAAGTATCCCAAATTTCCTTTGCATTCTCAAGGCGGCTCATTTGGTTGAACTCTTCGGGGCACAATCCTTTGAAGAGAATATCACAAGCTTGAGCGTTGTATTGCAGCATCTTCAACTCTTCCATGGTAGCTTCACGGTTTGGTTCTCTCCCATCGATGAATTCAACTTGCAAGCCAATACACACAGTAGCCCAAATGGCGGGGTTATGTCCGAGAATATGCATTTTCATCTTATGCTTCCAACTAGCAAAATTAGTACCATCAAAGTAAGGACCTCTACGGTGGTAATTTCCCATGCTAGACGCCATACTCTCCTAGGTGGTGAAACCAAGGCCATGATCACCAAAAGCTATGGAAATCAAGGGAAATGGAGACCGTAGCTCTGATACCACTTGTAGGATAGAAAGTATGTCTAGAGGCGGGCTAATTAGACTATTTTACCATATAAGTATCTAGCCTTTTCCCAATTTTAGTTCTTCGCAGATTTTAGCAACTTATCACAAGTCAAGCAATCAACCTACACATGCAATTCTAAGAATATAGCAGCGGAATGTAAATCATTGCATATGAAGGTAAAGGGAGGAGTTTGGAGGGGGCAAACGCAATGTTGAAAAGGAGATTTTCGGCGTGGTTCCGATAGGTGGTGCTATCGTACATCCACGTTGATGGAGACTTCAACCCACGAAATGTAACGGCTGCGCGAGTCCACGGAGGTCTCCACCCATGAAGGGTCCACGAAGAAGCAACCTTGTCTATCCCACCATGGCCATCGCCCATGAAGGACTTGCCTCACTAGGGTAGATATCCACGAAGTAGGCGATCTCCTTGCCCTTACAAACTCGTTGGTTCAACTCCACAATCTTGACGGAGGCTCCCATGTGACACCTAACCAATCTAGGAGACACCACTCTCCAAAAGATCATAGATGGTGTGTTTTTGATGAAATCATTGCTCTTGTGCTTCAAATGATAGTCTCCCCAACAGTCATCTCTCTCTCATAGAATTGGATTTGGTGGAAAGATGATTTGAGTGGAATGCAACTTGGGGAAGGCTAGAGATAAAGATTCATATGGTTGGATTGGAATATCTTGGTCCCAACACCTGAGTAGGTGGTTCTCTCTCAGAAAATGAATGCTGGAAGTGTAGGCATGTTCTGATGGCTTCCCTCATGAGTGAGGAGATGGTGGAGGGGTATATATAGCCTCCACACAAAATCTAATCGTTACACACAATTTACCAAACTCAGTGGGACAGAATCATAAAACTCGGCCAGACCAATTTAGTTCATAATGTGACCGGTAGGCATTTCAGTGGGACCGACATGTCAACTCGGTGGAACTGATTTCATTAGGGTTAGGGCATTAAGTAATCTCGGTGAGACTAATTACACAAACTCGATGGGACCGACTTTGGTAATAAGCTAACCCGAGAGTTGGTCAGGCAAACTCGATGGGACCGATTCACTCATCTCAGTGGGACCGAAACGTTACGAAAGGGAAACAGGGAGTTTGCATTACAAACTCGGTTGGACCGATCGCTCATCTCGGTTAGACCGAAACATTACGAAGGGAAACACAGAGTTTGCAATCCCATCTTGGTAAGACCGAGATCCCTATCAGTGACACCGAAGTGACTAGGGTTTCTGGAGGTGGCTATGTCAAATGAACTCGGTGGCGCCAGATAGATCAAATCAGTGGGGCTAAGTTTGACTTTTGGTTTGGGACATATGTGGATATGAGAAAGTGGTTGAGGGTTTTGGAGCATATCACTAAGCATTTTGAGCAAGCAAGCCATTAAGCAACACCTCATCCCCTTTAAATAGTATTGGCTTTTCCTATGGACTCAATGTGATCTTGGTTCAGTAAAAGTAAAATGTAGAGTCTTGAGCTTTTAGAGCTTGAGCCAATCCTTTGTCCTTAGCATTTTGAGGGGTCCACATTCCTAATCCATGCAATGCCAATCATTGAACTTTCCTGAAATATTCATCTTGTAATTGCATTAGTTCAATGAGATATATGTTGTTAATCATTAGCAAAACCACCCAGGGAAGTTGCACTTTCAGGTCCCCATCCAGAACGCCTGGAACATCCAGCACCTCCGGAAGTTCTATGCATGAAGCAAGGCTCCGGCTTGTGAAGGTCTCCGCTCGTGACACTCACACATAATAGTGAGTGGGGTTGTACACGCCTCGGAGTCTCCTGAGAGCCGCCCTGGGGCCTCACGTGGGCTCCCTCCCACGTCTTAGTGGCAGCACTTAGTTCTGCGCTAGTGAGAAGACTAGACTAGTTGCCGGACGCGGCTGTTCATTTGCTTTCCGAAGTTGCTTGCAATCTTTTAGTAGTTTTGAATTGAGTTGGTGGTTTCGTGCTTTGGTTCACCAAGTTGGATTTTCCCCTCTTGTCTCGTTCGTTCTTATCCTGGGCTAGGAAGGTATGGCAGTTTCCCATCGCTCTTCCTTGCGCGCCTCGCGCGTGGGGGCTAGGCAGGTGTGTGCGCATGGGCCCACCCTCGCACGAGCACACCCCCGCCGAACCACATTACCCCAGTGCTTCGGATTTATCCTCGCAAGGAGCCCTCAGTCAAGCTCACGGGCACCAGCACCCCCTCATGTCCGTGCCCCTCGAGAAGCACGACACGGTGCATTAATCCACAGCTCACCTATGACAGGGGGCTCGCGCAAAGAGGAATGAGGTGCTAGATAGGCTTCCTTTTTCTCTAAGCAGCTCTGCAGTGGATCTACAACACTTCTTGAGACCTTAAGCGCCTCCTGAGTCACCAGGAATGGGGGCTTCGCCAGACGCCAAGGGCCTCGCTCCCGTGAGGTGGGAAGCCACAACAAACACGTCAAGCTAAGTTATCCTACCCTTGCCTACCTAGAGTACAGACATCATGGCACAACATTAAGATAATAAGCATTCCATAAAAGGGGCATAACTACCATAGTTCATTACAGACCCCAGCGCAGCATCCTACTTTTTTCGAGTTGCAGAAGAAAGGAAAGGTTAAACATAAGTGGCCCAAGGGCATGCGGATCCAGCGCCAGCGCTGCATCCTCAAGCCAGCGCCGCATCCTTAATCAGCACCTCAAGGTTCCACCGGCGCTCCACCAGTTCACCTGCAAGTGACGCGAGGCCATGGCGGGTCTTGAGTCCAAGTTCGGCGGCCCCGCGATCAGGCTGAGCTTCCCTTCAGCTTCAACGGGGCGTGGCAGCGAGATGACCCGCCGCCACCCTCGATCCGAGCTCGACGGCATGGAGGCTGGTCGTAGCTGCTGCTGCTCGAGCTCTCATCCGAGGAAGAGCCATTTCTACGGCAAGAGGAGCGGACATCGCCAAGGCTAAGTTCACCCTCATTGCCGGCGCGTCCAGCGTCAAGGTCAAGCTCGTCATTGCTGCCATCTTCTGGGCAGCAACCCACGCGGCGGTCGTCCTCCCTAAGGACCCTCACAAAGAGGGTCGCTAGGTCTTCGTACTTGAAGTGGAGGGTGCACCTCCCACTCAGGCCTCGTGCTCGGGCGAACGTCTGCCAGTCACGGGACAGGACCATGCTGCCCGTGGGGGAGACCTCAGTCCCCACCCATGAGGCCCTGTTGCAGCAGCCGTCAACCTGCAGCTAGAGGCCGTCGGCCCCGAAGATGGCAGCTCACCAGAGAAGAACTGCGTAAGCTAGAGCGAGGTGCTGGCAGTCCTGTCCGACCACACCAAAAACTCAGGGAGCACGTCAAGTGCAGAGAAGCATGGTCGAGGAGGGCGTGCAACCATGGCGTGCCTTCCTTTGTCGTGGGGGCTGCCCCGGGGCCGGCGGTCCCCGGCGTGAGAAGAAGTACCAACACGGGCGCCGTGCACTTGGAGGGGCCATGCTTCCCGAACTCTTTGCCAGAGGTCGTACAATCCTGCTTCTTCCCTTTGTTTTGCTTGGCTGGAACTACTGTCATTGCCACCTCTGCCGCGACCGCGTCCCGGTACAACTTGTCCATGCAAATGATGGCATCTTTCTCATCTGACGGGATGGTGAGGACTCCCAGTGGCCCAGGCATCTTCAGGGTGTTGTTGGCATAGTGGGATGCCGCCATGAATTTAGCCAAGGCCGGGAGCCCAAGGATCCCATTGTACGACATGGGGAGATCAACTACGTCAAACACATTCTTCTCAATCCAATAGTTAATCTCTCCCCAAAATGTTACTAGCAATGTAATCCCCTTAATTAGGGTGACTCATGCCTGGGTTGATTGGTTGAAACATGCCTGTAACCTCTAGTTCTTCCTCTGCTATCTGAAGCTTGCTGATAGCAGCCAGGGAAATCAGATTTAGTCCGGCCTCACAGTCCACAAACATTTTCGTGACCTTGAGGTTGTGAATTGTTTGAGAAACCAACAAAGGCAGGCATCCTACTCAGTGGTATGGCTAGAATGGTCCTCTTCGTCAAACATGATGGGTGTTCGGGACCATTTGAGTGGCTTCCGGGGCTCTGGCGCTGGCTCCACGACATTGACTTCTCGTGCCCACGGCTTGAGTTGGCAATGGGAGGTGTGCAAAGATGCACCCCCGTCAATGCACAGGGCGTTCGTAGCCTTCTGAAACCCTTGCTCACTTGTCGGGGAAACGAACACCTATGGAATCACAGGAATCCCTAATAAGGTTGGCGGGGAGAGGAGCTGCATGAAGAGAAGCTCTAGCGATCAGCACGAGGGGATTTTTACCCAGGTTCGGGCCGCACTGGTGTGTAAAACCCTAGTCTTGCTTGAGTGTATATTAGTGTTCTTGAGTTCTTGAACTAGCTGCGGTGCATGCCCAGTCCAAAAACATTGAATCCTCTCTCGGTACACCTCGGGCCTCCTTTTATATGTCAAAGGGGTTGCCATAGCAACACACAGGAGGTGGAAAGTATCTACAATGTACGAGCTTATTGCTCGACACCATAGGACAAAAGCATTTAATGCACTGCCTACGTGCCATCTTACTTTATCAGAGATGGCAACAGAAGACGTCCCTTCCCTCGCTGCCCCTCCTTGCTTTTGACATGTGTCCAGGCTAATGAGGCATGCAGTGCCATGCTGGCTAGCTAGCTGCTGTGTTTGCGCGGTGGTAGAGCCTCCACAAAGATCTACATGCCGCCACGCAGGCGCCTACTTAGTTGGCACGCTGTTCGTCGCACTGGTGTCGTGGTGAGGTGGCAAATCCTTGTCGGGGGCGGGCCTGGCCGCGGCCCATCAATCGTCCCAGCAAGGCTTGCCGGGGGTCTTGCGATCGTCCCCAGAAAGGGTCTTGCCAGGGTTCTTCGTCTTCTGGTCCCACGTGGACCTGCAGTCCATCAAACTTCATGAAGATCTGCATGCTACCACGCATGGGTTCCCAAATCTTGGCCTTAATGTTGTCGATGGTGTCAGAACTCTAAGCCTCAAGGGTGATGGCCTTGCTGGTGCTGTGTAGGTTTCCCAGGCAAGGAGCTTGTCGGGGCTACGTATGCCGCCCCGGCAAGGATGCTGTAGGGGGAGGTTCAGCCTGTGCACTGCTCTTTGTTCGTTGTCTTGAGTGTTGTCTTGGTAGTCTAGTGTTTTCTCTTTTCCTGGTCCGATAGGCCTTGCCACAGGTGTGGATACGGCTGCCCATGCACAAGTAAGGGGTACAGAAGAGCTCGTACTTTTGTACACCGACAAGAGCCCCCGGGCCTGGGCCACACATAAGCGCAAAGCGTAGTTGGGCCAAGCCCAAAGCAGTGTGCAGGTACACATTGCAGAGACTTAACTTCCGTGATCTTCTCGTCAGTTGTACTTCCCCATGATCTGCATTGAGGGTGTGACATGGGGGTCGTGCGTGGGACAATCGCAGCACGCCTGCATCACTTCATGGTAAATGGTAAAGAGGCAGCCCGCGCCTTCCCCATAAAAAGAAGAATTTGTAGGCGCTTCACTCATTTACCCTCTGCGCCCTTCCCAATCTAGGAACCTCCGCTCCCTTTCTCCTTCCTCGAGCGAAAACCAGAGCTTCACGCCTCTGCTTGCCGCCGCCATGCCTCCATTTTTTCTTGATCCCTCGCCTCTTCTCAGCTGCCATCGTTCCTAAGGAAAGCAAGGGTAAGGGTGCGGTCAAGGTTACCACGGGGAAGGAGATGCCAAAGAGCGAGCTGGTGAAGTTGCGGAAGAAGTATGCCCTCTTAGTCCTGACGGTTGACGCGCTTGTCCTCAGGGAGAAATTCAAGCCCCTGTGGGGGAGGGAGACGTCAGGGCATCCTGCCATGAAAATCGTCCCCGATCGCTTCGCTAAGCCCGGGTTAGGCAAATATCCTTTCTTCGTCGATTACTTCTCTTGCAGGCTCTGCACCCCTTTCTCTGACTTTTTCAGCGATATCTTGCACACCTACGACTTCCATCTCTTGGATTTTATGCCGAACACTATGGCGTGCATGGCTTTCTTTGCCCATCTCTGTGAGGGCTTCGTCGAGGTGCACCCCAACACGTCAGTCTTCCGCCATTACTTGCTCCATTACTGGCTGCGTCACTTGGATTCCAAGGGCTCAGAGCAAGCGCGTGTACCCAGAGGGTTTCACGAAGGACAAGTGGGAGGAATGGCGAGGCCGGTGTGCTGGATCAAGGAGAAGGATCCCCAAGAGTTCTGTCAGGTCCATCAGAAATCGCCGGTCTGTGGCGATGACTGGGGAAAGCTCGACGCCCACGACAGGAAGCTCACGATCGCCACCACCAGGATCCACCGCCTCACTTCAGCCAGGCTCACGCTCGAGATGATCGGGGCCGATTTCATCCACCACCGCATCGCTCCTCTGCACAACAAGGGGAGGCCGGCTTGGGACTACAAGAATGCGACCGACATCATGAGGCTTCGCCCTGGCCTCAACTACAATTTCACTGTGATTCAGCACGTGCATTTCTGCCAACGGCTCTTCCAGCTCAAGGTTGACAAGGCCGGCAAGGCCGAGAAGTCCGGCAAGGAAGCCAAGACCGGCAAGGTGGACAAGTCGTTCAAGTTGCCAGCGGGGGTGGTCCTGTTGAGCAATAACTCTTGCATGACCGCCATCATCGCCATTATGCCGGTGTTCAACGCGCACAGCCTCGATCCGACCTGGGTTGTGCCAGAAGCGGAGATAGTGCAGCAGTTTTCAACAATTTATCAGAGGGATACATCCGTGCCGAACCGCAGCTTATCTGCCGCACCACCGAGGAGCAGATGGAGTACATCGTCACCAGGTAAGAGGAGGCGGCACTTATCAAGGAGGCCAGCAGCTTCGGCACCATGGAGGACAAGGCTGAGGAGGCTGAAGAGGAGAGGAAGCTTGCTGAATGGGCAGAGTCTGCAGGGGGGCCCAGCGGCAGTGGTGCCGGGGCTCCCCTTGTTGAAGAGACGGCCGAGGAGATGGCCGAGGGGGCGTCTGAAGAGGCGTCCGAGGCAGACAAGCCTTCTGCCCCGAAGAAACGCGTCCTGCGGCGGCTGGCTCTGGCGAGCCTTTTCGTTCCGGCAAGGCCATGCAGTGGCAAGGGGCCCAGGCGAAACCCATGCATCAGATGAGGCACGCAGCCGCAGAAGCGAAGAAGAAAGCTGCGGCGGTGAAGAAAACTGGAGCCGCTGCTTCCTCCTCAACCAAACGCGCCACCACCTCTTCTTCAACCAAGCACCCAAGGACCCGTCTCCTTCTCCTACGGGCACCGCCCCGGTGGCCGAATACGACCTTGAGTTTTTCAGCCCGAGGAGGAAGAGGAGGGCAGAGGAGGAGGATGAGTAAGCACCTTGCGTCCCCATCCATTATCTGATTCTTCATCTGGATTATTTCATCTTGACATGATCTTGTCTTTGCAGGAACTTGGAGACGCTGGCACTAAGGGTGGCAATGATAGCTAGGGCCCCGACGAGCGATGAGCACCCATCAAGCAGTCCACATGCGCCAGGGATGATCTTCATCAGCCCAGAGACCAGCCCCCAGCGCAGTCCCCATTCCAGCCCTCGGCGTAAGTTTGTTACTTATTTCTCATTCGCGGGCATTGGAGTGCGTATCCTCATTGTTGACCTTGCCGGATTCGTAGGTGGAGAGCAGTAGCTGGAGAGCCACCAAGGGCTACCCCCGACATGCCGTCCCCGTCAACCACGCCAACTAGAGGGGTATCCCTGGCAAGGGCATCCACCGATGAGCCCATGCACATGGAGGCAGAGGTAGTTGGCACATGTGCCGGCGACCCCGTCCCGGCAACGAATGTTGCCGGGGAGGGAGATGCTTCCTCTCCACGTGTCGCAGGTAAGCTATTCGCCATCGCCCCTTGCAATTTTTGCCATGATTTTCTTTCTTTTCTTTGTCTTGAACTTTTGGTTTTGGCCCTGCCTTGCCATCCCTTTTGGTTTCCAGACCCTCCCCTGATGGATCAGGCAGACATTGATGCTTTGATCGAGGAGACCGCCAAGGACGCCGAGGCCGAGGCCACCAACATCGTCGTTGAGGAGATCGCCAAGGGATCCGCTGAAGAGGCTGGCAAGTCCGCTGCCGAAGAGGCCACCAAGGGGCCTGCCAGGGAGGCCGGCAAGGCCGCTGCCGAGGAGGCCACCACGGGGCCTGTAGGGGAGGCCGGCAAGGCTACCACTAGGGAGTCTGCCAAGGAGCCTACCGGGGAGGGGTGGTCGATGACCAACCCTCCTCCTCTTCGGCCCCTACCACGAGCAGGTATTTGAAGGTGGGCGACGATGTGATTGTCAGTCTCCCAAGCGCGGAAAGCGCCGGAGCACCAGCCGAAGGGAGGTGTTCGACTATGAGGTCCTCACTACTGCCGGGCTCCAGGTTGTTGATGAACCAAGCACCAGTAGTAGCAGCACCAAGGAAGATCAGCTCCTCCAGGCCATGAGCGCTAACTTCCAGAAGCTCCAGGCACTCTATCGCGCCAGCTAGGACGGGGTGGACTCCAAGATGGCAGCCACGGATAAGGCCAAGGTGGACTTTCAAGAGCGCGTTGTTTAGACGCATGTATGGTTCGCTGAGGGCCATGAAGATCTGAAGGCCTCCCAGGTCCAGCTAGACGAGCACCAACGGGAGGTCCTCTTCAAGCAGGCCGACTTCGACAAGGATCAAGAGGTGGCGAAGGTGAAGGCCGACAAGGACGAGTCTGACCAAACGTAGCTCCACATCTTGCTCGACGCCTAGGAGGAGGACTTGGTTGCCCGCGAAGTGGAGATTGCCACCACGCTCCACGCCAAGGACGAAGAGGTTGAAAATCTCGTCGTGCAGCAGACCCAGGAGCTGAAGCAGGAGCACAAAGAAGCACTCGATGCTATGGCCCTGGACCATGTCGGCAAGCTAAAGGAGGCCATCGACGGTGCTGAGGCCATAGAGGCCTCCAAGGTTGAGCTAGCTGGCAAGGTGGGCAAGCTAGAGCTGGAGCTGGAGGAGCTGAGGAAGGAGATTTCGAAGCTGAAAAAGGACAGGGACGTGACAACCCACACCTTGGCGGAGCTGCAGGTCACCATCTCCGACAAGACCAA
Source organism: Triticum dicoccoides (assembly GCF_002162155.2). Taxonomy (NCBI): domain Eukaryota; kingdom Viridiplantae; phylum Streptophyta; class Magnoliopsida; order Poales; family Poaceae; genus Triticum; species Triticum dicoccoides. Next base: position 341,312,449 of record NC_041387.1, on the reverse strand, counting down.
GCGACTCTCCAAGGCCAACAACTCTATCACTGATCTGAAGGTGAAGCTGGAGACTCTGGAGGGGACGCTTTCGGAGACCAGGGCCCGCGAAAAGACCCTGATCAAGGATCTTGCGGATGAGAGGCTACTGTTGCAGGACGCTGCCACCACCCACAACGAGCTTATGGCCGACACGAAGCTCTGGACCAGCCGCCTCGTGGATGTTGCGTAGAGGATCACTTCGCAGCTGTCTGCCATGGGCATGCCGAGCTTAAGGTTCTCCCATGAGGTGAATGTCACCGACAGTGCCAGGATGACCCTGTTCTTTGAGTGTGTCCTCGATGCCCTGAAGCTACTCCACTCCAATAGTGCAACTTATCTGGTCGAGGAGTCTCGAAAGCATTGCCGGGGCACCTTGACCAAGGTGCTCACCAAGGGAGTCCTGGATTAAGGGGTCCTCGAACAGCCAGACTATATACTTTGGCTGGACTGTTAGACCATGAAGATACAAGATTAAAGACTTCGTCCTATGTTCGGATGGGACTCTCCTTTGCGTGGAAGGCAAGCTTGGCAATTCGTATATGTAGATCTCCTTCTCTGTAACTGACTCTGTGTAACCCTAGCCCCCTCCGGTGTCTATATAAATCGGAGGGTTTATACCGTAGGACAACAACAATCATAATCATAGCCTAAATTCTAGGGTTTAGCCTCTACGATCTCGTGGTAGATCAACTCTTGTAATACTCATATCATCAAGAACAATCAAGCAGGAAGTAGGGTATTACCTCTATCGAGAGGGCCCAAACCTGGGTAAACATCGCGTCCCCCGCCTCCTGTTACCATTAGCCTTAGACGCACAGTTCGGGACCCCCTACCCGAGATCCGCCGGTTTTGACACCGACATTGGTGCTTTCATTGAGAGTTCACTATGCCGTCGCGATAAAGCTTGATGGCTCCTTCAATCATATTCAACAACACGGTCTAGGGGGAGGTTTTCCTCCCCGGATAGATCTTAGTATTCGGCGGCTTCGTACGGCAGGCCAACTCGCTTGGCCATCTTGGGCAGATCGATAGCTACACCCCTGGCCACCAGGTCAGGTTTGGAAGCTTGAACTATACTGCCTACATCCGCGAAGACTTGATCTTCGACGGATTCGAGCCCGTGTCAGGTGTGCCGAACAGTCACGACGAGCATGACTTAGATCTGCCATCGAACAGTGTTCAAGAGATCGCGCCTGCGGTGGTCCCGAGAATCAATCCGGAGCAGATTGTGCCATCCGAGGACGGGTGGATGGACCCCACCACGGAGGCCGCACACTCATCGGCGTTGGAGCCGAACACTAAACCCACCTCCTATGAGGCCAATATCATCGAACCTTGGACTCGTCTCCGGCTACATGATCCGAACTGCGCACGTCCATGCCTATCGAATTTGATTGGGCCCCGGTCATGGAGTTCACCTCCCCGGATATGTTTCAGCACTCACCCTTGGGTGATGTGCTAAATTCATAGAGGTCTCTCTCCTTGTCAGGAGACTCTTGGCCGAACTATGTCTAGCTCGAGTGGGAAGCAGACAACAAAGAAATTCGTTCCCCACCCACCATCCACTTAATAGCCACTGTTAATGACTTAACCGACGTGCTTGATGTCAACTCCAAAGACATCGACGGTATGGACGACGATGCAGGAGAAGAACAGGAACCACCGCCTATAGGTCGCTGGACAGCCACCTCATCATATGATATATACATGGTGGACACCCCCAAAGAAAGTAATGGCAATGAGGCAACGGAAGATAATCTCTTGGAGAAGCAATCTAGGCACCGATGTCATAGGCGCCGCTCCAAGCACCGCCATAGCAAAACTAGTGATATCGGCACAAGAGATGATAACAATCCTGATGGTGCCGAAGACGAAAACAATCCGGCCCAGCCAGGCTTCGAGCAGGCCGAGCAAGAAGATGGGCAAGCTAGCCCCAAGGAACAGGTAACAGATGGAGAATCAGAGGATGACAATTACATGCCTCTCTCCGAAGATGAAGTGAGCCTTGGAAATGAAGAATTCATCATGCCTGAGGATCATGTTGAGCAGGAGCGCTTCAAGCGCCGGCTTATAGCCACTGCAAAAGGCCTGAAGAAAAAGCAGCAACAGCTTCAAGCTGATCAAGATCTTCTAACTGATAGATGGACCAAGGTCCTGGCTGCCCAGGAATATGGACTCGAGCGCCCTACCAAAAGTTACCCAAAGCTACCCAAAGTTACCCAAAGCTATCTCAACTCGAGGAGGAGGCATTAAAGACCACACTACCATCGCAAGGGACAAATGTCAAAACCGGCAGATCTCGGGTAGGGGGTCCCGATCTGTGCGTCTCAGGCTGATGGTAACGGGAAGCAAGGGACACAATGTTTACCCAGGTTCGGGCCCTCTCGATGGAGGTAAAACCCTACTTCCTTCTTGATTAATATTGACGATATGAGTAGTACAAGAGTAGATCTACCACGAGATCATAGAGGCTAAACCCTCGAAGCTAGCCTATGATGATTATGATTGTAGTTGTGATCGGCCTTCTAAGGACCAACCTCTCCGGTTTATATAGACACCGGAGAGGGCTAGAGTTTACACGGAGTCGGTTACAAGAAAGGAAATACAATATCCGGATCGCCAAGATTGTCTTCCACGCAAAGGAGAGTCCCATCCGGACACGGGACGGAGTCTTGAGTCTTGTATCTTCACGCTCCAATAGTCCGGACAATGTATATAGTCCGGCTGTTGGGATAACCCCTAATCCAGGACTCCCTCAGTAGCCCCTAAACCAGGCTTCAATGACAATGAGTCTGACACGCAGTCTTGTCTTCGGCATTGCAAGGCGGGTTCCTTCTCAGAATACTTCAAGGTAATCATCGAACATGTAAACCATGTTCGGATCTGCAAAATGATGTTCACATACCATCGTAGAGAGAATGATATTTCAGCTGACAACTTTTTAGACGACGTGATATGTCATTACGGTCAGGTCATTATTCAAACCATTTTCCTACAACCAGCCATAGCGCATATTGCGAGGCAGTTTCCTTGGCACGTCTTGTCGAAGCAGAGATCGTGTCCCCTTATCACGGGATTCTCATCAATACGGGCATGGGTAACACAACCGCGCCATCAATCGTGACGCTTGGGAAGTAAGCGATGCTCAACAGGCAAGTGGGGAGGCGCACCGCTTTCGTTGCCTCTTATAAAGGGATAAGAGTTCTCCATTTTTACCCACGCCTTCTTCCATCTTTGCCCACTCTTGCCCCCTCGAGTTACAGCACCCTAGCCCAAGTCTTCTCCGCACAGCCAAACATGTCCGGAGCAGGAGGCAAGTGGGTGGCTTCCATCGTGAAAGAGAAGCATATCGCTAATGTTCGGGCGGTGGGATACTTGGCCGCAGACATCACGCACCGGCTACCGGACAAAGAGCAGGCCATTCCAACCCCGGAACCTCACGAGAGGGTCGTGTTTGTCACCCACTTCATCCGTGGACTGGGATTTCCACTTCATCCCTTCGTCCGCGGGCTCATGTTCTACTACGGGCTAGATTTCCATGATCTAGCCCCAAATTTCATCCTCAACATCTCGGTGTTTATCATCGTGTGCGAGGCCTACCTCCGCATCAAGCCTCACTTTGGCTTGTGGCTACAAATCTTCTGCGTGAAGCCGAAGATCGTGAGCGGCCAGCAAGCGGAGTGCGGAGGAGCCATGGTGGGCAAGATGCCTAACGTCACCTGGCTTAGCGGCTCCTTCACAGAGACCGTGAAAGGGTGGCAATTAGGGTGGTTCTACATCACCGAGCCGCGCTGTGCCAACTGGGCGGCGGCACCCGAGTTCCGATCAGGAACCCCCATGCGGCTCACCTCCTGGGAAAAGAAGGGACTGGCCTAGGGCGAACCTACAGAGCTGACCGGACTCCAAAACTGCATTAAGAGCATGAAGGACAAGAACATCAGGCTTGTCAACGTAATCCAGGTCATGCTCATTCGCCGGATTCTTCCGTGCCAAAGGCGAGCATTTAATCTGTGGGAGTTCGTCCCGGCCGAACACGAGACGCTTCGGAGGCTCTACGGCATGACACATAAACACGCATGGAAGGCGCTGTTCAAGGTCTCCGAAGTACCTCCTCCCACATCCGAGGACTGTGGACTTCATGCCGCGCGGCCTCCTCGTTCGGTGAGTTTTCTAACTACCACCGAATTCAGCTCTTCCCAATATATTCGTGGGGGAGTCTTAAGTAATTGTGCATATTTGATAAGGATTATGTGGAGACAGCGGAGCGGATTGACTGTCCAGCTCTGCTGGCAGAAGGCCTAGCTGATGCTCTCCTGACGGAGATGCTAGTCCCGGCGGCCTACAAGGCACCAGAGAAGAAGGACGAAAAGAAGGTCCCGGGGGACCAGGAAGGGTCTCCTGTGTAAGGTTGTACCGGAAGCCTCGTTCGAAGACGACAAGGCACACTCCTCCCCCGAAGGGGAGGAAGAAGAAGGGGCCACCCCATCCGGAGTGGACGACAAGGCACACTTCATCATTGTTGTTGTGCAACCCCTTGTCCTTGTTTTCGGCGTTTATTTTGCCGGACTTTTTGAACACCCAACAGTCTCTGTTGGTGTGGCTGGCTGGCTTGTCTGGGGTGCCATGAATTTGGCACGAGCGCTCCAGTATGCGGTCCTGACTGGATGGTTCCTGATTGTTTCTTTTGAACGGCTTCTTCTGCTGACCGGATTTGGATCCGCTGAATCCGGTGTTGACTGTCGTGTCTTCGGTGTTGTCGTCGTTGTTCCATCGCTTGTGTCTGTTGCGCCGTGGCTTGCCATTATTGTCACGAACGTCCGAGGTGCCAGAATGTGGTGTGGTGCTGCTGCGAGCCAACCAGCTGTCCTCGCTCGCGCAAAAGCAGGTGATTAGTGACGTGAGAGCTGCCATGGACTTAGGTTTTTCCTGGCCGAGGTGTCGGGCGAGCCACTCGTCACGGATATTATGCTTAAAAGCCGCCAGGGCTTCGGCGCCTGGACAGTCGACTATTTGGTTACTTTTAGTTAGGAACCGAGTCTAGAATTTCCTCACTGACTCTCCGGGCTATTGAGTAATGTGGCTCAAATCATCGGCGTCCGGTGGTCGCACGTATGTGCCCTAGAAGTTGTCGAGGAACGCGTCTTGCAGGTTTTCTCAACTGCCAATGAAATTCGCGGGCAGGCTATTTAGCCAGTGTCGGGCGGGTCCCTTGAGATTAAGGGGAAGATACTTGATAGCGTGTAGGTTGTCTCCGTGGGCCATATGAATATGGAGAAGGAAATCTTCAATCCATACTACAGGGTATGTTGTGCCATCGGATGATTCAATGTTTACGAGTTTGAACCTTTCTAGAAATTTGTGATCCATCACTTCATCGGTGAAGCAGAGGGGGTGTGTGGCGCCTCTGTGCCGGACTATGTGGCTACGCAGTTCGAATTGGTCTGGGTGGCCATGTTCGGCCCGGCCGGACTTGTTTATGGTGTATCCGCCGCGACGGTCATCGTCACATGCTGGGGCGCGCCCTCGCGATCCGTAGATCGATCTTGGCTGTCCTGCTTTGTTTTCCAGTATATCTTGCAGGTCTTGCCTGTTGCCCTGGGCCGTAGTGTGTTGGCGTGGGGGTGCAGGCTGGTATGCCATTTTATCCCGGCCGCCGGGTGGCCGGTCAGCCGTGTGGCACTCGAGTCCGTATTCCTCGGCTGCCAGGACCTTAGTCCACCTATCTATGAGCAGGTCTTGATCAGCTTGGAGTTGCTGCTGCTTCTTTTTTAGGCTCCTCACAGTGGCCATAAGCCTACGCTTGAAGCACTCCTGCTCCACGAGATCCTCAGGCACGCTGAACTTGTCATCGCCGAGGCTAATCTCGTCTTCGGAGGGGGGCATATACTTGTCCTCCTCTGGATATCCGTCCGTCGCCTGTTCGTTTGGGCTGACCTGCTCATCCTCCTGCTCGGCCTGCTCGAAGGCGGGCCGATCAGGGTTGTATTCCTCTTCGGCACCACCCGGATTGTTTTCGTCTCCTAGGTCGGTATTGCTGTGGCGGGGCTTGGAGCGGCGCCGATGACGCCCATCCTTTGTTTTTCTCCCTGAGGGGTTATCCTCCGTTGCCTCATCACCATTGGTTTCCTTCGGAGTGTCCACCATATATATATATCGTATGAGGAGGTGGTTGTCCACCGCCCTGTGAGCAGTGGTTCCTGTAGTTCTCCTGCATCGTCGTCCATACCGTCGGTTAGATCATCGACCGTGGCAATGAAGTGGGTGGTGGGTGGGCAGCGAATTCCTTCGTCGCCTGCTTCCCACTCGAGCCAGACATAGTTCAGCCAAGAGCCTCCTCACAAAGAGAGAGACTTTAATGAGTTCAGCATGTCGCCAAAGGGCGAGTGCTGGAAGATATCCGCAGCGGTAAACTCCATTACCGGAGCTCAACTAGGCTCGGCGGGCTCGAGAGCGCGCGGACTGGAACCGACGACCGGATACGAGTCCGGGGGTCCGGAGTCACAGGCTTCCACAGAGGTGAGACCTGTGTTCCGCTCCACCACCGACGAGTGTGCGGCCTGCGGGGCGGGGTCCATCCCTCCGTCCTTAGGCAATGCAGCCTGCTCCAGATTTAGGTCCGGGGCTACGGCCGGGGTGATATCCCGAGCATTATCCGACAGCAGGTTTAAGCGGTGCTCATCATGACTGTCCGGTGCTCCTGGCATAGGCCCGAATTCATCGAAGATCAAGTCTCCGCGAATGTCCGTCGTGTAGTTCAGGTTTCCGAACCTGATCTGGTGGCCAGGGGCGTAGCTGTCGATCTGCTCCAGATGGCCAAGCGAATTAGCCTGCAGTGCGAAGCCGCCGAACACAAAGATCTGTCCCGAGAGAAAAATTTCACCCTGGACCATGTCGTTGACGATGATTGAAGGAGCCATCAAGCCTTGCAGCGACGACATAGAGGATCTCTCAATGAAAGCACCAATGTTGGTGTCAAAACCGGCAGATCTCAGGTAGGGGGTCCCGATCTGTGCGTCTTAGGCTGATGGTTATAAGAAGCAAGGGACACAATGATTACCTAGGTTCGGGCCCTCTCGATGGAGGTAAAACCCTAGTTCCTGCTTTCAGGCAAAAGTATAAACACAACCTCTATAATCAAAATAACATTGTTTTTACAATTCAGATACATGTCACTCGAACATGGTACTCTTCGAGCACTGAGCCTCTATTAAACGGGCACCTTCTAGGACTTCTTCAAAATAGTGCTCGGCCGGGTCCTAGCCTCCCGCCGGACCCCGGTTGCAAGAGCGGTGGCCTCCATCCCTGCCCAGTACATTTTAACACGGGCAAGAGCCATCGACGCGCCCTCCATGCACGCCCCGACCTCTTCACAGTGTCGATATGCGACACAGCACCAAGGAATTGTTGCACCAAGCCAAAATAATTGTCCGGCCTTGGTCCCTTCGGCCAAAGATGATCCACGAAAGACCTCATAGCAAGCCCAGACAGCCTATGGAGTTCGGCCCATGCGGCCATTCTCTCATTCAACAGCAGCGGATGCGTCGGGTCACTGAACTGCAACCAGAACAACGTTTCTACCCCATGGTCTTTAGATCTTTGTAAAACTCAGTCGCATCAGTGATACGTCTCCAATGTATTGACTTTTCCAAACACTTTTTCCCTTGTTTTGGACTCTAACTTGCATGATTTGAATGAAACAAACCCGGACTGATGCTGTTTTCAGCAGAACTGCCATGATGTTGTTTTATGTGTAGAAAACAAAAGTTCTTAGAATGTCCTGAAAATCCACGGAGGCACTTTTTGGAAAATATAAAAAATACTGGCAAAAGAATCAAGACCAGGGGGCCCACACCCTGTCCATGAGGGTGAGGGGCGCGCCCCCCCCCTGGGCACGCCCCCTGTCTTGTGGGCCCCCTGAGGCTTCACCGACCTCAACTCCAACTCCATATATTCTGTCTCGCAGAGAAAAAAATCAGAGAGAAAGTTTCATCGCGTTTTACGATATGGTGCCGCCGCCAAGCCCAAATCTCTCTTAGGAGGGCTGATCTGGAGTCTGTTCGGGGCTCCGGAGAGGGGGATTCGTCGCCGTCGTCATCATAAACCATCCTCCATCACCAATTTCATGATGCTCACCGCCGTGCATGAGAAATTCCATCGTAGGCTTGCTGGACGGTGATAGGTTGGATGAGATTTACCATGTAATAAAGTTAGTTTTGTTAGGGTTTGATCCCTAGTATCCACTATGTTCTAAGATTGATGTTGCTATGACTTTGCTATGCTTAATGCTTGTCACTAGGGCCCGAGTGCCATGATTTCAGATCTGAACCTATTATGTTTTCATGAATATATGTGTCACATCCCTAGCCTTACCCTGGCCTTGGACTAGCTTGGTTGCTGCATCATGTTTAATTTCAAATGAAATTTGAATTGAGGAATTTTCAAAGCCTCAGAATCCTTTAAAAAAATGATCAAGATAAAAATTGCTTCAAATAAGTCCAAGAAAATGTTCTTGTTATCCTCTGGAAATATTGGCAAGAGGTAAAATCCAAACCAATATTTTCGGTATCTCAGAAACATTTATTTTGGGTATTTGAATTAAATCAATAGCTATTTGAATTGGACTTATATCTACTGTTAAATAAATATAGGTCCAATAATTCTGAAATATTTTTGTGGAGCATTGTTTTAATTCTTTTAGCTCCTAAAAATATTGTCAGAAGCAAAATAAATTGAATTGGTTTCAAAACCAAATTCAAAAAAAACCTGCAAAATAGAAAAACAGAATTAAAACAGAAAGAGAGAGAAAGAACCGTACCTGGGCCACTTACCTGTAGCCGGCCCAGCTCCTCCCGCTGGCCCAGCCCACCTCCTCCCCCTTGTCCTCTTCCTCCTCTGCCAGGAGGACGAACAGAGGCGAGGCGTGGCGCGCGCCCGAGAGGCCTCGGCCACCTCCTGCTTCCCCCCTGGCCACCTCCTGCCTGGTTGCCTCCCTCCTCGACGCCCGGAGACGCCACGCACTCCCCCTCGCCCCCTGCACCTCTCCTCTCTCCCCCTGGACCCCATTCCCTCCTCTGTTGCCCTCTCGCGCACACCACCGAGCGGAGCTCGCCGTCATCGTCGCGGTACCCATGGCCATCGCCACCCCCTCTCCTCCCCGACGTGCTCCTGAGCTCCGCAGTGCCTCCCTCGACCTCCCCGTCGACTCACGCGACCGGAGAAGCCCCGAAGCGTCGTCCCGACGCTTTTCCCCTCCTCGGCCACCGAGGACCGCCGCCGTCGATTCGCTGCCTCCGACGCCTCCCCGAGCTCCCCGAGGCCACCGATGCAACCCCTGTGAGCCCCTCTTCCTCTTCCCCCTTCCCTCAAGCTTGCACTCATCCCCTAGCCTCTTCCTCCACCGCGGCCGAGAGTTTCTCGTCGCCGGCCATGGCGTGGCCGTGGCCACAGCCACCCCAGCTCGCATCCGAGCCCACTGACGTGCTCACCGCGATCTCAGGAGTCCGTAGCACGCCCCAGCTCCTCCTGCCGTGCTCCCTAACCCCGACCCCGAGCTCGCCCGAGCTCCGGCCGCCGCCGAGGTCGACGCCGTGCTCAACTCCGGCCACCTCGCGGCCTCCCGTCCGTTCCTTTAGATGCGTAGGAGCAAGAGCTTCTCCCCAGTGCCCTCAGCGCGCCAAACCACCGCTCGTAGCGCCAAACCCGCCACCACCCGAACTCCGGCCGCCGCCGTCGTCATGATTGCCGTCGCCTCTGGCCACCCTAGCTTCTTCCGTTGGCCCTGTTAGATGCGCGCGGGTCTGGGCATCCCGTAGAGCCCCTCCGCCGCTCTTTTGGTCATTGGAGGGCGAATCCCGACGCTCTCCGCCGTCCCTGGCCTCGCCGGCGATGAGCCTCGGGTCAACTCTGGTGAGTTTGACCCGAGTTTGACCCCCTCTCTCTCACTGACCTGCGGGCCCCGCCCGGCTAATTAGGTTAGGTTAGTTTATCTAAGCTAGGTTAGTTTAGTTAGACGCTGACACTCGGGACCCACCGGTCAGGGGTTGACCGGACTATGCCATGTTGACCTGCTGACGTCATCATGACATCAGGCTGACGCAATAAGTATTTTCTGGAATTAAAATAAATCAGGAAATTCCAGAAAATAGCTAAAACTTAAATAAATCATAGAAAATTAACCGTAACTCCAAATTAAATAAATTATATATGAAAAATTATCAGAAAAATTCAAGGAATCCATCTGTACCATTTTCATGCATGTTAGAACAACTTATAGCTGCTGTTTAGCACAAATCAATTAAATGGCATTTGAATAATCACATATGGAGTTTGAATTTGAATCTTGGATTCAAACCAACTTCATTTAATCTGGTTTTAGTTGCATTAGCTCAAAACACATTCATTTTTGCCATGTCATGATCATGCATCATATTGCGCATTGCATTGATTGTGTTCCCTTCTGTGTTGCCGGTATTGTCCCCTCTCGATAGACGTGATACCGATGATGTGATCATTGACACTGATGAAGACTCAATGTTATCTTCAGAAGTGCCAGGCAAGCAAAACCCCCTTGTTCATTCCGATAAAATCCCACTCTCTCGCTCCTTCTCTCTTTTACTGCATTAGGACAACAACGACATATTTGTTACTTGCTGCGGTAGCTGAACCCCTTTATCCTCTGCATGACCTGTCATTGCCACAGTAAATAGATGAAACCCACTAGCATGAGTAGGAGTTGTTTGAGCCCTGATGTGCCTACTCATTCATGCTTGTTTGTCATGCCTGCTACTGCTTAGAGTTGAGTCAGGTCTGATTCATCGGGGATGAATCAGAGGCGTGTGAACATGTCCTACTGTGTGTGAGCTAAGTGTGTGAACACGATTTGGTAAAGGTAGCGGTGAGAGGCCATGTAGGAGTACATGGTGGGTTGTCTCATTGCAGCTGTCCTCAGGAACTGAGTTCTGTGTTTGTGATCCATGATTCAGCTACTACCACGCATTGGGCCCGAAACCAATGGACCCTCTCGGCTTCTTGATCACCCTTGTCCTCTGTCCAGGAGTTGCAAGTAGTTTCTGGTGTTTGTAGTATGCTGGAGGCCGTGCGCAGCGCTGACCGTAGGGGTGGGCTGTGATGCGGTAGGCACGTGGCCGGGTAAACCGGGCGCCCGTTTGGTGTCACGGAACCCTGTTCACATCGTTTGGGGCTGTGAGCGAAACTCCGGCCGGATCTCCTCATGGATGGAACCCAAATATGCGATAAACCTGGGTGTTTAGGTAGGCCGTGGCCGACACCCACGTTGGGCTTCCGCTTGAAGGTTGCCGAGTACATGTCGTGTAAACGGCGGTAAGTGGTGAGAGCGTGTGTGAAGAAGTACACCCCTGCAGGGTTAACATCATCTATTCGAATAGCCGTGTCCGCGGTAAAGGACTTCTGGGTTGCTTATATCAGTTCATAGACAAGTGAAAGTGGATACTTTAAAATGCGCAAGATAAGCGTGAGTGCTATGGATGGCGTTCTCGTAGGGAGACGGGAGCGGATCCATAGTGGTGTATTGATATGGTGAATATGTGGACTCGTGTGCGCCACCTCAAAAGAGTTACTTGCAGTCGTAGTTCAGGATAGCCACCGAGTCAAAGCTGGCTTGCTGTAGTTAAACCCCACCATCCCCTTTGTTGATAATGATGCATATGTAGATAGATCTGATGTAAGTCTTGCTGGGTACATTTGTACTCACGTTTGCCTATTTTATGTTTTTGCAGAGAGACTTCGGTCTCACTAGTAGTTTCGCGTGGACTTCGACGTTTAGCTTGTTACCTCAGCTACGATCTTGTGCCCTCGGCAGGATCTGATAGATAGTCAGGCTTCTCAGCCTTTTTCATTTATAGATGTCTGTACTCAGACATGATAGCTTCCGTTTGTGCTTTGACTTGTATGCTCTGATTGTTGGGTCGTGAGACCCATGTTTGTAATATCTCGCTCCTCGGAGCCTAATGAATAAATTACTTGAGTCGTAGAGTCTTGTTGTGATGCCATGTTGTGTTTGCACATATCGAGCATATTGTGTGTATGTTATTGAAATGCTTGGTATGTGTGGGATCTGACTATCTAGTTGTTTATCTTTAGTAGCCTCTCTTATCGGGAAATGTCTCCTAGTGTTTCCACCGAGCCATGGTAGCTTGCTACTGCTCCGGAACACTTAGGCTGGCCGGCATGTGTCCTTCTTCGTTCCTGTGTCTGTCCCTTCGGGGAAATGTCACGCGATGAATACCGGAGTCCTGTTAGCCCGCTACAGCCCGGTTCACCGGAGTCCTGCTAGCCCAGTGCTACAGCCTGGATTCACTCGCTGATGACCGACACGTTCGATGTTGGGTCATGGATGCCTGTCCCTGTAAGTCTGTGCCACTTTGGGTTTACGACTAGCCATGTCAGCCCGGGCTCTTTATCATATGGATGCTAGCAACATCATCATATACGTGAGCCAAAAGGCACAAACGGTCCCGAGCAAAGGTAAGGCGACACCCGTGGAATACCGTGCATGAGGCCGCAAAGTGATATGAGGTGTTACATGCTAGATCGATGTGGCATTGAGTCGGGGTCCGGACAGCGTTGGTATCAGAGCTTGACTGCCTGTAGGATTACCAAGCCAAACTGGTCGAAGTTGAGTCTAGAAATTCTTTAGTTATATAAGGGAATTGATTGTGGGATGGAACGTAAGGCTCTTTTTACTCCTTATACCTCATGGCCTTCTGATCTGAGTCATCATCTTCTCTTCTACGGGGATTAAGAACTAGGCTATCCCTTCTTTCTATTAGGATCACGTGTTACTAATCAGTAGACTTATAAGTTTGTTGGATTTAAGCCTCAGTTCAGTTTCTACCTCTGTATGTTAATTATTGATCTCGAAACCTTGATATTGTGCTTCTGAGTGGTTATGCCACCATTTTTGTGAATGTCTCAAATCTTTTCTGAGCATTTACAGCCGTTAAGCTGTCCGAGTCATCCCAGGTTTCTAAATAGTCGGATGCATTTGCAAATCCCTTCCTCCTGTTTCCGATGTGCCTTTGGTCAGATTAATCACACAAACCAGTGAGTTGAGGTACTTTATTGCCTTGACATATATGTTGGAGCTAGTATTATGACCCTAGGTGTCTTAGGGGATCATCTAGTACTCTAGCCATGATTTATGTTCCAGTGTGATGATTCTGGCCGTCATTATCGAAAGCATCCCGTGATGCCATTTAGTAGTAGGTATTCTATTCCTGGGTTCTTGAACCCGAGATTCACTCTACCTACTTCATGTTGATAGTAATTGCTAGTGCCTTTAGGATATTAGTAATCTTTGCGATAGTCCTCGAGGTCCATGGTATATCGTTCTTCCAAATACCAGAAACCATTATGGCAGAAGTTTGTTGGATCAAAAGATCACAACAGGCCCTCTATGAGTTCTCCATGTTATATTGTGACTCTGCCAGCTCAACCTTTCGGCATGGGTTATCCGGAAGAATTATGTTGAACTTTGTTCGGCATACCAACCCATGTATCCACAACTCAGAAAGTTATATGTTCCTTCGAGTTGTCCCTCTTTAGTTGTCTACTGACCTTCGTCTATCAATTGATAGTCAAGAGTATGCGTGCGTTCGTTTATCGATGCCTATTACTCTTGTGGTCCGTCAAGCCATTCTATCGCAGAATGACTAGGAGAAACAAACTCCAGTACCTCATCCATATCTAGGATTGGGTCAAAGCAATTGTGCTCCGCAGATCAAAATGCCAGCCCAGCTTTTGATTCTGTTCTACCCTGAAGTATTACCGTCTTTATGTCAGGATTTTCATGAGGATTGCACCGGCTCTTGTGAATTCTTGATGTAGTGATACATCTCGCCATCATTATTCATCCCTCGGTTCCGTGTTGTCGCACCCGGAATGCCGACAGGTGAATCGTGATGTGTGAAATCAATACTGCTAGCAACTCTGTTGCTTGGTAGTTAAATGGACGATAACCTCATTCTTAGCGTGTTCATTATTGAATCGTCACCCTAAGACTGATTGTGCCACTTAGTCCTTGTTCTCGGTGCACTCCTTGATCAATGAGTTAGGATTGTGCCAATCCCTCGCTCTGTTGATCATATCGTCTTGCCCTGAAAAGCAAGATTGTCCCTGAGCCTAATAGCATATCGGTGGTTGTGATTTCCCGATTATCTTCTCGGAAGTATCACCGGGTCGTCACCCGACCGCTATGTTGAGCTCGTGATCAAGTTGGTTTATCCTTGTAAACCACCCCTTCTCCAGGAATCTGTGTGGGATACCCCTGGGCTAGTTGGCTAAGCTGAACAACAACTTGGAAAGTTGGAAGATGGAAGCTTGCCCGGCTTAGTTCGTTCCAAAAGGATATTCTTGTGTAGTGTGTGTTGAAGAAAGATGATATCTTCATCAATTGGTCCTTGTGATCAATTGTTCGATCTATTATCTTACCCAAACCTTTGATTTGAGTATGGGCTATCGTCAATCAAATCCGAACCAACGATGTTCGTAGTGTTGTCTTACTCGTGGATTTTCCTCGAGCATACACCATTATATCGTTTGGGTCTGACTAGTGCTATCACTCGTTCACATAATTATGGAACTCCTTCTTCATGGAAACCAGGATGAGTTGTTGTTGAGCCCATCAGCAATATATTTAACCTCTCCATGATTATGTTGAACATCCAGCTAGTACTGGAAACTTTTCTAAGCATTATCTTCATGACCCGCTCATGGAGCATATGTCCGGATGAAAGATGTGACTTTCTCTAATTCACGTGCACTTGGTGTAAGTTGCCGCCGTGTATCCGAGAAAGATTGTTTTTGCTTCCTTGGAATCATCCCAAGTCAGTCATGCATGTGTGAAGTATACATTGGATTGTGAGATTAGCTACCTCCATTCTATATGTGTCCCGAGCACACCAAGCCACTGATTGATTTTTTCAAGGAGAAGAAGTTCCTTCTTAAGAGTATACCTTATGCAAGGACTTCGATATCCTTGATGATGGTTTTCCCCCGGAACTCGGTAGTGTTTTATTGTAAGACTACCACGTGGTCATGCTTGTCTGGGACAACGTGTTCACATGTTTGTAGCAGAACCAGCTCATGTTTGGAGCTTGCTATCGTAGTTCATTTCCCGAGAATCTCGCAACGTCATCTCGTCGATTTGTGTTGCAAACTTTCGTTTTCCTTCCTAGACTCGATGAGTCTGGAATATCCTGACACCAACCAGATCTGAATCTCAGGCAGATATGATGGTTTGGAACATTTCCCAAGAACTATAATATCGGTCCCTCAGAAACCGGTAAAGTGGATGTCGTGGCCAACACACCCAGCCGGAAGACCTGTTATTATAATATCTTGATTGAGGAAGTTGGCCACCCCCCATAGGGATTTCGTAGGGTTTACTCCCTAGTTGCCCTATGGATTTTTGTGTTTCCGAAGTCCGACCTTTACTTGATGTTCTAGATACCAAACCATTTCAATGAATGGGATACGCTAGCACATCAAGGAGAACATTAGAAGCGGAGTGCTAAATGTCTCTCGGTCGATCATCCAGATTTTATTTCCTTGGCCCTGTCAAGGGTGAAATCTGAGAAGGTGTTATCTTCCTTTGCATCTGCATCCTCCATCACCATTCATCATGGTAGCAAGTTGTGTTGCCAGGATCCTTGACACGGATGTTGGTAAAACCTTGATGATTATGGAATTGCTCAAGTTCTTGAGAGCACGCACAAGCGCTAGGTGTTATCGTCGGCACTAACCGGGATTGCTCCTAGTCTCGTCGGTTATTCTATAACCACTTCAACAGTGAATTCACTCTTTATTGTTGGGTTCTTCCCCAGTTACTAGAATCATTCCCAGCATTTGCATTTTGTTCCCAGCTTGCACCGCCAATGTGCCATTCTACCATGGGTCTCTTCCATCTCCGGTGATAAGCAAATTCATCCATTACGTTGTCTTCAACAAGGTAATCCACATCATCCAAATCCGAGTATGCCATTCTACCGACTCCCGCCAATCGATTGCTCGAGAATTGCCTTAGGCTGATATGAAGAGTTTCAATGATCTCTATATCAAAGGTAATTCTTTTTGCCACTTAAGGGGATAATCTACGAATCACCCTCCTCCAGGATGTTTCGTCGTGGTATCATGGCAACTCAACTCCTCGCTACGTCGACAATCGTTTACCACCTTCTTAAGTGTGAAATTATTGTCCACCTAGTGAACCTTCGTCACCCGTTTCTTTCCACCCCTCTTGATGTGTATCTCGTGTCTCAACCCGAGAGATGGTCCTATGTCTCATTCCGTGAGTTGTTCGATCTTCGAGAAGATCGACC
This sequence comes from Triticum dicoccoides, assembly GCF_002162155.2. Classification (NCBI taxonomy): domain Eukaryota; kingdom Viridiplantae; phylum Streptophyta; class Magnoliopsida; order Poales; family Poaceae; genus Triticum; species Triticum dicoccoides. The sequence continues at coordinate 341,296,070 of NC_041387.1, read as the reverse complement.
CTTCTAGAGTCTCCTTCTTCTCTCCATGTCATGTTGACAGGGTTTTTCAAGGCAAGACTTCAAGACAATGATGGTGATCGAATTAACGTTCCTATGAAGTGCAACCTGGATCGTGAAGATTATACTAGTTTGAGTTTCCCCTTCACCTTACCCTACGCTTGAATCTCGAGACGAGATTCTTGTTTAGTGGGGGTGAGTTGTCACATCCCTAGCTTTACCCTGGCCTTGGACTAGCTTGGTTGCTGCATCATGTTTAATTTCAAATGAAATTTGAATTGAGGAATTTTCAAAGCCTCAGAATCCTTTAAAAAAATGATCAAGATAAAAATTGCTTCAAATAAGTCCAAGAAAATGTTCTTGTTATCCTCTGGAAATATTGGCAAGAGGTAAAATCCAAACCAATATTTTCGGTATCTCAGAAACATTTATTTTGGGTATTTGAATTAAATCAATAGCTATTTGAATTGGACTTATATCTACTGTTAAATAAATATAGGTCCAATAATTCTGAAATTTTTTTGTGGAGCATTGTTTTAATTCTTTTAGCTCCTAAAAATATTGTCAGAAGCAAAATAAATTGAATTGGTTTCAAAACCAAATTCAAAACAAACCTGCAAAATAGAAAAACAGAATTAAAACAGAAAGAGAGAGAAAGAACCGTACCTGGGCCACTTACCTGTAGCCGGCCCAGCTCCTCCCGCTGGCCCAGCCCACCTCCTCCCCCTTGTCCTCTTCCTCCTCTGCCAGGAGGACGAACAGAGGCGAGGTGTGGCGCGCGCCCGAGAGGCCTCGGCCACCTCCTGCTTCCCCCCTGGCCACCTCCTGCCTGGTTGCCTCCCTCCTCGACGCCCGGAGACGCCACGCACTCCCCCTCGCCCCCTGCACCTCTCCTCTCTCCCCCTGGACCCCATTCCCTCCTCTGTTGCCCTCCCGCGCACACCACCGAGCGGAGCTCGCCGTCATCGTCGCCGTACCCATGGCCATCGCCACCCCCTCTCCTCCCCGACGTGCTCCTGAGCTCCGCAGTGCCTCCCTCGACCTCCCCGTCGACTCACGCGACCGGAGAAGCCCCGAAGCGCCGTCCCGACGCTTTTCCCCTCCTCGGCCACCGAGGACCGCCGCCGTCGATTCGCCGCCTCCGACGCCTCCCCGAGCTCCCCGAGGCCACCGATGCACCCCCTGTGAGCCCCTCTTCCTCTTCCCCCTTCCCTCAAGCTCGCACTCATCCCCTTGCCTCTTCCTCCACCGCGGCCGAGAGTTTCTCGCCGCCGGCCATGGCGTGGCCGTGGCCACAGCCACCCCAGCTCGCATCCGAGCCCACTGACGTGCTCACCGCGATCTCAGGAGTCCGTAGCACGCCCCAGCTCCTCCTGCCGTGCTCCCTAACCCCGACCCCGAGCTCGCCCGAGCTTCGGCCGCCGCCGAGGTCGACGCCGTGCTCAACTCCGGCCACCTCGCGGCCTCCCGTCCGTTCCTTTAGATGCGTAGGAGCAAGAGCTTCTCCCCAGTGCCCTCAGCGCGCCAAACCACCGCTCGTAGCGCCAAACCCGCCACCACCCGAACTCCGGCCGCCGCCGTCGTCATGATTGCTGTCGCCTCCGGCCACCCTAGCTTCTTCCATTGGCCCTGTTAGATGCGCGCGGGTCTGGGCATCCCGTAGAGCCCCTCCGCCGCTCTTTTGGTCATCGGAGGGCGAATCCCGACGCTCCCCGCCGTCCCTGGCCTCGCCGGCGACGAGCCTCGGGTCAACTCCGGTGAGTTTGACCCGGGTTTGACCGCCTCTCTCTCACTGACCTGCGGGCCCCGCCCGGTTAATTAGGTTAGGTTAGTTTATATAAGCTAGGTTAGTTTAGTTAGACGCTGACACTCGGGACCCACCAGTCAGGGGTTGACCGGACTGTGCCACGTTGACCTGCTGACGTCATCATGACATCAGGCTGACGCAATAAGTATTTTCTGGAATTAAAATAAATCAGGAAATTCCAGAAAATAGCTAAAACTTAAATAAATCATAGAAAATTAGCCGTAACTCCAAATTAAATAAATTATATATGAAAAATTATCAGAAAAATTCAAGGAATCCATCTGTACCATTTTCATGCATGTTAGAACAACTTATAGCTGCTGTTTAGCACAAATCAATTAAATGGCATTTGAATAATCACATATGGAGTTTGAATTTGAATCTTGGATTCAAACCAACTTCATTTAATCTGGTTTTAGTTGCATTAGCTCAAAACACATTCATTTTTGCCATGTCATGATCATGCAACATATTGCGCATTGCATTGATTGTGTTCCCTTCTGTGTTGCCGGTATTGTCCCCTCTCGATAGACGTGATACCGATGATGTGATCATTGACACTGATGAAGACTCAATGTTATCTTCAGAAGTGCCAGGCAAGCAAAACCCCCTTGTTCATTCCGATAAAATCCCACTCTCTCGCTCCTGCTCTCTTTTACTACATTAGGACAACAACGACATATTTGTTACTTGCTGCGGTAGCTGAACCCCTTTATCCTCTGCATGACCTGTCATTGCCACAGTAAATAGATGAAACCCACTAGCATGAGTAGGAGTTGTTTGAGCCCTGATGTGCCTACTCATTCATGCTTGTTTGTCATGCCTGCTACTGCTTAGAGTTGAGTCAGGTCTGATTCATCGGGGATGAATCAGAGGCGTGTGAACATGTCCTACTGTGTGTGAGCTAAGTGTGTGAACACGATTTGGTAAAGGTAGCGGTGAGAGGCCATGTAGGAGTACATGGTGGGTTGTCTCATTGCAGCCGTCCTCAGGAACTGAGTTCTGCGTTTGTGATCCATGATTCAGCTACTACCATACATTGGGCCCTGAAATATGACCCCGCTCGACTTCTTATTCACCCTCGTCCTCTGTCCAGGAGTTGCAAGTAGTTTCTGGTGTTTGTAGTATGCTGGAGGCCGTGGACAGCGCTGACCGTAGGGGTGGGCTGTGATGCGGTAGGCACGTGGCCGGGTATACCGGGCGCCCGTTTGGTGTCACGGAACCCTGTTCACATCGTTTGGGGCTGTGAGCGAAACTCCGGCCGGATCTCCTCATGGATGGAACCCGAATAGGCGATAAACCTGGACTAGAGACTTAGGTGTTTAGGTAGGTCGTGGTCTACACCCACGTTGGCTTTCGCTTGAAGTCTGCCGAGCACATGTCGTGTGCAGACGCTAAGTGGTGGAAACATGTATGAAGAAGTACACCCCTGCAGGGTTAACATCATCTATTCGAATAGCCGTGTCCGCGGTAAAGGACTTCTGGGTTGCTTATATCAGTTCATAGACAAGTGAAAGTGGATACTTTAAAATGCGCAAGATAAGCGTGAGTGCTATGGATGGCGTTCTCGTAGGGAGACGGGAGCGGATCCATAGTGGTGTATTGATATGGTGAATATGTGGACTCGTGTGCGCCACCTCAAAAGAGTTACTTGCAGTCGTAGTTCAGGATAGCCACCGAGTCAAAGCTGGCTTGCTGCAGTTAAACCCCACCATCCCCTTTGTTGATAATGATGCATATGTAGATAGATCTGATGTAAGTCTTGCTGGGTACATTTGTACTCACGTTTGCCTATTTTATGTTTTTGCAGAGAGACTTCGGTCTCAGTAGTAGTTTTGCGTGGACTTCGACGTTTAGCTTGTTACCTCAGCTACGATCTTGTGCCCTCGGCAGGATCTGATAGATAGTCAGGCTTCTCAGCCTTTTTCATTTATAGATGTCTGTACTCAGACATGATAGCTTCCGCTTGTGCTTTGACTTGTATGCTCTGATTGTTGGGTCGTGAGACCCATGTTTGTAATATCTCGCTCCTCGGAGCCTAATGAATAAATTACTTGAGTCGTAGAGTCTTGTTGTGATGCCATGTTGTGTTTGCACATATCGAGCATATTGTGTGTATGTTATTGAAATGCTTGGTATGTGTGGGATCTGACTATCTAGTTGTTTATCTTTAGTAGCCTCTCTTATCGGGAAATGTCTCCTAGTGTTTCCACCGAGCCATGGTAGCTTGCTACTGCTCCGAAACACTTAGGCTGGCCGGCATGTGTCCTTCTTCGTTCCTGTGTCTGTCCCTTCGGGGAAATGTCACGCGATGAATACCGGAGTCCTGTTAGCCCGCTACAGCCCGGTTCACCGGAGTCCTGCTAGCCCAGTGCTACAGCCTGGATTCACTCGCTGATGACCGACACGTCCAATGTTGGGTCATGGATGCTTGTCCCTGTAAGTCTGTGCCACTTTGGGTTTACGACTAGCCATGTCAGCCCGGGCTCTTTATCATATGGATGCTAGCAACATCATCATATACGTGAGCCAAAAGGCGCAAACGGTCCCGGGCAAAGGTAAGGCGACACCCGTGGAATACCGTGCGTGAGGCCGCAAAGTGATATGAGGTGTTACATGCTAGATCGATGTGGCATTGAGTCGGGGTCCTGACAATATGTGTGGTCTTGATCCTATCTTGCAAGTCTATAGTCACCTATTATGTGTTATGGTCCGACAACCCCGAAGTGACAATAATCGGGATACTTCTCGGTGATGACCGTAGTTTTAGGAGTTCATGTATTCACTATGTGCTAATGCTTTGTTCCGGTTCTCTATTAAAAGGAGGTGAGGGAGTCCTGGATTAGGGGGTGTCCGGATGGCCGGACTAAGACCTTTGGCCGGACTCCCGGACTATGAAGATACAAGATTGAAGACTCCGTCCCGTGTCCGGATGGGACTTTCGTTGGCGTGGAAGGCAAGCTTGGCGATACGATATGAAGATCTCCTCCCATTGTAACCGACTCTGTGTAACCCTAGCCCTCTCTGGTGTCTATATAAATCGGAGAGGTTTAGTCCGTAGGGCGAACAACAATCATACCGTAGGCTAGCTTCTAGGGTTTAGCCACTCTAATCTCGTGGTAGATCTACTCTTGTACTACCCATATCATCAATATTAATCAAGCAGGAGTAGGGTTTTACCTACATCGAGAGGGCCCGAACCTAGGTAAAAACATCGTGTCCCTTGTCTCCTGTTACCATCCACCTAAACGCATAGTTCGGGACCCCCTACCCGAGATCCGCCTGTTTTGACACCGACATTGGTGCTTTCATTGAGAGTTCCGTTGTGTCGTCACCAATAGGAAGGATGCCGCATCCCGTCTTCAAAGACGGCGTCATTGCTAAAGGAGCTTTGCCTGTTGGCCAAACTCTCCGGCTAGGCAGGTTTTTGATGACCGCCTATCCGGCCGTTGCACCGACGATGACCTCTCGGGCCATCGAAAGCAATCTTCACATCAGCCCGAAGCTTGCCGAGCAGTTAGATCCGATGGAGCTCTTCTCCCTGAACGAGCTCTTGGATCGCATCGCGGCCCTGGGAGTCGCTACTGATTACGACCAGATTGGGCTTAAACCCGATCAGAGAGAGATTGACTCTCCCCAGATCACCCATCACATTGAAGTGGTGGAAGAACAATGCAGCGAGTCTTCACCCGCCCTAAGGACCAGATGCGTCCGGATTCCCGATCCCTCCAAGTCGGATACCCGTGGAGGGGAGGATGTCGCCCAAACCCTGAACCTAAAGTCAGGCAGCAGGCCCGATTCATTGAATAATATCCAAGAAAGCAAGCTTCCGAATTCGGAAACCGCTCGGCCCCTGAATCTTACATCGGGCAGGGTTCCGGATTTAATTCCACCCACCCACCCAACTATACGGGATTTATCCCTAATACGGCAAGAGTCCGGAGAAACGGTACACCACTACTGGGCCAGATTCCTCCTGGTTATGAACAGGATAAAGGACTACCATGAGAAAGAAGCAATTTCACTCTTCTGTAACAACTACACGGACATCGGAATCCTCAACGCCATAAGTCGCCGCGAAATTACACGATTCACCGACTTGACATCCATAGTACGAAAGTACTGTGCGACTGAAAGCGTTCGGAAAACCGAAGATAAATTCTAGGACAATCCGGCCCCGAATATAACACTAGTCCGAAACAAAAGGGCTCATTATCGCCAGGCATCTGAGCCAAACATCAAAAAGCAAAAACCCTCTACAGGGTACGGGACCGTACTGGAAGGATGGCTCAATGGACCCTGTAAAATTCATAATTCAGGGAAAGCCACACCAACACACAGCCTCAGAGCATGTTGGATACTACGGCAGGTGGCAAGAAGTGGCGAGGAGCTTTTAACTCTAGCACCAGAAGAATACCTCCCCAGTACAATGTCGACAGTCTTCGAGACCTTCACATCAAACAATGCAAGGAAACGAATGCTCCGCAACCTTGCCGAAGTCTACCAAGTAGCAACAATAAACCCATGGAGTGACACGGCTATCACCTTTAATGCCAGTGACGAACCTAAATTCCGGACAGCCCGAGCACCAGCCGCATTGGTCCTCAGTCCGATAGTGGATGGCTTCCGACTTACAAAGGTACTCATGGATGGCGGCAGCAGACTCAACCTCATCTACGAGGAAACCCTGCGAAAAATGGAAATTGACTGGAGCCGCATTGAGCGAAGGAACACAACTTTTAGGGGAATAATCCCAAGACGGGAAGCGTGCTGTTCAGGAAAAATCACACTGGATGTGGTGTTTGGCACGGCGGACAATTACAGATCCGAGGAGGTCACATTTCAGGTGGCCCCGTTCAGCAGCGGATACCACGCTCTGCTAGGGCGAGAAGCATTTACAATTTTCGAAGCCATACCCCATTACGGGTACATGAAGCTCAAAATGCCCGGACCCAACGGAATCATCACTCTCGCAAGTGATCCGGACATAGCGCTCCACGCTGAAAACAAGATAGCCGCACTGGCCCTGGAGGCATTATTTGAGGCCCTAGCGGCCGAGGAATTAACGGCGTTGCGCTCTACAGTGGACAGGGACGATGTGATACTAGACAAGAGATCCAAGTCCACCTCTTTTAAACCAGTGGACGAAATAATCAAATTCCAAGTCCATCCAACGGACCCTACAAAAACGGCCTCCATCGAGGGACACTATTAAAACCCGATGTAGACGCCGCACTCAGAGACTTCCTGCGAGAAAATTGGGACATTTCGCCTGGCACCCCTCGGATATGCCAGGAATCCCACGCAGGCTGGCCGAGCACAGCCTGAACATCCTAAAAGGGTTTAAACCCGTCAAGCAGACCCTATGGCGTTTTTCCGAACCCAAGAGACAAGCCATGGGAGAAGAGCTAGCAAAACTACTGGAAGCCGGATTCATCAGAGACATAAAACATCCGGACTGGCTAGCAAACTTGGTGATGGTACCAAAGAAGGACAAATCTTGGCGCCTATGTGTCGATTTCAAAGACCTAAACAAGGCATATCCAAAGGACCCTTTCCCACTCCCCCGAATTGATCAAATCATCGACGCCACTGCAGGACATGACTCATTGTGTTTCCTCGATGCATACTCTGGCTACCATCAAATCAAGATGGCAGAGTCAGACCAAGCCGCAACGGCATTCATCACCCCATACGGCCCATTCTGCTTCAACATGATGCCCTTCGAGCTCAAAAACGCCAGCGCAACATATCAACGCATGATTCAGACATGTCTGGCCAACTAGATCGGCAAAATAGTTGAAGCATACGTAGATGACGTGGTCGTCCAAACAAAACACGTCGATACTCTAGAATACGACTTGAGGCTCACGTTCGACAATCTCTGAACATATGATATTAAGCTCAACCTGGAAAAATGCGTTTTCGGCGTACCAGCCGGAAAGCTCTTGGGCTTCATCGTATCTGGTAGAGGAATTGAAGAAAACCCAGCCAAGATTCAAGATCTGTCACAATTGGATACCCCAAAGGACCTCAAACAAATACAAAAACTGACAGGATGCGTGGCGGCTCTAAGCCGCTTTATCTCCCGCTTAGGAGAAAAGGCATTACCCCTCTATCGCCTCCTGTGGCGCACCGACCACTTCGAGTGGACGGATGCCACCACGGCCGGACTCGAAGAAATAAAAGCCATACTGGCAACAAATCCGGTCCTGGCCGCGCCTAACACGAGCGAACCAATGCTATTATACATCGCGGCAACCCATCAAGTTGTAAGCGCGGTGCTCGTCATCGAACGAGAAGCGGACGGACACAAGTTCCCCCTCCAAAAACCAGTGTACTACGTGCCCACTGTACTAACTCCATGCAAGTCACGGTACCAGCATTATCAAAAGATAGCATACACGGTGTTCATGGCATCCCGGAAGCTGTGACACTACTTTCAAGAGGGCTCCATAACAGTGGCATCCGAAGTACCCCTTAATGATATTATAAACAACCGCGACGCAACGGGCCGGATTGCCAAATGGGCCATCGAGCTCCTCCCGTTCGACATAACCTACAAGCCAAGGCGAGCTATTAAGTCACAGGTTTTGGCCGACTTCATCGCCGAATGGACTGAAGTCGAACTCCCTAAAGAGTACGGCGCGTACTCCAACTGGATCATGCACTTCGTCGGCTCCAAAATGTTTGCTGGCCTGGGGGCTGGCATCGTTCTGACGTCCCCAACCAGAGACACAGTCCAATACGTACTTCTGATAATGTACACGGATTCCAACAACACAGCCGAATACGAGGCCCTTTTACATGGCCTCCGGATGGCAGTCTCCATGGGCATTCAGCGCCTAGAGGTCCGTAGGGATTCAAATCTCGCAATATCCCAAATAAATGGAGACTTCGACGCTAAGGATCCGAACATGGCAGCTTACCGCAACACCATCTTAAAGATGTCAGCTCGGTTTGAGTGGCTCGAATTTCATCACATAGCCCGGGAAAATAACCAAGCAGCAGATGTGTTGGCATGCATTGGCGCCAAGCACGAGGCCGTCCCTCCCAACATTTTCCTAGAAAGGCTGTTCAAGCCATCTGTATCATGGGAAGGAGAATCCAGAAACAATAGCCTGGACACAACTACACTGCCCCTCACCGAACATTCTGACATAGTTGGGGGCTCCGCCAACGAAACAACACCGTCAGCCCACGCAATAATGGCAGTGATTGCCCCTTGGACAGAACCATTCCTAACCTACCTAACTAGGCAGGAACTTCCCGAGGACCGAAACGAAGCCCGCTACATAGTGCGGCGATCTAAAGCCTACAAAGTCCATGAGGGAGAGCTTTACAAGAAAAGCACAACCGGAGTCCTTCAAAGGTGTATCTCCGAAGAGGAAGGGCGAGACCTTTTGGCTGAAATTCATGCCAGACTCGGCGGGCACCACGCCGTAGTCCGGGCCCTTGTAAGCAAGGCCTTCCGTACCGGATTTTATTGGCTAACAGCCTGGGCAGACGCTCAGGACTGAGTGCAACGATGTGTTGGTTGCCAGTTATTCACCAGCCAAATCCACATGCCGCCTACCGCCCTACAAACTATACCCATTACCTGGCCTTTCGCGGTCTAGGAGCTTGACATGGTCGGACCCCTTAAAGGAGGATCCCACAAGCAAAAATACCTACTGGTCATGGTGGACAAATTCACCAAATGGATAGAAGCCAAGCCTATAAAGACGGCCGAATCCAGACCAGTGATAGACTTCATATCCGGGGTCGTACACCGTTACGGCGTCCCCCACAGCATCATAACCGACAACGACACAAACTTCACGACCGATGAAGTCAAACTTTGGTGCAAAAACATGGGCATCAAGCTCTACTATGCTTTAGTCTATCACCCTCAAACTAACGGTCAAGTCGATCGGGCCAATGGTCTCATTATGAGCGGCATCAAACCCAGACTAGTGCGATCCCTCAAGGAATCTAACACGCACTGGGTAGAGGAGCTTGACTCCGTACTCTAGGGGCTACGGACCATGCCGAATCGCACCACCGGATTCACACCATTTTTTATGGTATACGGTGCAGAAGCAGTACTGCCATGCGACATAATCCATGACTCACCTTGAGTGCGCATGTACGAAGAAAGAGAAGCCGAGCTCGATCGGCAGGACATCTTGGACGCATTGGAAGAGGAGCGCGACGTGGCAAAAGCTCGTTCCGCATTCGATCAACAGCAGGCTCGAAGATACCAAAGCAGAGAAGTACGGGCCAAAACCTATAACGTTGGCGAACTAGTTCTACGCCTGCCGGACAAGAAAAAGGATAAATTAAAGCCCAAATGGGAGGGCCCCTTCATCATCGACCAAGTACTGACCGGCGTAGCGTACCGTCTGCGAAGCGCATCGGATAACCGACTCGAGCCGAACCCATGGAACGCAGCACGCCTACGAAGGTTCTACGCCTAGCGCCGGACTCCGTGTTCGTTTCCTTCCCTAGTCCCTTTGTTTTATTTTTTATTTTTATTTTTATATTTGGTAGTCCGGGACTTTCTTCCTTCTCCCTACCCCTTTTTTTACAAGACCTTAGGGGCTTGCCTGTGCAATATTCGCACATACCCGACGCGCTAACTGCGCTCATAATACCTGGGGGCTTCTCTACCAAGAAGTTTATATAAAACAGGCCTCATGCCCAAAACATGTGTGATGCTTCCGCATGAACCTTTTATACACCATTATATGCATCGATATGACTTAAGTTTTGGCCAAGCTGGGTTGCCTGGCTCCTGTGCTTACCCCTACGTTCTCGTTCATTCGGCTAGGTGGTAAAGGGAGCACCTCTGCGATTGTTACTGTCGGGTCAGCCGAATGTGTACCTCAGACTGGGTGAAGCCGAAAGCTAGCGTTCTTAAGGGAATATTCGGTCGGTGAACTAAAAGATGATCTTACGTATTTATTCATTTGCCCCCAGATGCTTTTCTGCTCTTTCCGGCAGTTCGTACATGCACTTTAGGGCATGCCTCCCAGGGAAAGGAACCCCTAACGGAACTATTCTCTCTGGAAGATGTTTCTTACTAACCATGTAATATAACATAACTAGTCAGGCACTTGTCTGCTAAAGCACTTATGACCCCTACGCCTTGTCTCCATGCATGCCCCGGTTCTTACATAACCAAGAGGGTATTCAGACACACTCCGAACTATAGGGTCCAGAGGTTGAAGCGAAAAGGTCCGCAATGACAAACGATCTACAATCCGGCTAGAAGGCATTTTTATGTCATTTTTACAGAGTCAATCTGACTCGGCATATTCTTCTTCAATACCATCCAACAGGCGGTCTAATTTACAGTCCTGTTGGGAATACTTTGCAGCCAGCTCCACCTGGCCATATGCTAAGCTGACCGGGATCTCCTTTCCGTCCGGACCTATAGGGCCGACCTCGGCCATGTGGTTTGGGTCAGCCTTCGTGTACCGAGTCTTCACCATGGCCCAGGCCTCCCTGGCACCTTGACGGCAAGCCGATATCTTCCACAACCGGAAGTGCTGCCACACTCCCTCCAACTTCTTGGTAAGCTCCTCAAGGCCTTCGGGCACGGAGAGGGATGGCCACATAGCCTGGATGATGCTTTGCATTGCCTGCCGAACTCGTTCGTGTAGTTGCAACAGCTCGGGAAGAAGGTCTGCCGATGAACCGGGCATTTCCTCCACCAGACGACCCGTCAGTAGACCTACAGACATAGCTCTGTCAATCTACTTCCTTGCCGAATTATTTTTTCGAAGATTCGTTCAAGCACTTACTAAAAATGCCGCGTCGAAGTCGCCGATTCTCCTTCACGGCAGAAGACAGCTGAATACAAACATCTTTCAGTTCCTCGCCTAGCCGGGTATTGGCGTCTTGAAGCTTGTTCTTCTCTTGCCTCACCCTCGTCAGCACGCTCTCGCCAGCCTTTAGTTGGCATAGGAGTTGTTGCTGGTCCGGATTTACTCCGGCCTCATCTGCATTATTATCGTCAGGGTTGCTGGTCCTTTCGAAGCATATATTACCTGCGGGCGTCCCCTTGACATTCTCTGAAGTGGACAATGCGGCCTCGAGCTGAGCCTTGCACTCTTCGAGCTCCTGGGACAATTACGTGTTCTTCTTTGTAAGACACTGCATAGCATATGATCCCTCAAACAGTTATCTTCATTGTTTCAAGTCTCGGGGGCTACAGACATATATAACCTTCAATTTTACTCACCTGTATGTCTTTCACATACTGCTCCGTGGCTCTGGCTAGACCATTTTGAGCAGCACGGAGATACGCATCTCCTGTATTAAAGGCGTCCAACGCCTCTGGGGAAAAACACGCGTCACGAAGAACAGTCCGGCGACGCCTGTGGTTTAGGGCACTATCCACCTATGAATTGGTGGCAGATAGCCCGTCGGCGCCTTTGTCGGAGGAGCGCCCGAGGCGCGTCCCGTGTCCGCCTCCGCTTCTGGACCCGGCCTTGAACCTTGACCGCCGGACATAGCCCGGCGGGTTCTCTTCTTTCTAAGAAAATCATGAGCATTAGTAAGACTCAAGGGCATAAACCCTAGGCGTTAAAATCGCACGCCATACCGTTGCGCCGGAATCTCGATCCGGTCCGCACTTCTTTTTGGCCCGCCTGGCTTCAGCGGCCCTTGTTGGCTGCCCACCGTGGGCTCGGCCTTCCGCCTTAAGGATTTACCCTGCGAAATGCTGTTAGTACACAGCATGCAAGATAAAACATGAGAATATTGGGACTTCGGTCTTAGTTACCTTGGAGGTTGGAAGTAGTCTGGGATAGTCGGCCGTGATGGCCACTAAGGAGTTATCCTTGCTCAATTGATGAAATACTCCATCAATCAACTCCACGCATAAGTCTGGATCTTCTTTGGAGTCCGGATCGAGGGGCCGTTCCGGGTCCTCGGGTTGTGGAGCAGGGCTGTTTATTTCCTTCATAGCCTGGCGTAACTCCTACGTTTAAACACTACTAGTCTAAGTACTGAACTACGGGAATTTCAAAAACGGATAGGCAAGTGAAAGTGTCCGCTCACGCAACTAGGAGGATTGTACATAGAGAATCCGCCTTCTGGGTTGATACGGAGGAATTTTCCTCTTCCCCCTTGTACAAAGCGGATAAGATTCTCGTTAAAGTGGCAGCCGAATCTGGCCCCTTGCGACCGCACCGGGTAGCGTCATCCTCTCCGTTGAAATCCCACATGGGGTGGCCTCTGTATTGAAGCGGTTGCACCCCTCGCATAATGCATATGGCCATGACCTTAATCATGGTCAATCCGGAATGAGCCAACAACCTTATCTGGCTCATCAGGTACAGGACGTCCTTGTCATCTTCCCTCTAAGGGTTCCATGGGCGCCAACTCAGGCGCTTCTTCAATGGGGCATTATTGAACTCGGGAAGGCCGACCCGTACAGGGTCTGGCAGGGGGATGTCATCTATATAAAACCACTCCGAGGGCCAGTCTTCGGACACCCTCTTTGGGGTGCCAGATAGATATCCGGTCCCGGCGATGCGCCATAGTTCGACTCCGCCCACCTGATAAATAGACCCCTCATGAGAACGGGGCACAAGGCAAAACAACCTCTTCCACAGCACAAAATGGGCCTCGACACCCAAGAACAGCTCGCAGAGGGCCACGAAGCCCGCGATGTGCAAAATGGAGGCGGGCATGAGGTTATGTAGCTGGAGGCCGTAGAACTCTAGCAATCCTCGGAGAAACGGATGAATTGGAAATCCTAGTCCTCTCATCAAATAAGGGAGTAGGCATACCCGCTCTCCTTGAGAGGGATTGGGAACGCCCTCCGCCTACTCTCCGCTGCTATAGGCAGCAATCCCGGCTCGAACAGGGACCATATATGCTGGGGGGAGAAGCCTCTTGGACTGAAGCACTACTAACTTGCTATGCGGGATGGAGCACCGCCCCCAATCTCCGGGCCGAGGGCTGGAGGGGCGAGAGGAGGAGTGGCATCGACTGGCCATGTTGGAATGGATCTTTGTCAGAGGCGCTCTGATGAAGACTCGCGGAGGGAAGATGGTGCGAATTGGATCTAAATCCCCGTCTCTTTTATGGGCGGCTCATTAACGCAACCGGGGGGGTAAGTGAAAAGAAAACCCCCTGGCTTTTCGCATTCGTTTGACGCGTGGAAGATGGTCATTTTGGGGCATAGAAGCCGAGGAGGACATCACACACTAGAGGACGGACACTATTCGACGGATACAGAGAATTTGCAGGAGAACCGTCCTTGCAATGCCGAAGACAACTTGTGCGCCGGACTCGTCGTCATTGAAGGCTGGTTCGGGGGCTATTGAGGGAGTCCTGGATTAGGGGGTGTCCGGATGGCCGGACTAAGACCTTTGGCCGGACTCCCGGACTATGAAGATACAAGATTGAAGACTCCGTCCCGTGTCCGGATGGGACTTTCCTTGGCGTGGAAGGCAAGCTTGGCGATACGATATGAAGATCTCCTCCCATTGTAACCGACTCTGTGTAACCCTAGCCCTCTCCGGTGTCTATATAAACCGGAGAGGTTTAGTCCGTAGGGCGAATAACAATCATACCGTAGGCTAGCTTCTAGGGTTTAGCCACTCCGATCTCGTGGTAGATCTACTCTTGCACTACCCATATCATCAATATTAATCAAGCAGGAGTAGGGTTTTACCTCCATCGAGAGGGCTCGAACCTGGGTAAAAACATCGTGTCCCTTGTCTCATGTTACCATCCGCCTAGACGCACAGTTCGGGACCCCCTACCCGAGATCCGCCGGTTTTGACACCGACAGGAGGCCTTAATATCCCTTAGTTTCACTAGGTCCCCGCTGCCACGGGAGGGTAGGATAAAAGATGTCATGCAAGTTCTTTTCCATAAGCACATATGACTATTTACGGAATACATGTCTACATTACATTGATGAACTGGAGCTAGTTCTATGTCACCCTATGTTATAACTATTACATGAGGAATCGCATCCGACATATTTATGCATCACTAATCCATTGCCTACGAGCTTTTCACATATTGTTCTTTGCTTATTTACTTTTCCGTTGCTATTGTTACAATCAATACAAAACCCAAAAATATTACTTTTGCTACCGTTACCTTTATTATCATACTATTTTGCTACTAAATACTTTGTTGCAGATACTAAGTTATCCAGGTGTGGTTGAATTGACAACTCAACTGCTAATACTCAATAATATTCTTTGGCTCCCCTTGTGTCGAATCAATAAATTTGGGTTGAATACTTTACCCTCGAAAGCTGTTGTGATCCCCTACACTTGTGTGTTATCAAGACTAATTTCTGGCATAGTTGCCGGGGAGCATAGCTCTATTCATTAAGTCACTTGGGATTTATATCTGTTGATCACTATGAGGAACTTGAAAGAAGGAAGAACCAAGATTTTGCCCTCAACTATGAGGGGAGGTAAGGAACTGCCATCTAGCTCTGCACTAGATTCTCCTTCTGCTATGAACTCTGATATGTCGCATGTTATTGATGATGCCACTTCTGCTATGCATGGTACTTATGATGAAACTACTTCTGTGCATGATACTACTTTGCCATTAGGTGAATTTCTTGATGAACAACTTGCTAGGGTTAGAGAGAATGAAATTATTGAAGATGCTATTATTGATGATAGTGATGATGAAAATTCTCCAAATGATTTTGAATTGTCTGTTGTTCCTGAGGGTTATGTTATGAATGAAGGAGCTGCTAGAGCTATCTTTGCTTGCAATGATAGATATGATCTTAAGAAGTTATTAGCTAAATGGAAGCAGCAGTCTCTTAATGCTAGAATGAAACCTGTCCCTGCTTTTGCTACTTCACCTATCTGCGTTACTGATATGGATTATGAGTTCTCTGTTGATCCTGAGATTATTACTTTAGTTGAATCTGATCCTTTTTATGGCCTTGAATCTGAAACTGTTGTGGCACATCTTACCAAGTTGAATGATATAGCCACCCTGTTTACTCATGATGATAAATCTCGCTATTATTACATCCTTAAGATATTTCTGTTCTCATTAAAGGGTGATGCTAAGACTTGGTATAATTCTCTTGCTCCTGGTTGTGTGCGTAGTCGCCAGGATATGATTTATTACTTCTCTGATAAATATTTTCCTGCTCAGAAGAAACAAACTGCCTTGCGGGAAATATATAATTTTGTGCAAATCGAAGAAGAGAGTCTCCCACAAGCTTGGGGGAGGCTTCTCCGATTACTTAATGCTTTGCCTGATCATCCTCTTAAGAAAAATGAAATACTTGATATCTTTTATAATGGACTAATCGATGCTTCCAAGGACTACTTGGATAGTTGTGTTGGTTGTGTTTTCAGGGAAAGAACAGTCGACGAAGCTGAATTACTATTGAATAATATGTTGACTAATGAAAATAATTGGACTCTCCCTGAACGAATTCCTGAAGCAATTCCTGAACCAATTGAGCCAACTCCTGAGCCTATTCCTAAACCCACTCCGAAGAAGAGAGGTCTTTTATTTCTCAGTCCTGAAGATATGCAAGAGGCAAAGAAATCAATAAAAGAA
This sequence comes from Triticum dicoccoides, assembly GCF_002162155.2. Classification (NCBI taxonomy): domain Eukaryota; kingdom Viridiplantae; phylum Streptophyta; class Magnoliopsida; order Poales; family Poaceae; genus Triticum; species Triticum dicoccoides. Next base: position 341,279,710 of record NC_041387.1, on the reverse strand, counting down.
AAAGGTATTAAAGCTAAAGATGTTAAGAATTTACCACCTATTGAAGAAATACATGGTCTTAATATACCGCCTGTCGAAGAACCGCATTGTCTTGATAACCCGACACAGGTAGTAGAGGTAAACTCTCTCTATAGATATGATAAAGTTGAAATCCCCTCTACTAAATTGCAAAGCCCATGTTTAGAGGAATTTGATGAGTTTATGGATAGACAAGAAAGTTTTAATGCTTATGTTGGTAGAGAGTTAAAGAATAATGCTTTCGAGATAGTACGCGTGAGCGATAATATGGCTAGAGTTAAAGGTGAACTCAAACTCATTAGCAAATATGCTTCTATGGTTGCTACTCAAGCTGAGAAAGTACTTAAAGCTCAAAATGATTTGCTTGATGAATTAAATAATAAAAATGACTTCGTTATTAGAGTGGCTACTAGAACTGGTAGAGTGACTCAGGAACCTTTGTATCCTGAAGGCCACCCTAAGAGAATCGAGCAAGATTCTCAGAGAAATAATTTAGAGGCACCTAGTTCTTCCAAAAAGAAGAAAAAGAAAAATGATAGGACTTTGCATGCTTCTAGTGAACCTACTATAGACACACCTGTGAATGCCAATGATATTTCTATCTCTAATGCTGAAACACAATCAGGTGATGAACATGAACCTAGTGATAATGTTAATGATAATGTTCATGTTGATGCTCAACCTAGCAAAAACAAGGAAGTAGAGATTGAACCTGCTGTTGATCTTGATAACCCACAATCAAAGAATCAACGTTATGATAAGAGAGATTTTGTTGCTAGGAAGCACGGTAAAGAAAGAGAACCATGGGTTCAGAAACCCATGCCCTTTCCTCCTAAATCATCCAAGACAAAGGATGATGAGGATTTTGAGCGCTTTGCTGAAATGATTAGACCTATCTTCTTACGTATGCGCTTAACTGATATGTTTAAAGTAAATCCTTATGCTAAATATATGAAGGATATCATTACAAATAAAAGAAAGATACCGGAAGCTGAGATTTCCACCATGCTTGCTAATTACACTTTCAAAGGTGGAATACCAAAGAAACTTGGAGACCCCGGGGTACCAACTATACCATGCTCCATTAAAAGAAATTATGTTAGAACTTCTTTATATTATCTTGGAGCCGCTGTTAGTGTTATGCCTCTCTCTTAATATCATAGACTTGAATTGAGTAAGTTGACACCTACTGAAATATCTTTGCAAATGGCTGATAAATCAACTGCTATAGCTGTCAGTATTTGTGAGGATGTGCCTGTTGTGGTTGCAAATTTCACTATCTTAATGGACTTTGTTATTCTTGATATTCCTGAGGACGATAGTATGTCGATTATCCTTGGTGGACCCTTTTTGAATACTGTAGGGGCTGTTATTGATTGCAACAAAGGCAATGTCACTTTTCATGTTAATGGTAATGAGCATACGGTACACGTTCCGAGGAAACAATCTCAAGTCCATAGCATCAATTCTATTGGAAAAGTTCCAATTATCATTATTGGAGGTTTTGAATTTCCTCTCCCTACTGTCAAGAAAAAGTATGATATTCTTATTATTGGGGATTTTCATATCCCCGTTGAGGTAACTTAGTGTTATTCGGATTTTCTCCGGTTCCGTGTTATTCGGAATAAGTTTGTTAACAAGACTTGATCAACCTTGTTAGTGGATTCATTTTGATGATCATGAGATGGATGAAACTAGAACGCACGACCTTCTGTACCCTCTTTTTACTTTCTGTTATTTAGAATAAATAAAGCAAAAATAGTATTATCCGTCTGTTTTCTGAATTATCCGTGCATAAAAAAATATCCTGAAAATAAAAGTGCTCCAAATGCCCTGCAAATTTAGTATGATTTTTTATGGAATATTTGAGGATTTTAGGCACTGAAATCACTGCAGGAGGGGCAAGCACCAGGCCACGAGAGTGGAGGGCACGCCCACCTACCCTGGGCGCACCCCCCTGTCTCATGGGCCCCTGGTGGCCCCACTCAACTTATGCCAGCACCCACACACTCCATGTTCTTCCCAAAAAATCCCCATCCAGCTCAAGCACGAGTTCTAGCTCATTTTGCTGTGATTTTTGATCTCCTTGCTCAAAGCTCCATTCACAAAATTGCTTTGAGAGATTGTTGCTCGGTATGTGACTCCTCCATTGGTCCAATTAGTTTTTGTTCTAGTGCTTTATTCATTGCAAATTTTTGCTACATAGGTGACCATGTTCTTGAGCTTGCATGTTGAATTTATGAGGTCCCAAGCAATTCCAATGCATGATAGAGGCTCTAGGCACTTGTAGGAGTAGTTGCTACCAATCTTGTTTAGTTTTATTCACTTTTATTTTGAAGCTACTAAAATTTCAGAAATTTTTAAGAAAAATAATTATGTCTAGGAGAATGTACCAAGGTGGTTCCACGGTAAAGAAAGGACCCAAGATTGCTATACATGAGCAAGACGTTGAATTACCGAGGGATGGAGATGTTCGAGCTTGTGAGTGGCCATCCGATGATTTTATGGTCGAAGCATGCTTTAAGGAGGAATTTGACGCGTATGTGCGTAATGCTGATCTAGAGGACTTCTTACAAGATAAGTGTCCTCGGTACTATTGTCAGGACCCCGACTCAATGCCACATCGATCTAGCATGTAACACCTCATATCACTTTGCGGCCTCACGCACGGTATTCCCACGGGTGTCGCCTTACCTTTGCCCGGGACCGTTTGCGTCTTTTGGCACACGTATATGATAGTGTCGCTAGCATCCATATGATAAGGAGCCCGGGCTGACATGGCTAGTCGTAAACCCAAAGTGGCACAAACTTACGGGGACAGGCATCCATGACCCAACATCGAACGTGTCGGTCATCAGCGAGTGAATCCAGGCTGTAGCACTGGGCTAGCAGGACTCCGGTGAACCGGGCTGTAGCGGGCTAACAGGACTCCGGTATTCATCGCGTGACATTTCCCCGAAGGGATAGACACAGGAACGAAGAAGGACACATGCCGGCCAGCCTAAGTGTTCCGGAGCAGTAGCAAGCTACCATGGCTCGATGGAAACACTAGGAGACATTTCCCGGTAAGAGAGGCTACTAAAGGTAAACAACTAGATAGTCAGATCCCACACATACCAAGCATTTCAATAACATACACACAATATGCTCGATATGTGCAAACACAACATGGCATCACAACATGACTCTACGACTCAAGTATTTATTCAATAGGCTCCGAGGAGCGAGATATTACAAACATGAGTCTCATGACCCAACGTTCAGAGCATACAGATCAAAGCGAAAGCGGAAGCTCAACATGTCTGAGTACAGACATCTACAAAGAAAAGGCTGAGAAGCCTGACTATCTATCAAATCCTGCCGAGGCACAAGATCGTAGCTGAGGTAACAAGCTAAACGTCGAAGTCCACGCGGAACTACTAGAGAGACCGAAGTCTCTCTGCAAAAACATAAATAGGCAAACGTGAGTACAAATGTACCCAGCAAGACTTACATCAGAACTATCTACATATGCATCATTATCAACAAAGGGGATGGTGGGGTTTAACTGCAGCAAGCCAGCTTTGACTCGGTGGCTATCCTGAACTACGACTGCAAGTAACTCTTTTGAGGTGGCGCACACGAGTCCACATATTCACCATATCAATACACCACTATGGATCCGCTCCCGTCTCCCTACGAGAATGCCATCCATAGCACTCACGCTTATCTTGCGTATTTTAGGGTATCCACTTTCACTTGTCTATGAACTGATATAAGCAACCAAGAAGTCCTTTTCCGCGGACACGGCTATTCGAATAGATGATGTTAACCCCGCAGGGGTGTACTTCTTCACACACGCTCTCACCACTTACCGCCGTTTACACGACATGTACTCGGCAACCTTCAAGCGGAAGCCCAACGTGGGTGTCGGCCACGGCCTACCTAAACACTCGAGTCTCTAGTCTAGGTTTATCGCCTATTCGGGTTCCATCCATGAGAGATCCGGCCGGAGTTTTGCTCACAGCCCCAAACGATGTGTACAGGGTTCCGTGACACCAAACGGACGCCCGGTTTACCCGGCCACGTGCCTACCGCATCACAGCCCACCCCTACGGTCAGCGCTGCGCACGGCCTCCAGCATACTACAAACACCAGAAACTACTTGCAACTCCTGGACAGAGGACAAGGGTGATCAAGAAGCCGAGAGGGTCCATTGGTTTCGGGCCCAATGCGTGGTAGTAGCTGAATCATGGATCACCAACACAGAACTCAGTTCCTGAGGATGGCTGCAATGAGACAACCCACCATGTACTCCTACATGGCCTCTCACCGCTACCTTTACCAAATCGTATTCACACACTTAGCTCACAAACAGTAGGACATGTTCACACACCTCTGATTCATCCCCGATGAATCAGACCTGACACAACTCTAAGCAGTAGCAGGCATGACAAACAAGCATGAATGAGTAGGCACAACAGGGCTCAAACAACTCCTACTCATGCTAGTGGGTTTCATCTATTTACCGTGGCAATGACAGGTCATGCAGAGGATAAAGGGGTTCAGCTACCGCAGCAAGTAACAGATGAATCGGTGTTGTCCTAATGCATTAAAAGAGAGCAGGAGCGAGAGAGTAGGATTGTTTCGGAATGAACAAGGGGGTTTTGCTTTCCTGGCACTTCTCAAGATAACATTGAGTCTTCATCAGTGTCAACGATCACAACGTCGAAACATCCTCTACCGGGAGGGAACAGATACCGGCAACAAAGAAGAAATACAATCAATGCAATGCACAATATGATGCATGCTCATGACATGGCAATATGAATGTGTTTTGAGCTAATGCAACTAGCAACAGATTAAATGAAGTTGGTTTGAATATAAGATTCAAATTCAAACTCCATATGTGATTATTCAGATGCCATTTATAGGATTTGTGCTAAACAGCACCTATAAGTTGTTCTAACATGCATGAAAATAGTACAGATGGATAGATTGGATTTTTCTGATCATTTTTCATATATAATTTATCTCATTTGGAGTTACAGTTGAATTTCTATGATTTTTAGAAGTTTTTACAATTTTCTGGAATTTCCTGAATAATATAAATCCAGAAATGAATTATGGCGTCAGCACCACGTCACTGTGACGTCAGCAGAGTCAACTGGGCTGGCTCGGGTCAAACCTGATGTGTGGGGTCCACACGTCAGTGACACAGGTTAGTTAACTAGGTTGATTAGGGTTAAACTAATACTAACGAAAATGTCAGCAGGGCTGGGCCCACATGTCGGTGGCTTAAATAATTAACTAACTTAATTAGTGTTAACTAATCTAACACCTAAACTAATTAACAGGGGCTGGCCCCACCTGTCATCGACCTAGGGGGGGTTCCGCCGTGGTCAAGTGGGTCAACCCCACCGGCGTCTCGACGCCGGCGAGGCCCGGGACGGTGGCGGCCGTCGGAAACACGCTACAGGGCACGGGCGAGGCCGTGCTTGGGCTCGTTGGAGAGCCCTTGCTCCCGCGCGTCGAACGGTGCGGTTGCTGGGTCGTGGGGAGGCCGGAGCTGATGACGGCGAGCTCCAAGGCGGCGGCCGGAGTTCGGGTGAGCTCGGAGTCGGTGTTAGGAAGCACAGCAGAGGGAGCGGATGGGTGCTATGGCCTCCGGGGGTGCACTGAGCACGGCTGCGTGCTCGGTTGCGGCTCTAGGCAACCGTGGCTACGGCGGCGACATGGCCGGCGGCGAAGAGCTCTCGGCTCCGACGGTTGTCGGTGTTAGAGGAAGAAAACGAGTCAGGGGAGAGGGGGAAACGACGGAGGAGCTCACGTGGATCCCGTAGAGGTGGACGACGGGCTCGAGGAAGGCCGAACGGCGACGAATTTGACGACGGCGATCCTCGGTGGCCGAGTAGGGGAACGGCGAGGCTAGCGGCATCCAGGGGCTCTTCTGGTCGCGCGAGACGACGAGGAGGACGAGGGAGGACCGGCAGAGCTCGGGAGCGCGTCGGAGAGGAGAGGGGGTGGCGGTGGCCGTGAGGGAGCTCGTCGGTGGCGGCGGCTCCGTTCGGTCCGGGCGAGAGAGAGGGAGCAGAGGAGGATAGGGACGGAGGGTGAGACAGGGGAGAGTGAGAGAGGGTCGAGGGGTCGGGGGCGTCTCTGTGGCATCGTCTAGGAGGGCCGGGGAAACAGGAGGTGGCCGGGAAGCAGGAGGTGGCCGGGGCGCGTGGCCGCGCGCGCCGGGCGCGTGCCCGTCCTCCTGGCAGAGGAGGAAGGCGACAGGGGGAGTGGAGATGGGCTGGGCCGTGCTGGGCCAGGTAAGTGGGCGCCAGGTAAGTTAGGTAGGTGGCCTGGTGGCCTTCTCTCCCTTTCTCTTATTTCCTCTTTTCTATTTCTATTTTCTGTAGTTTGTTTTGATTTGATTTAGAATATCAAATCATTTTTTATAAATCCTGGGAATAATTGTGGACATTAACTGAATTATTACAGAGTCCCTCAACTATTTTCAGAATTGTTGGAGCATTTAAAAATATTAACAGTATTTAAATGCCCCAATTCAAATACAATATGGTTTAATCAAAAATCCAAAAATGTCTTGGAAAAATATCCATCATCTCTGGATATGGTTTTCACCCTTTTCCAGTAATCATGAACATTTTTGCAAACCAATTTGGGTTCTTTGAAAATATTTTGAAGTTGAACCTATTTGCAATCCTTTAGTGCTAGGGCATGGATGCTAAAGCAAAAACAAACAAGGGATGATCTGGGGCTGTGACAACTATCAATTGACCGATTCCTTTGTGCAAAGGTTTAAATATAATTGTACACGTAATCTCCTAGTGTCCTATTTGATATTTATGATACATCTTATACCATGGACTTAGAGGATTTTACAACTGCTTGCAAAGTTCCGTAGTGGGGTAATAGTAATGATCCCCACAAATCTGAATGTAGAGATTTCCTTGCTAGTATTACTGTGGGAGAATCCAGGGACATAGCACAAGCTACCATAGGGAGCATTCATTTTCCTGCTATACATTATTTTGCTCTCTTCATTGGTAGATGCATTAACGGTAAAGATGAAGCATGTCATATGTGTGTCCCTGATCTGTGTGTCCTCAAGAGTGATGTGTTGGGTTATAAAGGTTATAACTTGGGGGCAATAGTTGCACGTAGGTTGCAGGATAATGGTAGAGCTGGAGATTTATTTGGAGGAATTTATGCAACCCGTGTGGCAAATTATCTTGGTATAGCCCCACGAGAGGGGGATATGATGTTACCTCCAGCTTATTTAGATTATGACGCTATGGTCAACCATCATTTTATTAGGAGGAATGAACAATTCCTCCGGTATCAACTAATCTATGACAGACACAACGTCATCCATGTTACTCTTCCTGCTCCTCTCCTCTTTGATTATCAAGCTAAAGGAAGATATGTTGTTACCGGGGAGGAAGCAGCTGAACACGAGGGGAGAGCGGAGGCTGCTCGCCAACATGCTGCATCTCAGGAGGCAATTGCTGCTGCATCTCAGTACGACCCCAGTTACAACTATGGATATCAGCCAGGCGGTCCTTGGTATTAGACCAACTTAGGCCAAAAGCCTAAGCTTGGGGAAGTACGTATTTCTCACCGACTTTACATTCATGTTCACACACTAGTCGTCGATGCTCATACTCTTTCATTGTATTATCCATGCTAGTTTCATTTCCTTTTTCTCGCTTTCTTCTTGTGTGTTTGATAAACCTTAAGAAAAACCAAAAAAGTTAGTTAGTTTAATTTCCATGCTTGTGGTAGAAATTAAAATGAAAACCCAAAAAGATTTTTCGTTCTTCTTCTTACTTGTTGGGAGCTTTCCCGTGTAAATAGTTTTATTTTATTTTCTTTTCTTTGGGGGTCGAGAGTAGAAGACCATATTGAAAATGTTTAGTGGCTCTCAGATGCATGCTTGTTTATTTTACTTAGAGCCCATATTACCTTGTCTTCTCTCTTGAGTTGAATGCTTGCAGATTCTAGCTTAGTCCAATGCACGTGCACTATTATTATTATACACATCGTTCGGTCGAGCAAGTGAAAGGCAATAATGACGATATATGATGGACTTATTGAGATGAGAAAAGCTGGTATGAACTCGACCTATCTTGTTTTTGTAAATATGATGAGTTCATTGTTCCTGATTAAACTTCTTATGAAGTAAACATATTTGCAATGACATTTAGAGATTATAGTTGCTTGTGCCATGCTTGATTAGCTATGAGTTATAATGGTTTACCTTGCGTGCCAACATGCTATTAGAATGATTATGATGTGGTATGATGGGATGGTATCCTCCTTTGAATGAATTGAGTGACTCGACTTGGCACATGTTCACGCATGTAGTTGAAACAAATCAACATATCCTTCATGATATTTATGTTCATGGTGGATTATATCCTACTCATGCTTGTACTCGGTGTGCATTAATTTTAATGCATGTTTATGACTGTTGTCGCGCTCTCAGTTGGTCGCTTCCCAGTCTTTTGCTAGCCTTCATCTGTACTAAGCAGGAATACTGCTTGTGCATCCAAACTCTTTAAACCCCAAAGTTGTTCCATATGAGTCCACCATACCTTCCTATATGCGGTATCTACCTGCCGTTCCAAGTAAATTTGTATGTGCCAAACTCCAACCTTCAAATGAAATTCTGTTTTGTATGCTCGAGCAGCTCATGTTACAACTAGGGTTGCCTATATCTTCCATGCTAGGTGGGTTATTTTCAAGAGGAGTGGACTCCGCTCCTCATTCACGAGAAAGGGCCGGTAACCGGAATGCCCAGTCCCATGATCCAAAAAGATCAAAGCAAATCAAAATAATTAAACAAAACTCCCCCAGGTCTGTTGTTAGTTGGAGGCACTCGTTGTTTCGAGCAAGCCATGGATTGATGCTTGTTGGTGGTTGGTGGAGTATAAACCTTTACCATTCTATTTGGGAACTGCCTATAATGCATGTAGTATGGAAGATACAGCCATCTCATAGTTGTTGCGTTGACAGCGGAAGTATGCTGCTCAAAATGTTATTCAATCTCTTTTTAAAATCAAGCTCTAGCACCTCTACAAATCCCTGCTTCCCTCTGCGAAGGGCACCTTTTGGAAAATATAAAAAATACTGGCGAAAGAATCAAGACCAGGGGGCCCACACCCTATCCACGAGAGTGGGGGCGCGCCCTCCCCCCAGGTGTGCCCCCCTATCTCGTGGGCCCCCTGAGGCTCCGCCGACCTCAACTCCAACTCCATATATTCTGTCTCGTGGAGAAAAAAATCAGAGAGAAAGTTTCATCGCATTTTACGATACGGAGCCGCCGCCAAGTCCTATTCTCTCTCGGGAGAGCTGATCTAAAGTCCGTTCGGGGCTCCGGAGAGGGGGATTCGTCCCCATCGTCATCATCAACCATCCTCCATTACCAATTTCATGATGCTCACCACCGTGCGTGAGTAATTCCATCATAGGCTTGCTGGACGGTGATGGGTTGGATGAGATTTACCATGTAATCAAGTTAGTTTTGTTAGGGTTTGATCCCTAGTATCCACTATGTTTTGAGATTGATGTTGCTATGACTTTGCTATGCTTAATGCTTGTCACTAGGGCCCGAGTGCCATGATTTTAGATCTGAACCTATTATGTTTTCATGAATATATGTGTGTTCTTGATCCTACCTTGCAAGTCTATAGTCACCTATTATGTGTTATGATCCGACAACCCCGAAGTGACAATAATCGGGATCTTCCTGGTGATGACCGTTGTTTGAGGAGTTCATGTATTCACTATGTGCTAATGCTTTGTTCCGGTTCTCTATTAAAAGGAGGCCTTAATATCCCTTAGTTTCCACTAGGACCCTGCTGCCACGGGAGGGTAGGACAAAAGATGTCATGCAAGTTCTTTTCCATAAGCATGTATGACTATTTACGGAATACATGCCTACATTACATTGATGAACTGGAGCTAGTTCTGTGTCACCATATGTTATAGCTATTACATGAGGAATCGCATCCGACATAATTATCCATCACTGATCCATTGCCTACGAGCTTTTCACATATTGTTCCTCGCTTATTTACTTTTCCGTTGCTATTGTTACAATCACTACAAAACCCAAAAATATTACTTTTGCTACCGTTACCTTTATTATCATACTATTTTGCTACTAAATACTTTGTTGCAGATACTAAGTTATCCAGGTGTGGTTGAATTGACAACTCAACTGCTAATACTCAATAATATTCTTTGGCTCCCCTTGTGTCAAATCAATAAATTCGGGTTGAATACTTTACCCTTGAAAGTTGTTCGATCCCCTACACTTGTGGGTTATCAATCAGCAGCACTCTTTGCCGGGTCCGCATACGCATCCGCAACACTCCACAACTCATCCAGAGGGGCATACTTTGGATCTCCAAACTTCATCCGCAACAAATAGGGCCTCCCAGTCGTGATATCTCTGGCTTCATGAAGCTCCTCCCTTATGCCTCTCATTTCAGAGCGGGTTTCCTTGGCTGCCTTCAGGGCCTTCTTCAGGTCAACCTCTTTCGCTTGGCTTTCCTTTTCAAGGAGCTCATAGCGGTCGGCGGCATCTTTCAGCTCAACAACCATCTTGTCTATCCTTTCTTCGCTCGGGCGATGAGCAGCCTGTTCGGCTCTTAACTCTTCGAACACCTTCAGGGCAGCCACATCACTTATTCGGGCTTGTTCCTTGGCTCGGGCAAGCTCCGCCCAAAGGGTCTCTACGGCAGCAGCTCCATCTATAGTCACAGTATATCATAGATACTAACATCATGCTACTCTTACCATTTCCTAACATTTGCGAACATACATACCCTGGGCCTCGTCAAGCTGCTTGTTAACAAGCATGATGTTGGCATCGGCCACGTCAAGTTGCCGCTTCAGTTCGGCAAAATCAGCAGTCCGGTCAGCCGCTGAATAATCAGCCGCCTGCACATAAAAGCAGCGCGATCATTACCTGGGATTATGATCCTCTGTTTGCCACCTCTAGATGGCAACCAGAGTCTCAGGGGCTACTATCTATACAGTGCACACCTAGCATGTGCGGTAACATCAAAAATACATATATTATTTTTTGCGTACCTCAAAGCCTCTCAGTAGACTCGTAAAAGATTCATTCAAACCGCTTTTGGCGGATAAAATCCTCTCAACCACCGTCCCCATTAAGGTATGATGCGTCTCTGAGACAACTGCTCTCTCCAGAAGACCCATCAGTATGTCCGGACGTGTGCTAGACAATCTCACACTCTTTCTGTTGCTCTCTTTGGGAGCCGAATACTCCAGACTACGGGCAGCCGAAGTGTTGACTTCTGGCCTTGGCGGATCAGGAGAAATCCTCCGTGATGACACCTCGGGGTCGTCCGCCCCATGTGGCAGGGAGGCAGGAGGAGGCGTTTCGCTCTCCATCATCTCCGGAGAAGAACCCCCGAAGACGAGCTCTGTGGAGAAGGGCTACGAGCCGGACCGCAACAAATATGTCTCGGTTATTATTCTCAGAGACAAAACATGATATATTTACCAAAGTACCTTTTTTCACTTACAGCTCGGTTGAGGGCTGGCCCCCTTGCGGGCGCTGTGCGATAAGGACGCTCTCTGGGGCAAGGGCCCCTGGCGAGGGTTTCTTCCCTCGTTTTGAAACCTCCGTTTCCAAGTCTTTAGAGGCGGCCCTTTTCTTACCATGAGGAGAGGGGATTTTAGATTCACCTCCCCAATTATCCTCCTTCGCGGAGGCACTTACTCCCCCGATTTGGATGTGTAAAGTATGAGGCCCACCGGTGGCTTCTCTATTCTCCCCTCATCTTCTCCTGATGGCACCTGATACGGTGCGCGCTCAAGCATCCTAACCAATAGAGGATCGGACGAGCCTTCGGGAAGGGGGGCCGAACACCTAATCCTCTCCGCCTTCCTTATCCAGTCCTGGCAGAGAGCAATTTTTCAGAATGATGTTATAACAAACATAAAGGACGGCATGTTCGGTAGTGGAATTACTTACTTGGGTATCCGGACGGTTGCAGTTGAGACCCACGTCCTCGGTGGTGTCTGGACACTTTATTCGTGATCCGAAGAATGACCAATACATCTCTTTGAGCGTCACGCTGAAGAATTGTTGAATGGTTCGCGGTCCTTCCGGGTTGAACTCCCACATACAAACAGGTCGACGTTGGCATGGCAGGACCCGACGGACCAACATTACTTGCATTATCTTGACAAGACTGACATCCTTCTTAAGGAGGTCTCGGATGCGGCTTTGAAGTGTCAGCACGTCATTAGTTGGCCCCCAGTCCAGCCCCTTGTTGACCCATGACGCCAGTTGCGGCGGAGGGCCCGAGCGGAACGCTAGAGTGGCCGCCCGCTTTGTACCTCGGGGAGCTGTGATGTAAAACCACTCCCATTACCATAAGTCATAAGTTTCTGTGAAGGAACCCTTTGTCCATGGGGCGTCGGTGCCTTTGCTTATTATAGCGCATCCGCACTCCGTGTGACGCCCGTCAATCACCTTCGGCCTCACATTGAAGGTCTTGAGCCATAGGCCGAAGTGGGGGTGATGCGGAGGAAGGCTTCACACACGACGATAAACGACGAGATGTGAAGGATGGAATCCGGAGCTAGATTGTGGAAATCTAGCCCGTAATAGAACATGAGCCCTCTCATGAAGGGATCAAGACAGAAACCTAGCCCTCGGAGGAAGTGGGAAATAAATACGACACTCTCGTTGGGTTCGGGAGTGGTGATGGCCTGCCCTTGAGTAGACAGCCTGTGCAGGATTTCGGCGGTGAGATACCTAGCCTCCCAAAGATTCTTGATGTCCTCCTCTGTTACAGAGGAGGCCATCCACCAGCCTTGAAGGTTGGATCCGGACATGGTTGAAGGTCCAAAGCGCTTAGCTTGCCTTGGGTATTGGACCTCGAGGTGCGGGAGGGGAAGGATCAAGCGTGGGAAGATAAGGAGAGGCCTTGGACCCCTTATAAAGGGGACGAATACCAAGCGTCCCCCACGTGGCCATTTTGGACTTGCCTAAAATCGAGGAGTCATATTAAACAAGCGCGGTTGGGTTACCCACACCTGTATTGATGAGAATCCCGTGATAAAGGGAACACGATCTCTGCTTCGACAAGACGTGCCAATAAAACCGCCTCGCAGCACGTGTAGTGGCTGGTGGAGAAAAACGGTTTGCATAATGACTGGGCCATGGCGTGATGTCACGCTATGAAAAGATGTCAGCAGATTAGATTTGTGGGATATTGTTCTCTCTATGGTGGTATCTGGAATTTTTTTTGCAGAGCCAGACACGACTCTCGTGTTCAAGATCTTCTATGGAGTATTCAGATAAGGAACCCGCCTTGCAATCCCGAAGACAATCTGCGCACCAGACTCATCGTCATTGAAGCCGGGTTCAGGGGCTACTGAGGGAGTCCTGGATTAAGGGGTCCTCGGACAGCCGGACTATATACTTTGGCTGGACTGTTGGACTATGAAGATACAAGATTGAAGACTTCGTCCCGTGTCCGGATGGGACTCTCCTTTGCGTGGAAGGCAAGCTTGGCAATTTGGATATGTATATCTCCTTCTCTGTAACTGACTCTGTGTAACCCTAGCCCCCTCTGGTGTCTATATAAACCGGAGGGTTTAGTCCGTAGGACAACAACAATCATAATCATAGGCTAGCTTCTAGGGTTTAGCCTTTACGATCTCGTGGTAGATCAACTCTTGTAATGCTCATGTCATCAAGATCAATCAAGCAGGAAGTAGGGTATTACCTCCATCGAGAGGGCCCGAACCTGGGTAAACATCGTGTCCCCTGCCTCCTGTTACCATTAGCCTTAGACACACAGTTCGGGACCCCCTACCCAACCTCCAGGCACTTGAGGAGCGCATCGAGCCCATCATCAGCTGCGTCGGCGCAGTCAAGAGGCTGGAGGGCCAGCGCCGAGATTAGCTGCCTCATTTCCTGTTGCCGTTGTGAGTTCGCACCCAAGACAATTTTATCTTAAGTTAGAACCGCGACAATCACTGATGTAATATAACTTTTCTATGCTTTGCACTAAATGCATGTTATTTCCTTGTTTGATTTCTCTTTGTATGTACTACACCCTACGCCTAGTCGGATAGGCTTGCTGGCACATTAACCCTTGCCATGGGCGCTTCAAAGGACGGATCGTTAGTAGCCTGATTGGGGGTGTTGCTGCCAGGCAAGCGACCTTGCCTTTTTTGGCGCAACCACTTGAGCTGTTGAGCAGACTCGAAACAGAACAAGGGCGCTGCCAATAGTGGTAGGGTTCCTTTGCGTACAGGTTTTCCATACAAAAATTGAAACCATTCGAGGGGAATAACCGCACAAAAAGGAAATTAGTCAAGGTTTGCCGTGAGTTAGCTTTTTTATTGCTGCGCGGATCGCCATCGTAGCTGCAAACAACGCCACTTGGCTGGCTTCTTGTATCAGGGTGGCACAGATGATCTTGATCTCCTCAGCCACCAGCATCTGCCATGTCGCCCATCTGTGCTGGCACGGGCAGAGCGGCTCCAGATGAACCAACTGTTGTGATCGTCTTCTTCTTCGGAGCCATGTCGATGAAGAAACTGTTGCGCTAACTACTAGACCAGATTCTCACAACTAACTCCCCCTACCTGGCGCGTCAAAGATATCGGGGAAATGAACACCTATGGGATCACAGGAATCCCTTCTACGGTTGGCGGGGAGAGGAGCTGCATGAAGAGCAGGTCTACCAATCAACACAAGGGGATTTTTACCCAGGTTCGGGCTGCACTGGTGCGTATAACCTTGGTCCTGCTTGTGTGTATATTAGTGTTCTTGAGTTCTTGAACTAGTTGCAGTGTTCAAAAAGTCTAAATCCTCTCTCAGTATGCCTCGGGCCTCCTTTTATAGGTCAAAGGGGTTGCCACAGTGGCACACAAGAGGTGCAAAGTGTCTACAGTGTACGGGCTTGTCGCTCGGCACCATAGGACAGACACATTTAATATGGTGCCTACGTGCCCTCTTAACTTATCGGGGATGGCAACAGAAGTCGTCCAGTCCATCATTACCCCTCCTTGCTTTTGACACGCGTCCAGGCTGACGAGGCATGTAGTGCCACACTGGCTAGCTAGATCTTGTGTTGGCGCGGTGGTAGAGCCTCCATGACGATCTGCATGCCGCCACGCAGGCGCCTTCTTAGTTGGCATGCTGATCATCGCACTGGAATGGTGGTGAGGTGGAAAATCCTTGTCCGGCGTGGGCCTGGCCGTGACCCAACAATCGTCCCCGGCAAGGCTTGTCGGGGGTCTCGCGGTCGTCCCCGGCATGGGTCTTGCCGGGGGTCTTCGTCTTAAAGTCCCACGTGGACCTGCAGGCCATCAAACTTCATGAAGATCTACATGCTACCATGCATGCGTTCCCAAATATTGGCCTTAACCTTGTCAACGGTGTCAGAACTCTCGGCCTCAAGGGTGATGGCCTTGCTGGTGCTGCGTAGGTTTCCCCGGCAAGGAGCTTGCCGGGGCTATGTACGTCGCCCCGGCAAGGATGCTGCCGGGAGAGATTCAGCCTGTCCTCTGCTCTTTGTTCCCTGTCTTGAGTGTTGTCTTGGTAGTCTGGTGTTTTGTCTTCTGCTGCTCCGCCAGGCACTGCCACAGGTGTGGCTATGACTGCCCGTGCACAATTAAGGGGTACAGAAGAGCCCGTACTTTTGTACACCGACATCACTGGTTTCCTCTTCATCCCCTTTATCACTTTCATCATCAAGGACTTCCTTCTCCTGGCCTCTGGTGGGTTTTACTGTATTTTGAAAGGGCTTGCCGGGGCGATTTGCTCCATCACCTCGGCCCTTACCGCCAGCGACATTCTGAACCTTTTCCTTATCACGCTTCTCATATTCTGCTGTCTGTCTCTTGACCAACTACTCAACCTAATAGCACTCATGAAGGTCATGCCCTTTGGTCCAGTGGATCTTACAGTACGGCCCATCTCCCTTCTCGAACTTCTCGGCAGCTGCAGCTTCCCGACAATCGGCGCACACGGCAACCTCCT
This sequence comes from Triticum dicoccoides, assembly GCF_002162155.2. Lineage (NCBI taxonomy): Eukaryota > Viridiplantae > Streptophyta > Magnoliopsida > Poales > Poaceae > Triticum > Triticum dicoccoides. Next base: position 341,263,656 of record NC_041387.1, on the reverse strand, counting down.
TCCGGGGGCCTCAGCCTTGGCGATCTTGCCAGTACATGTGGTGCCTGACCCTTCAATAGTCAACACTACTTTATCACTCCACTTCTTGCTGCGCTTCTTAACCTTCTTCTGACTAGTGGATTCATCATCATCTTTTGAATCAACATCGATGCCATCTTCCTCTATGGGCAAGTTTCTCCCTTCCTCTGTCCGTGCACACTTATCCACTAGGGTGTACAGTTCCTTCACAGTCTTGGGCAACCGCACGTTCATCTTAGAACGGATCCAGCAGTTGCGCACATTGGATAGGAAGGCAGATATCATGGCTGCCGGATGGATATTTCAAATATTTCTATGAACCTTGATATCATGGTGCGCCCCTATGCCTCGTGGACACCCTGTGAGGACCCTTGACTTGTCCCCGACGCCAACCTCTTCTATAAATACCCAAACCTCCAGAAAATAACCTAGATCAGAAGTTCTGCCGCCGCAAGCCTCTGTAGCCATGAGAAATCAATCTAGGCCCTCTCCGGCACCCTGCCGGAGGGGGCCATCATCACCGGAGTCCATGGGGAAGGATCTCGGAGGGGCCATCATTGCCATGAAGGTCAAGATCTAGAGGGAGAACCTCTTCCCATCAGGGGGGAGGCCATGGAGGAGGAAGCACAAGGCGAAGAACCTCTCCTCCTCTCTCTCGCTGGCGCCGAAGTGCCATCAGGAGGGGAATCATCACCGCGGTGATCGTCTTCATCAACATCACCATCATCATCACCATCCTCATCTCTTTTACGCGGTCCACTCTCCCGCACCCCGCTATAATCCCTACTTGAACATGGTGCTTTATGCCACATATTATGATCCAATGATGTGTTGCCATCTTATGATGTTTTGAGTAGATATCCTTTGTCTTTCGGTTGATTGGTGATCTAGATTGGTACGAGTTGTATGTTTTATTTTGGTGTTGTCCTATGGTGCCCTCCGTGTCGCACAAGCATGAGGGATTCCCGCTGTAGGGTGTTGCAATATGTCGATGGTTTACTTATTGTCTGCGTTGGTTGAGTGATAGAAGCATAAACACGGATAAGTGGGTCACGACATATGGGATAAAGGGGACTTGATACTTTAATGCTATGGTTGGGTTTTACCCTAATGATCTTTAGTAGTTGCGGATGCTTGCTAGAGTTCCAATCATAAGTGCATATGATCCAAGAAGAGAAATTAGATAATTCCGCACACCCGACCCATCATTATTCCACACTCGCTATTTATAATATTTAGTAATATATTCTAAATTTATGATAACAGCATCTACTTATATATTTTAGCTCTTCGATATAATACAAGTTTATCCTATCCATACCCACAACGTAGTTTTATTTCTCGTTTCTAGTTGGAAGCAAACGTTCGGTGTACGTAGAGTCGTATAAGTGGCAGATAGGACTTGAGATAATATTGATGTTGCCTTTAGCTCCTTGTGGGTTCGACACTCCATGCTTATCAGTTCCACCTTTGGAAATTGCTACGATGATTCCCTGCACTTGGGGATTATCAAGCTCTTTTCTGGCGCCGTTGCCGGCGAGCAATAGCGTGGGGTTGATATTCTCATGTGTGCTTGTTTGCTTTCTTCACTAAGTAGATTTTTGTTTTCCCTTTTTGTTTTTGTTTTTCTTAGTTGTGGGTGAAACATACAAAAAATCAAGAAAATGAAAATACAAAAACATGCACTTGCCCCATATGCCTAAAAAGTTTTTCAGAAAGAGAAGTTATTGGAGAAGTGAAGGTCGACCTTGAGCACTTGTGTTTGTCGGATTTAGGGATCCAGCAACCCTTGAGAGGATTGAACTCTCGGGTGCATGCGGAGATCTCAACCTGCCTAGCCTGCCTACTCGCGATCCTCCTAGGCCTAGCGCATCGGGCTCGAAAAGACATAAAGACGGAGAGATTTATACTGGTTCGTGCCAATGTTGTGGTGTAATACCCTAATCCAGTGTGGTGTGGTGGATTGCCTCGAGGGGCTATGGATGAACTAGTACAGTGGATGAACAAGCCTCAGGAGGCGAGGTGTTCTTGAGCTGGTGTGGTGCTCTACTTACTCTAATCTTTGTCCCTTCCCTATGGTGGTGGCTAGGTCCTATATATAGTGGCCTTGGTACTCTTCCCACATATGAGCGGGAAGGGATTCCACAACGGCGGGATTTGAAAGGGGACAAGTAGTATAGTACAGTCTATCCCGAAGTAGCCTTCGCATGCGAAAAAGCCTCTGGTCATGATGCTGCGGTGGGCTCGGTGATGACCTCCGTCATGTCGTCCTTGCGGTCTTGGTCTTGTTGCACCAGAATGGAAACCTTTGGCTAATTCCTTGGGACTCCGCGCCTGTGGCTTGCCTCCCTTGCACCGAAGAGGAAACCTGCGCTCTGCACCCGCCTGGTGCCCGCCTGGCCTTGATCATCATGGCTCATGTCAGCCGAGCCTCATGAGATAACTTGCATAGATCTCTCCTCCCCTCAGGAGACCTCCTGAGGAGGCCACTTCCTTCGGGGGTCTTGGCGTCATCCGCCTCGTGAGACTAGGCCCCTCGCGAGGGTCTTGCGGTGTTGGTGTTGAAGCTGGGCCATACCAGGCCGTCGATGGAATCACGCGGTGGGCCGCAGGCAGGCAGGGCAGGATACCCCCGAATCCAGGATGCCGACTGTAGCCCCCGGGCCCAAGGCGCGCTCGGACTTGGCTTCTAGGCGAAGCCAAAGGGAAAGTGCGGAGCACCGCAGGCCCTAACCGCCTGCAGCCTTGATGAAGCGTGGCGACTGATTGTACGTAGGCGACTCTGCTTCCCCACGCTGCCTCGGCAACTGCTCGACTTGACAACTGCATGTTGCATCCAGAGAGGATCATCATTACTGGAAATCGTGGGAGCCGATGATTTACCTTCTCCCGGTTATCAATGTGAGAGCGGGTGGAGCCCCTACCCATCTCTCTATCGTCTTGCTCCCGCCTGCTTCTGCTCCTCTCCACTTTGCTCTCATGGCGCCAATCAGGAGGTTCTCTGCGGCAGAGAAGGGGAAGGCTCCTAGGGAGGGGTCTGACCTTCTCCCGCCAAGGAAACAGATCCGCCTTCCTGATAATGCCGGCATGGGGCGAGAGGTGGCCAGGCCTTGGCAATCGAGGCCTCTGCCTGGTTTCCCCCTCCCTCTATACTTCCGCAATTAATATGATGAAGTGCACTGTCGCGTGGCGCCTCATGAGGATGGCAGGGCCTCCATTGCCCTGCCGACCGCACCATGGACCCACGCAGAGGGTAGCTCGCGCGAGTTCGTGGTGTGGGCGGCCATACCTCCCGACACCTAGATCCGACTCCCGCGGTTCTTCACCCGTGAGTTGCCTCTGAGGGGGCCAGTTGAGCTATGGCTGCAGCATGCAGGGTGCCGTAGCTTGGCTACCGAGACTGAAGTCGAGGTGGTGCCGCCTGGAGACGTCTTCATGACGCGAGGATGGGGCGAGATCGCCCGGGCTTGCCGAGCGGAGGGAGCCCTGGCGATCCACTTCGAGTACGAAGGCGTGGCCATCCTTGTTCTTCAAGGTCTTCAACGAGGAGGGCGAGCGGATGGAATGCTGCCCCGGAGGAGACAGCGCGAGGGACGCCGTAGCGGGCGCTGGACACGCTGCTGCCACCTTCAACGCTTCATCCTGTAGTAGCGGCGATTCCTGGGAATCTAGCGACTCTCGTGAGCCCAGTGATTCTCCGGAGTCGAGCGACGACAGCTACGTGCCGCCAAGCTCCCGCTGAGGCCGCAGTGCAGCTGTTGCTGCCGCCCAGCGTCGCCAGCGGTACCGTAGGGCCCTGTAGTTGTTTCTCCTGCGCGAGATGAAGATCATCCCCCGTGGGGTTTGTAAGGATCGGAATTCATTTAATAGTATCGCTGTTTCTTTTGATTTCATAATGGATGCGCGCATTCCAGTTCGGCTGAGTCCCCCCCCCCTTTTCTCTTCCCTAGACAGCATGACGCTCTACGCCGACAAGACCCAGTCCCCAGGGAGGCTTCAGCCGTCGTTAGTATGCCAGGTCGCGATGCCGTTGTTAAGGCTAGGAGGTGAGCGGCCCAAGGTCTGGTAAGAGCTCATGAGACGAGATGCTCATGAGACGAGATGCTCATGAGGTCCCCTTTGGCGTGCAAGAAGCTGTATAGAAAATTGAAAAGGGGAGTCGAACCACCCAAGTGCAACTGCAAGGCGGGGCGTGGGTAGCGAAAGTGGTTCTGTAGCGAGCCGAGACTTATATTTTTGTTATCTGAGTCCATTGGGGAGGCGATGCTTGCTGTCGCACCTATGGTACCGTTAGGTGTGGCCTGCATTGGCCACCCTCCTGCCTCGCTCGCCAAAATGGTATACGTCCTTGGTCCCCGGCCCTCGAGCAAGCTCAGCCGCCGCTGGTATGCCAGCTCGCAATGTCGTGGTCAAGGCCAGGGGGTAAGGGCTGGAGAGCCAGTAGGAGCTCCCGAGACGCGATGCTTGGGAGCCCCCCCCCTTAAGGTGCAAGCAACTCACGAGGCCAGATAGTGGTTGTCCGGGCCGACCCTTGGACCATTGCTGGGTGAACCTATGGGCTGGATGACAAAGGAGGCCGAGAGCCCCAGGGCGTGAGACGAAGGCAACGAGGACCCTGTGACGTGGTGTACGCGAGGCAGGCCGCGAACCAGAGCTCGATCCCCGGGTTTATCAGCGTTGCAGGGGTGGACCGAGCATAAGCATCGTGCTGATGTGAGTATTGTGCAGTGATGCGGGAATGGCGTTAGTCAGGACGCATGAAAGTCCTGAGGCGGTGGTCACGAGGTGACAATCATAGATAAGTTCACAGAATGATTAGATAGTCCTGGTGAATGCAAAACGATACATGCCGTAGGGACGGACCCACACGGCCTGGGGATGATGCAGCCCTAGGGGCGCCCCCAAACTGAATGAACTAGGGAGATGTCACCTGGTACCGTTGCTGAAGAGTTGTTGAAGTAGACAAAAAATGTGCGCCGCTGAAGCCGTTCCTCATGAGCAGCTCCGGTGTCGAGCCTCGCGAGGCTCGGAGGGACCAGAAGGCTCCTGAAGGTGCTCCTCCATCTCTGCAAGGATCGCCTGGTGTCTGGCCTCGTAGGCCGCCCGAGCGTCGCTCATGCAGCGCTGGAACGCCTCAGCCACGCCTGCCAAGCCAAAAGGCATGCGAGCGTAGCTGTGAGGTGGACCCTCGCATCGGCCGACACGAGATGGCTACATGAGCTGCCGAGATGCGACCCTGTTGAGCCCGGGGATGTCGATGCAGATGCGGAACTCCTTACCCTCTCCAGGGCAATGAGTTGCGCCACGCAGAAGGCAACGATCGCCTTGTAGAACCCTTCCTTCCCGAATCTCCTTGATTGCCTTGCCGATTAACTCCTGAACACCTGGTGCCCCACGCCTGCTGCCTTCTCCTAGGAAGCGTGCTCTGAAGAGCGCCTCCACATGGTGCCCGAGCACCACTCTCGCGACGTTGGCTATATCTGAGGCCCTCCAAAGGAGAACCCCCAAGCCCAGCATGAGAGGGGCACCGGGCGCGCCTTCCTATGCGATGGGTGAAGGTGCCACGTCCGGAGACGCGAGGCTCAGCGTTGCGTCCTCGAGTGATGCTCCCTCACGAGACCCCTATGTCACGCCCAATATGCGACCCTATCCAAAAGGAACTCGAAGGTCCCACCAAGGATAGACCCGCATATTGAAACGCTTTTGCAAGGTGGATATCATTACATCAACATTACATAATAGATGGGGATACATACATAAGGCATACAATGCCACACGAATACAACATCACCATACATTAGATCATCATCTGACTACGGATGGAACACAAACAGAAACTCAAACGACATCCACCCTGCTAGCCCAGGCTGCCGACCTAGAACCTATCCCCTGATCGAAGAAGCAGAGGAAGAACTCAATGCAAGCAAGCATCGCTCTCGCATCATGATCATCGCATAAACCTGTACCTGCAACTGTTGTTGTAGTAATTTGTGAGCCACGAGGACTCAGCAATCCCATTACCATGGGTATCAAGACTAGCAAAGCTTAATAGGAAAGGAAGGGGTAAAGTGGTGTGGCTGCAGCAGCGACTAAGCAAGTATGGTGGCTAACATACGCAAATAAGAGCGAGAAGAGAACAAGCGTAACGGTCGTCAAACTAGCAATGATCAAGAAGTGATCCTGAACTCCTACTTACGTCAAACATAACCCAGAAACCGTGTTCACTTCCCGGACTCCGCCGAAAAGAGACCATCACGGCTACACACGCGGTTGATGCGTTTTAATTCGTATCTGGTGTCAAGTTGTCTACAACCGGACATTAACAAATTCCCATCTGCCTATAACCGCAGGCACAGCTTTCGAAAGATTATACCCTGCAGGGGTGTCCCAACTTAGCCCATGACAAGCTCTCGCGATCAACGAAGGAATAGACCTTCTCCCAGGAAGACCCGATCAGACTCGGAATCCCGGTTTACGAGACATTTCGACAATGGTAAAACAAGACCAGCAAGACCGCCCGATGCACCGACAATCCCGATAGGAGCTGCACATATCTCGTTCTCACGGCAACACCGGATAAGCTAAGCGTACAGGTACCGACGTAACCCAAGTTGCCAAGGGATGGTCCCGCACGGTGCTCTAGTTTGGACCAACACTTAGACAAGCACCGGCCTAGGGGGCTATAATAAAGATGACCCTCGAGAGCCGCGACTCTCAAGGGAAAAAGGGCTAGGTGAGGCAAATAGTAAAACCAAGGTTGGGCCTTGCTGGAGGAGTTTTATTCAAAGCGAACTGTCAAGGGGGTCCCATAAATCACCCGACCGCGTAAGGAACGCAAAATCCTGGAACATAACACCGGTATGACGGAAACTAGGGCGGCAAGAATGGAACAAAACACTAGCCAAAAGGCCAAGTCTTCCACCCTTTACCAAGTATATAGATGCATTAATAATATAAGAGATATTGTGATATCCCAACCAAAATCCTGTCCACCATGGAGAAATCTTCAACTTCACCTGCATCTAGCAACGCTATAAGAGGGGCTGAGCAAAGCGGTAACATAGCCAAGCAACGGTTTGCATAGGAAAGGTGTCAAAGGTTAGAGGTTCATGGCAATCTGGGATGGCTCGATAAACAGATGATAGGTAGCGCAGCAAAGTGATAGAACGAAGCAACTAGCATAGCAATGATAGTATTGAGATCCAGGGTAGCGGTCATCTTGCCTGAGATCCCGCAAGGAAGAAGAACGAGTCCATGAAGAAGACAAGCGGACATAGTCGAACGAATCCTCATGAACGCAACATTACCGGAACTAAGAAGCAACACCGGAAATAAACAAACGACATGGTAAACAACCATCACATAGACATGGCACGATGCACAACCAAGTATGATGCATGTCCGGTTTGATGAGGCATGGCATGGCAAAGTGCAACAAACATCACTACAAATTAAGTGGAGCTCAATATGCAACGAGTTGCATATTGACGAAACACCACATGCAATTATTTAGTTTGATCTCGATTATGTACCCAGCAATATTAAATGTTATTAAACATGGCAAGGGGTGAAGCATATGCAAAACTACCTATCTAGACAAGTTTAAATGAGGCCGGAACAACAAACAACAATTCCGAAAAATCCCCATATGCATATTTTAGATTCGGTACTGTTCTGCCCTAAACACAATTTTAGATTTGTTAAACAGTAAAACAAAGTGGACCATGTTAAACTAGGCATTTTTCCACCCCATTTACATATAAAGTTTATTAAATTCGGAGCTACGGTTATTTAGTTATGAAATAAAGCATTTTAACATGGCATTATGCAAAATAAACACAAACAGCATGTTGAAAATTTTTAACATAGATGAAAGTGGCATATTATTAATCTACACAATTTTCTGAGCATTTTACATATATAAAACATTTTAATCCGATGCACGGTTATGACGTTATTAATGCATGAAATCTAGGGGGTTTTCTGTAAAACTGATAAAACCTGGGATAATGTTAAAATCGCTGGACAGGGAAAAAATATCAACGGGCCGAATCTAGGCGGATTGGGCCAACAGAGAGGAGGCGCTGGAGGCTCACATTGGGCCTGTTGGAGGCTGGGCCTTGGGGAAGCAGGTTGACAGCAGGAGCTGCGCTGGGCTGCGGGGCGCACGACCCACCTGGCGACGAGGCAAGTCAACGCGGCTGGGACGAGCGGCGTCCTCTGCTCGACAGGAAGCAGAGCCGCGGCAGCTTCAGGAGATGCAGGGAACGGAGGAGGTCTCCGGCAAGGGCACCGGTGGCCGGGGACGGCCGGGATGGACGGGAACGGGTGGATCCCGGCCGGGTTCGGTTGAAGACGTGGCCGGCGGTGGCGATTTCCATGGCGGCGGCGGCTACCTGCGCGAGGAAGGGGTCAGCGGGGGCGCAGGAGAAGTGGAGGAGGAGAAGGGAGAGATGAGGAGGCGGGGCTCCGGCCTGGGGAGGCACTCGACGACGGCGGGGCTCTGGTGGCGCTGAAGCAGACGGGAGATCGGGGTCGAGGGACTCCTCCCCTCGATCCAAGATCGGCCTTGCGGGAGCGGGGTGACTTCGGGCCCGAGGCGGCCTGAGCGGGCCTCGGATGGGCCCTGGCGCTGGGGCGGGGAGGCAGGGCGACGAGGGAGCAACGTGGCAGCCACCCGTTGGCTGCGGGCGCGGGAGGAGCGTATGCTGGCCAAACGGGGCGTGCCAAGTGGCGGCGGCGAGGTGGCCTGCGCCGGATTTGGAGGGAGAAGGCGGTGGCACGGAAAAAGAGGAGGAGGGGGGTTAGGGCGACCATATTTGGAAGGAGGGGGGGTTTAAATAGGAAAGGGGGCTAGGGTTTAGGGGGTTTTTGCTCCGTTTTCGGACATCGGATCTCGATCCAACGGTCCGGAGCAGAGGGGGTTAGATAGGTGGGCTAGTGGGCTGTGTGAGAGAGGCTTGGGCTGATAGGAGAGAGAGGAGAAATGCAGCCCGGCACGATTTCGGAGACCGAAACGTCCGACGAATGAACCAGCGACGGTGCCGCTATATATTTAACGGTTGGGCTATCAAATGAACTCCGAATGCGACGAAACATGGCAGGCGGTCTGTCTACACTATAATAAGACCGCACGACAAGTTGCAACCGATTCCGAGAACACTTTTATGCCACTTATAAAATAATATTACGGAGGTGCCGCGGGCGCGTGCGAGTGTGTCTAGCTCAGAACGGACAACGGAGAGAACCGGTGGAACACGAACGGATGCAAGTTTTATGAAAACAATGCCTATGCAATGCGAATGATGACATGAGATGAGATGCATAACAAGAACAAAATACAAAACAACAGACAAAAGCCCAACCACGGAGGAAATAAAAATCACATAGCCGGAAATGGCAAGAGTCCGAGTTACGAATATGGAAAGTTGTATCCGGGGCATTACAACACTCCACCACTACGAGAGGATCTCGTCCCGAGATCTAGGATGGCACCGAAGAGAAAAGGAAGACGAGGAGAAGAGGTAAAGCTAAGTTGCTTCCTTGACGAATGAGTGAAACCACGAACCTTGAGAGGTTGAGAAATATGAAAGAAAGAAAACAACGAAGATGAACAAGATTGCAAACAATCTGTTAGAAAAGAGGAACAAGGAACATTACGAGAACTTGAAGGTTGCGAAGACATGAATCAAGAGTTTAATTGACAAGATAGGGTTCAAAACCACTCCGGTTAAAACAAGATGAGAGAGGAAGAATTCGGGCAGCACTCCGGTTGAACATGGAAGGAATAGAACATGAACTTGGCAACATGAAAGCACTTGGATGAGACTCCGGTTAAATGAGGAATGATAGACACAACGCTCCGGTTAAATGGATAAGCAAGGAAAAGAACACGATCTTGACAAAACAAGATGATGAGTGAAGAGAACAACATCACAATGCCTTCAGAATGAAAGAATAGAAGCTAGATTGTTGAAATAGAAGAATGGAGAAGAAAATGCCAACTTGTACCACAAATCAGCTTGGAAAGCATCCTTGCAAAGAAGAATAGAACGTAGTTGTTGGAAAACCAACAACGAAACGAATAAACTTGTAGTGGGCTTATGGAAACATCTCAACGCTTGAAGTGAAATTCTGCCACTAACGAAAAACAATTGCTTGTTTGAGAGCAATGAAGAGATGAAAACTTCTTTCATCGAGAAGGATATGAAGAAAGCTTGGATCAATGATAAGCACCACAAATAGCAACATTCCCAATGGAAGGATTTAGGTGAAATATAACCCAAGATAACTCCAACAAAGAGATTGATGGATTTAAAATACCTCATTCTTGATAACAATATGAATCATGAACCTTGAAGGAAATTGTGAAGAGTGACATAACACCATCTCAAAAGATAAGGTAGAAATAATTGCACTTTGGAATGCAAGATGAAGAATGCTTGAATGCCTCAAAACAAAACATGTGTTGAGCACCATGTTTACTTTTGAGTATAGCTTGGCGGATCATCACCTCGAGAGAAATCATGAAGAACAATTGAAGAATGAAAAGAATCCTTGTTGAACCACCATGTAGAGCCTCCATGAAGAACTCCGGTAACAAAAGGATGATGAAAAGAAAAAGAAGTTGAAAACACAAGGTGAAGCCTTGCGATGATTTAGATGGAGCTTTGCGACGATATAACCAAGAAAACTTGGAACTCCGGAAACGAAAAGATGAAACACTAGAACGGAGAATTACTTCATCATGAACAATCTCCGGAAGAAAAGAATTGAATCACCTTGAGGAAAATAAGAATAAGATTTATGTCATGCATATCCTTCACCAATTTAGATTGATGACAAGCAATGGATTTGGCATACTACTTATTCCCGTTGAAAGAATTAAGAGAGATATAGCATAAACTTGAGAAGGTATAGATGGAACCACCTGTGGAATCTGGAAACAACGAATGAATTGATATGATAATGAAGGAAGAGGAATCTTGAATGAACCACCGTAAGAATTTAAAACGAACGAAGTAAAGGGGTGAATCACCGGTAAGAATTAGAGAACGAATGAAGATACTTGAGGGAATTTGATACAAGAGAACGAAGAGATCACGAGCTGATTAGAGAATACTTGAGCAATGCACCGGTAAGATTTGGATAACAAGAGCTGAAATGTGAGGACGAAGAATTATGACATGATGGCCTTCGGAGGAAAGAAATGGAAACAACTCATGAAATGCTCCGGATGGTAAGAGAAGAATTTCTCACGATCGAAACAAATATGGGGATGGCATGAAGCTAGAACCATGAATCTTCAAGAGAATGGCCAAGATTTAGAGGAAAAACTCTTCTTTGATCTTCAAATGACGACGAGAAACACCACCAAAATTACTGAGATACTCCGGGAGAATGAAAGGTAAGAGGTCGAGCCAACAATGAAATGATTTGAAATCGATCTTGGAAAAACATCTGACTGATGAAGTTCATTCTGACGTCACACTTTGAAAATAATTAGGAATGGCTCCAGAATAATTAGAAGAGTCAGGTAAGATCCTGGAAAAACCTGTGGGTTAGGGCCCACTAAAAGATACACCGATGAACAATTGATTGAAAGGGGGGATTGCACCGATTGAATTAAATGGCTTGAATGAGATAGCAACCTCAAAATAACTTGAACAGATAGAGAATGGAAGCACGAATCTTCCGAGATATCTTCAGCACTCCAGAACAAATGAATAGCAAGAGGTGAGTGATTGAGAGGTGCACCGGCATGAGAAAGCATTTGACACGAGGAAAGGAATATGATCAACACTGAAAGCTTGAATTGGATCCACCGGAGAGGAAAAAAGAATGAAGGATGATGAACTTAAAACTGTTGAGCATCTTCTCGGGAAATCACAGGATAAGAACATTGATTGAAAAGAGTGAAGAGACTTCACATCCATAAGATGGATACTTGATTAAGATATCTGAGTACTTTAAGAAAAAGGGTGGGAGGGTGGGAAAACAAAGGCATCTTGGGGAAAATGGAACAAACACCGTTGAGAAAACTTAGAATTGATCTTGTGGATGTGGAGAATGATGGGATCATCTCGAAGAGAAACGCACAGGTTGGAAAAGAATTAACATGACGATCTCGGTGATCAAGAAGGATTAGTACTCCCATAGAAATATGAGAACACCACTTGAAAGGTATATAATCAACATTTGACTTCGAAGCAACTCGAATACCACTAATGAAACAAAACAAAGGATTTGGCTGGCAGAATAAGCCGGAACAAACATATGATAGAGATTCCGTCCGCAGTTTTCGTGGTGGGGCCCACACGGGCTCGAGTGTACAGCACCATCATGTACAAGGCAGTGCACATGACATACGAAGTGTCCCCGAACCAGCATTGCCAAGGGTTCTTTAAGACACAACAAGACCACTGTAAAAACGACCGTGGAAAGGCGGACCACTAGACGTCAAACCCCAATCTCATATCATGCATCTGTCAAAAAGATATTCTAGGAGCTACTTGAATTCCCACCTATAAAACTCCCTAAACTTTCTGGTTATGCAATCTGGTGTTGGGGATACAAGGGAAGCAATATATATCACCCAAACTAACAATACCTACATCCAAGTTGTATCCATCTGTCAACACATAACCAAGAAACCTTTAGAAATCGTGTACCTCAACCTTCGAAAAGCATCCGTTATACGAGTTATAGCAATACTCCCGAGCTCGCCCCAGTACTGGGTTATCGGGGTTATCTCACCAACAACTGCATAAAAGAGATTTTCGATGTCGGCAAATCTCAGGTATTCCAGAACTGCAACGATAAAATTGTGACGACAACACCTCAGAGCTCGACTCCCCGGGTCAAAGCCACATAAATATACAGGAGGCACCAAGAACAATGTTCTCGTCACAAAACCATCGGAACGATTCCAAGATACCCGCGTGATCCTAAATTTTTTTTTAGTGAAATTTGAGGAGAGGAAAGTCAAAACATCTACGTCAGGAGACCTCACCAGAGCGACGAAGGGGGCTGAGGAGTAAAAAGAATCCTACTCTCCGATATATATAATCCTAAGACTCAAAATAGTTTTCTTCTAGACTCAACAACGGCCAACAATCAAGGGGGCTGCTAGGGTCGGTCGAGGCTCTGATACCAACTTGTCACGCCCAATATGCGACCCTATCCAAAAGGAACTCGAAGGTCCCACCAAGGATAGACCCGCATATTGAAACGCTTTTGCAAGGTGGATATCATTACATCAACATTACATAATAGATGGGGATACATACATAAGGCATACAATGCCACACGAATACAACATCACCATACATTAGATCATCATTCGACTACGGATGGAACACAAACAGAAACTCAAACGACATCCACCCTGCTAGCCCAGGCTGCCGACCTAGAACCTATCCCCTGATCGAAGAAGCAGAAGAAGAAGTCAACGCAAGCAAGCATCGCTCTCGCGTCATGATCATCGCATAAACCTGTACCTGCAACTGTTGTTGTAGTAATCTATGAGCCACGAGGACTCAGCAATCCCATTACCATGGGTATCAAGACTAGCAAAGCTTAATAGGAAAGGAAGGGGTACAGTGGTGAGGCTGCAGCAGCGACTAAGCAAGTATGGTGGCTAACATACGCAAATAAGAGCGAGAAGAGAACAAGCGGAACGGTCGTGAAACTAGCAATGATCAAGAAGTGATCCTGAACTCCTACTTACGTCAAACATAACCCAGAAACCGTGTTCACTTCCCGGACTCCACCGAAAAGAGACCATCATGGCTACACACGCGGTTGATGCGTTTTAATTCGGATCTGGTGTCAAGTTGTCTACAACCGGACATTAACAAATTCCCATCTGCCTATAACCGCAGGCACGGCTTTCGAAAGATTATACCTTGCAGGGGTGTCCCAACTTAGCCCTTGACAAGCTCTCGCGATCAACGAAGGAATAGACCTTCTCCCAGGAAGACCCGATCAGACTCGGAATCCCGGTTTACAAGACATTTCGACAATGGTAAAACAAGACCAGGAAGACCGCCCGATGCGCCGAGAATCCTGATAGGAGCTGCACATATCTCGTTCTCAGGGCAACACCAGATAAGCTAAGCGTACAGGTACCGACGTAACCCAAGTTGCCAAGGGATGGTCCCGCACGGTGCTCTAGTTTGGACCAACACTTAGACAAGCACTGGCCCGGGGGGCTATAATAAAGATGACCCTCGAGAGCGCGACTCTCAAGGGAAAAGGGCTAGGTGAGGCAAATGGTAAAACCAAGGTTGGGCCTTGCTGGAGGAGTTTTATTCAAAGCGAACTGTCAAGGGGGTCCCATAAATCACCCTACCGCGTATGGAACGCGAAATCCGGGAACATAACACCGGTATGATGGAAACTAGGGCGGCAAGAGTGGAACAAAACACTAGGCAAAAGGCCAAGTCTTCCACCCTTTACCAAGTATATAGATGCATTAATAATATAAGAGATATTTTGATATCCCAACCGAAATCCTATCCACCATGGAGAAATCTTCAACTTCACCTGCAACTAGCAACGCTATAAGAGGGGCTGAGCAAAGCGGTAACATAGCCAAGCAACAGTTTGCATAGGAAAGGTGTCAAAGGTTAGAGGTTCATGGCAATCTGGGATGGCTCGATAAACAGATGATAGGTAGCGCAGCAAAGTGATAGAACGAAGCAACTAGCATAGCAATGATAGTATTGAGATCCAGGGTAGCGGTCATCTTGCCTGAGATCCCGCAAGGAAGAAGAACGAGTCCATGAAGAAGACAAGCGGACGTAGTCGAACGAATCCTCACGAACGCAACATTACCGGAACTAAGAAGCAACACCGGAAAGAAACAAACAACATGGTAAACAACCATCACATAGACATGGCACTATGCACAACCAAGTATGATGCATGTCTGGTTTGATGAGGCATGGCATGGCAAAGTGCAACAAACATCACTACAAATTAAGTGGAGCTCAATATGCAACGAGTTGCATATTGACGAAACACCACATGCAATTATTTAGTTTGATCTCGGTTATGTACCCAACAATATTAAATGTTATTAAACATGGCAAGGGGTGAAGCATATCAAAAACTACCTATCTAGACAAGTTTAAATGAGGCCGGAACAACAAACAACAATTCCGGAAAATCCCCATATGCATATTTTAGATTCGGTACTGTTCTGCCCTAAACACAATTTTAGAGTTCTTAAACAGTAAAACAAAGTGGACCATGTTAAACTAGGCATTTTTCCACCCCATTTACATATAAAATTTAATAAATTCGGAGCTACGGTTATTTAGTTATGAAACAAAGCATTTTAACATGGCATTATGCAAAATAAACACAAACAACATGTTGAACATTTTTAACATAGATGAAAGTGGCATATTATTAATCTACACAATTTTCTGAGCATTTTACGTATATAAAACATTTTAATCCGATGCATGGTTATGACATTATTAATGCATGAAATCTAGGGGGTTTTCTATAAAACTGATAAATCCTGGGATAATGTTAAAATCGCTGGACAGGGAAAAAATATCAACGGGCCTTATCTAGGCGGACTGGGCCAACAGAGAGGAGGCGCTGGAGGCTCACATTAGGCCTGTTGGAGGCCGGGCCTTGGGGAAGCAGGCTGACAGCAGGTGCTGCGCTGGGCTGCGGGGCGCACGACCCACCTGGCGACGAGGCAAGTCAACGCTGCTGGGACGAGCGGCATCCTCTGCTCGACAGGAAGCAGAGCCGCGGCGGCTTCAGGCAATGCAGGGAATGGAGGAGGTCTCCGGCGAGGGCACCGGTGGCCGGGGACGGCCGGGATGGACGGGAACGGGTGGATCCCGGCCGGGTTCGGTTGAAGACGTGGCCGGCGATGGTGATTTCCATGGCTGCGGCGGCTACCTGTGGGAGGAAGGGGTCAGCGGGGGCGCAGGAGAAGTGGAGGAGGAGAAGGGAGAGATGAGGAGGCGGGGCTCCGGCCTGGGGACGCACTCGCCGACGGCGGGGCTCCGGTTGCCGGCGGCGGGGCTCCGGTGGCGCTGAAGCAGAGGGGAGATCGGTGTCGAGGGACTCCTCCCCTCGATCCAGATCGGCATTGCGGGAGCGGGGCGACTTTGGGCCCGAGGCGGCCTGAGCGGGCCTCGGATGGGCCCTGGCGCTGGGGCGGGGAGGCAGGGCGACGGGGGAGCAACGTGGCAGCCGCCCGTTGGCTGCGAGCGCGGGAGGAGCGGCTGCTGGCCAAACGGGGCGTGCCAAGTGGTGGCGGTGAGGTGGCCTGCGCCGGATTTGGAGGGAGAAGGTGGCGGCGTGGAAAAAGAGGAGGAGGGGGGTTAGGGCGACCAGATTTGGAAGGAGGGGGGGTTTAAATAGGAAAGGGGGCTAGGGTTTAGGGGGTTTTTGCTCCGTTTTCGGACATCGGATCTCGATCCAACGGTCCGGAGCGGAGGGGGTTAGATAGGTGGGCTAGTGGGCTGTCTGAGAGAGGCTTGGGCTGATAGGAGAGAGAGGAGAAATGCAGTCCGGCACGATTTCGGAGACCGAAACGTCCGACGAATGAACCGGCGACGGTGCCGCTATATATTTAACGGTTGGGCTATCAAATGAACTCCGAATGCGACGAAACTTGGCAGGCGGTCTGTCTACACTATAATAAGACCGCACGACAAGTTGCAACCGATTCCGAGAACATTTTTATGCCACTTATAAAATAATATTACGGAGGTGCCGCGGGCGCGTGCGAGTGTGTCTGGCTCAGAACGGACAACGGAGAGAACCGGCGGAACACGAACGGATGCAAGTTTTATGAAAACGATGCCGATGCAATGCGAATGATGACATGAGACGAGATGCATAACAAGAACCAAATGCAAAACAACAGACAAAAACCCAACCACGGAGGAAATAAAAATCACATAGCCGGAAATGGCAAGAGTCGGAGTTACGAATATGGAAAGTTGTATCCGGGGCATTACACCCTGGCCCAGCTGCAGCTTCTTCGTCCTGGGGATGACTTTAGGAGGGAGGGCACCGTCTTCATCTTCTAGGTTCTCAACTGCTTCAGCCTGGTAGGCGCGCTTGAGGGAGCACACTGCATCCTTCTCTCGGCAGGCGACCGTGATGATGCCGCTGCTTCCTATCATCTTGAGGATGTTGTAGCCGTGGTGTGTGGCCGCCATGAACTTGGCCAGTGCTGGGTACCCTAGGATGGCTTGTAGGGCAGGCAAATGTCGGCAACGTCGAAGTCAATGAGCTCGGTGCGGTAGTTGTTGCGCTCGCCGAAGGTAATAGGGAGACGAACTTACCCGATCGGATGTGTCGATCCGTCGGTCAATCCTGAGAATGGCTTGGTGGGGTGCAGCTGGTAGTACGGCACCTAGAGCATGTCGAACGTCTGAATAGAGAGAACGTTGAGCCCTACTCTGCCATCGATGAGGGTCTTGGTGACGGTCGTGTTGCTAATGACAAGGGAGCAGAGCAGGGGGAGCGTGCCAGCGGTGGCTGCGCACTTGAGCCGGTCTGAGGAGTCAAAGCTGATGGCGCACTGGACCACTTAAGAGGGTGAGTTACTTCAGGCTTGGGGACCGCTGCGTTCACCTCACGTGCAAACTTCTTGAAGATACGGTGGGAGGCCGGGGCCTTTGAGCCGCCCAAGATGCAGGCTATGGCCTGAGGCTCCTGGAAGCCCCCAGCCCACTCGTCCTGGTGGTGATCTTTGTTCCTTCTTGGCAGTGGAGGCAGAGGAGGCAAAGCTGTGTTGCCCTGAGGGTGGTCCTCACCAGGCTGCTCCCTCCAGTTGCCCTCGCGAAGCTGGTCCTGCCAGCGGTCCTCACGAGGCTGGTCGCGCCACTCCTGACGGCGGTCGCGTCCATCCCGGCGTCCTCCACCTCGGCCACCTCCGCGACCATAGCATCGATCGTTGGGCTCGGGGCGTCGACCGAGGCGCCCGTCGCGCAGAGCCCTGAGCTCCTGGCAGTCGCTGGTGTTGTGGTTGTAGACGTTGTGGGAGGCGTAGAACGGGCGCTTGCCCTTGGATGACCCGGGGTGGTCACAGCCACTCTTGGTCCCTGGCTCGGCCACAAGCACGACTCGCCCCTTGCGCTTCGTGTCCTTGGTCTTGGTCTTCTTGTCTTTTGGATCAGCATCAGGGAGCTCGAGGAGAGAGAGAGACGTCCTTCCTCGGTGATACGTCTCCATCCTATCTACTTTTCCAAACACTTTTGCCCTTGTTTTGGACTCTAACTTGCATGATTTGAATGGAACTAACCCAGACTGACGCTGTTTTTAGC
Source organism: Triticum dicoccoides (assembly GCF_002162155.2). Classification (NCBI taxonomy): domain Eukaryota; kingdom Viridiplantae; phylum Streptophyta; class Magnoliopsida; order Poales; family Poaceae; genus Triticum; species Triticum dicoccoides. Next base: position 341,245,327 of record NC_041387.1, on the reverse strand, counting down.
AGAACTGCAATGGTGTTATTTTTGTGCAGAAATAAAAGTTCTCGGAATGACCTGAAAATCCACGGAGCAACTTTTCAGAATTAATAAAAAATACTAGCGAAAGAATCAGCACCAGGGGGCCAACACCCTGTCCACGAGGGTGGGGGCGCCCCCGCTCCTAGGGCGCACCCCCTGCCTCGTGGGTCCCCTGGACCTCCACCGACCTCAACTCCAACTGCATATATTCTAGTTCGCGGAGAAACAAATCAGACAGAAAGTTTCATCGTGTTTTACGATACGGAGCCGCCGCCAAGCCCTAATCTCTCTCGGGAGAGCTGATCTGGAGTTCGTTTGGGGCTCCGGAGAGGGGGATTCATCGTTGTCGTCATCATCAACCATCCTCCATCACCAATTTCATGATGCTCACCGCCGTGCATGAGTAATTCCATCGTAAGCTTGCTGGACGGTGATGGGTTGGATGAGATTTACCATGTAATCGAGTAATTTTGTTAGGGTTTGATCCCTAGTATCCATTATGTTCTGAGATTGATGTTGCTATGACTTTGCTATGGTTAATTCTTGTCACTAGGGCCCGAGTGCCATGATTTCATATCTGACCTATTATATTTTCATGAATATACGTGAGTTCTTGATCCTTATTTGCAAGTCTATAGTCACCTATTATGTGTTATGATCCCACAACCCCGAAGTGACAATAACCGAGATGTTCTCGGTGATGACCGTAGTTTGAGGAGTTCATGTAGTGACTAAGTGCTAAGGATTTTGTCTGGTACTCTATTAAAAGGAGGCCTTAATATCCCTTAGTTCCATTAGGACCCTGCTGCCATGGGAGGGTAGGACAAAAGATGTCATGCAAGTTCTTTTCCATAAGCACGTATGACTATATTCGGAATACATGCCTACATTACATTAATGAACTGGAGCTAGTTCTGTGTCACCCTATGTTATAACTATTACATGAGGAATCGCATCCGACATAATTATCCATCGTTGATCCAATGCCTACGAGCTTTTCACATATTGTGCTTTGCTTATTTACTTTCTTGTTGCTGCTGTTACAACTACTACAAAACTGCTACTGTTACTTTTGCTACTGTTACCGTTACTTCCATACTACTTTGCTACTAAACACTTTGCTGCAGATACTAAGTTATCCAGGTGTGGTTGAATTGACAACTCAACTGCTAATACTTGAGAATATTGTTTGGCTCCCCTTGTGTTGAATCAATAAATTTGGGTTGAATACTCTACCGTCGAAAACTACTATGATCCCCTATACTTGTGGGTTATCAAGACTATTTTTTGGCTCCGTTGCCGGGGGGCATAGCTCTATTATTTAAGTCACTTGGGATTTATATCTACTGGTAACTATGAGGAACTTGAAAGACGAAAGAACTAAGATTTATCCCTCAACTACGAGGGGTGGTAAGGAACTGCCATCTAGCTCTGCACTAGATTCTCCTTCTGTTATGAGTAAACTTGCGACACCTAAACCTACTTCTGCTATTAATTCTGATATGTCGCATGTTATTGATGATGCCACTTCTACTATGCATGATACTTATGATGAAACTACTTCTGTGCTTGATACTATTGTGCCATTAAATATGAATTGCATGTTGTTCCTGAGGGTTATGTTATGGATGAAGAAACTGCAAGAGATTTTCTTGCTTGCAACGATAGATCTGATCTTAGGAAGTTATTAGCTAAACTGAAACAGAAATTTCTGAATGCTAGAATGAAATATGACCCTACTTTTGCTACTTCACCTATCTTTGTTACTGATAAGGATTATGATTTCTCTGTCGATACTGAGATAATTACTTTGGTTGAATCTGATCCTTTCTATGGCTATGAATCTGAAAATGTTGTGGCACATCTTACTAAGTTAAATGATATAGCCACCCTATTCACTAATGATGAGAAATCTCGCTACTATTATATCCTTAAGATATTTTCGTTCTCATTAAAGGGTGATGCTAAAATTTGGTTTAATTCTCTTGATCCTGGTTGTGTGTGTAGTCCCCAGGATATGATTTATTATTTCTCTGCTAAATATTTTCCTGCTCGTAAGAAACAAGCTGCCTTGAGGGAAATATATAATTTTGTGCAAATTAAAGAAGAGAGTCTCCCACAAGCTCGGGGAGGCTTCTCCGATTACTAAATGCTTTGCCTGATAATCCTCTTAAGAAAAATGAAATACTTGATATCCTTTATAATGGACTAACCGATGCTTCCAAGGACCACTTGGATAGTTGTGCTAGTTGTCTTTTCAGGGAAAGAACAGTCGATCAACCTGAATTTCTATTGAATAATATGTTGACTAATGAAAATAATTGGAATCTTCCTGAGCCAATTCCCGAGCCAATTCCTGAGCCAATTCCCGAGCCAATTCCTGAGCCAACTCCTAAACCAACTCCAAAGAAGAGGGGTGTTTTATTTCCCAGTCCTGAAGATATGAAAGAGGCAAAGAAATCTATGAAAAAAGGTACTAAAGCTGAAGATGTCAAGAATTTACCTCCTGTTGAAGAAATACATGGTCTTAATATACCTCCTATTGAAGAAACACATGGTCTTGATAACCCGACACAGGTAGTAAAGGTAAATTTTCTCTATAGATATGATAAAGTTGAAATTCCGTCTACTAAGTTTGCTAGCCAATGTTTGGATGAATTTGATGACTTTATGGATCTACAAGAAAATTTCAATGCTTATGTTGGTAGACAATTAAAGAGTAATGCTTACATGATTGGACACTTGAGTGATTATACGGCTAGAGTTAAAGGTGAACTTAAAGTCATTAGCAAACATGCTTCTATGGTTAACACTCAAGCAGAACAAGTACTTAAAGCTCAAAATGATTTTCTCGATGAGTTAAATAATAAACATGACTTTGCTGTTAGAGTGGCTACTAGAACGGGTAAAATGACTCAGGAACCTTTGTATCCTAAAGGCCACCCTAAGAGAATTGAGCAAGATTCTCAGAGAAATAATGTAGATGCACCTAGTCCTTCTAAAAAGAAGAAAAAGAAAAATCATAGGACTTCGCATGCTTCTCGTGAACTTGTTGCAGACACACCTGAGAATCCCAATGGTATTTCTATTTCTGATGCTAAAACACAATCTGGTGATGGACATGAGCCTAGTGATAATGTTAATGAAAATGTTCATGTTGATGCTCAATCTAGAAATAATAATGATGTAGAGACTGAACCTGTTGTTGATCTTGATAACCCACAACCAAAGAATCAACGTGATGATAAGAGTGACTTTGTTGCTAGGAAGCACGGTAAAGAAAGAGAACCATGTCTTTTCCTCCTAAACTATCCAAGAAAAAGGATAATGAGGATTTTGAGTGCTTTACTGAAATGATTAGACCTATCTTTTTGCGTATGCGTTTGACTGATATGCTTAAAGGTATTATTACAAGTTAAATAAAGATAACGGAAGCTGAAATTTCCACCATGCTTGCTAATTATACTTTTAAAGGTGGAATACCAAAGAAACTTGGAGATCCAGGAGTACCAACTATACCACGCTCCATTAAAAGAAACTATGTTAAAAACTGCTTTATGTGATCTTGGAGCCGGTGTTAGTGTTATGCCCCTCTCTTTATATCTTAGACTTGAATTGAATAAGTTGACACCTACTGAAATAGCTTTGCAAATGGCTGATAAATCAACGGTTATACCTGTCGGTATTTGTGAGGATGTGCCTGTTGTGGTTGCAAACATTACTATCTTAACGGACTTTGTTATTCTTGATATTGTCGAGGACGATAGTATGTCGATTATCCTTGGTAGACCCTTTTTGAATACTGCAGGGGCTGTTATTGATTACAACAAAGGCAATGTTACTTTTCATGTTAATGGTAATAAGCATACGGTTCACTTTCCGAGGAAACAACCTCAAGTTCATAGTATCAACTCTATTGGAAAAATCCATCAATTATTATTGGAGGTTTTGAATTTATCTTCCTACTGTCAAGAAAAATATGATATTCTTATTATTTGGGATGTGCATATCCCCGTTGAGGTAACCTAGTGTTATTCGAAATTTCTTCGGTTTCATGTTATTCAGAATGAGTTTGTTAACAAGACTTGATCAACCTTGTTAGTGGATTCCTTTTGATGAGCATGAGATGGATGAAGTTAGAAGGCACAACCTTCTGTACCCTCTTTTTGCTTTCTGTTATTTATATTAAATAAAGTAAAAATACTATTTTCTGTCTGTTATCCATGCAATCAAAAAGTACACCGAAAATAAAAGTTCTGCAAATGCCCTGAAAATTTAGTAAGATTTTTCCTGGAATATTTGAGAATATCTGGCACTTAGAACACAACAGGGGGAGCTGGCACCTGGCCACGAGGGTCAGCGGCACGCCCTACACCCCTGGGCGCGCCCCCTACCTCGTGGGCCCACCGTGGCCCCCCTCCACTTATTCCTGCACCCACACACTTCTTCTTCCTCCCAAAAAAATCACCATCCAGCTCAAGCACGAGTTCTAGCTCATTTTGCTGCAATTTTCGATCTCTCTGCTCAAAGCTCTCACAAAACTGCTTTGGGGGATTGTCCTTTTGTATGTGACTCCTCTAGTGGTCCAATTAGTTTTTGTTCTTGTGCTTTATTCATTGAAAATTTGTGCTGCCTAGGTGACCCTGTTCTTGAGCTTGCATGTCAAATTTATATGATCCCAAGTAGTTCTAATGCATGATATAGGCTCTATGCACTTATGGGAGTAGTTGCTATCAATTTTGTTGAGTTTGGTTCACTTTTATTTTGAGTTACTAAAAATTTCAGAAATTTTTTGGAGGAAGAAATATGTCTAGGAAAATGAAACAAGGTGGTTCTTCAAGGAAGCAAGCACCCATGCTCGCAATACGTGAGAAGGACAATGAACCATCGAGGGAAGCTTATGTGCGGCCTTGTGAATGGTCGTCAGAGAAGTTTATGGTCAAAGCAGGCATCAAGGATGAATGTGATGCATATGTGCGTAATGCTGATCTTGAGGACTTCGTGCAAGATAGGTGCCCCCAATACTATCATTTGACTGATTCCTTTGTGAGAAGGTTTAAATTACATCTTCGCGCAATTCTCAATATGTCATGTTTGATATTTATGATAATCATACACCATGGACCTAGAATATTTTACTACTGCTTGTAAACTCCCGCAGTGGGGTTGTGTTAACGGACCTCGTAAATCTTAATATAAAGACTTTCGTGCTAGTATCATTGTGGGGGAATCTAGAGAAATAGCACAAGCTACCATAGGGAGCATTCATTTTCCTGCTATACATTATTTTGCTCTCTTCATAGGTAGATGCATTAACGGTAAAGATGAAGCGTGTCACATGTGTGTTCCTGATCTTTGTGTTCTCAAGAGTGCTATATTAGGTGATAAACAATACAAATTGGGGGCCATTGTTGCATGTACGTTGCATAACAATGGTTTAGATGGAGACTTGATTGGAGGGATTTATGCAACCCGCGTGGCTAATTATCTTGGTATACCCGTACATGAAACTGATAGGGAGTTGCCTCCCTCTTATTTATATTATAATGCCATGGTTAGCCATCATTTTCTTGAGAGGAATGAACGAATCCTCCAGTACCGACTAATCTTTGACAGACATCGCGTTGTCCATATTACTCTCCCTCCTCCTGCCTTCTTTGATTATTAGGAAAAAGGAAGATATGTTATCACCAGGTAGGAGGCGAAGGAGTACAAGAGGAGGACGGAGGCAGCTCGCCGCCATGCTGCAGCTCGTGAAGCAATGGCTGATGCATCTCAGTACGACCCCAGTTACAACTTCTGATATCCGCCAGGCCATCCATGGGCATAGACCAACTTAGGCCAAAATGCTAAGCTTGGGGGAGTACGTATTTCTCACCGACATTACATTCATGTTCACACTCTCATTCTAGTTGTCGGTGCTCATACTTTTTCATTGTACTATCCATGCTAGTTTATTTTCTTTTTCTAGCTTTCTTCTTGTGTGTTTGAATAATCTTAAGAAAAACCAAAAAAATTAGTTGTAGCATTTAGCTAGTTTACATTCCATGCCTGTAGTAGTAGTAACTAAAAGAAAACCCAAAAAGATTTCTCGTTCTTCTTTTGCTTGTTGGGAGCTTTCCCGTGTAAATAGTTTTATTTCTTTTCTTTCCTTTGGGGGTCAAGAGGAGAAGACCATGATGAAAACGTTTAGTGGCTCTTATATGCATTATTGTTGATTTAACCAAGAGCCCATATTACATTCTCTTCTCCCTTGAATTGAATGCTTGCAGATTCCAGCTTAGTCCAATGCACGTGCACTATTATTATTATCCACATCGTTGGTCGTGCAAGTGAAAGGCAATAATGACGATATATGTTGGACTGATTGAGATGAGAGATGCTGGTATGAACTCGACCTCTCTTGTTTTTGTAAATATGATTAGTTCATCGTTCCTGATTCAGCCTATTATGAATAAACATGTTTGCAATGACAATTAGAGATTATAGTTGCTTATGCCATGCTTAATTAGTGAGGAGTTTATACTAGTTTACATTGCGTGCCAACATGCTATTAAAATGGTTGTGATGTGGTATGATAGGGTGGTATCCTCCTTTGAATGATACGAGTGACTTGACTTGGCACATGTTCACGCATGCAGTTGAAACAAAATCAACATAGCCTTCACGATATTTATGTTCATGGTGGATTATATCCTACTCATGCTTGCACTCGGTGTTGATTAATTTTAATGTTCATTACTATTGTCGCTCTCTAGTTGGTCGCTTCCCAGTCTCTTCCTAGCCTTCACCTATACTAAGCGGGAATACTGCTTGTGCATCCAAACTCCATAAACCCCAAAGTTATTCGATATTAGTCCACCATACCTTCCTATATGCGGTATCTACCTGCTGTTCCAAGTAAATTTGTATGTGCCAAACTCCAAACCTTCAAAATGAAATTATGTTTTGTATGCTCGAAAAGCTCATGTATCAACTAGGGATGTCTGTATCTTCCATGTTAGGCGGGTTATTCTCAAGAGGAGTGGACTCCGCTCCTCATTCACGAGAAAATGGCTGGTCACCGGGATGCCAAGTCCCATGCTCAAATCAATTCAAAATAATTGCAAACCAAACTCCCCTAGGATTGTTGCTAGTTGGAGGCACCCGTTGTTTCGCGCAAGCCGTGGATTGATGCTTGTTGGTGGTGGGGGAGTATAAACTTTACCATTCTGTTCGGGAACTCCCTATAATGTGTGTAGCATGGAAGATATCGAGATCTCTTAGTTGTTATGTTGACAGTGAAAGTATACCGCTCAAAATGTTATTTATCTCTATTACAAAATCGAGCTTTGGCACCTCTACAAATCCCTACTTCCCTCTGCGAAGGGCATATCTATTTACTTTTATGTTGAGTCATCACCCTCTTATTAAAAAGCACCCGCTGGAGAGTACCGCTGTCATTTGCATGCATTACTATTAGTTTATATTGGGTTTGACTGGATCTCTTTTACCATGAATTACAATGTTTAGTCAGTCCTTGATATTTAAAGGTGCTCTACATTTATGTTTTGCGGTCTCAGAAAGGGCTAGCGAGATACCATCTTGTTATATCATATTATGATTGTTTTGAGAAAGTGTTGTCATCCGAGATTTATTATTATTGCTTGCTAGTTGACTATGCCATTGATATGAGTAAACATGAGACCTACGTGTTATTGTGAATATAGTTAGTTCATAATCTTTGTTGAAAACTTGAATGCTGGCTTTACATATTTGCAACAACAAGAGCGAACAGAGTTTGTAAAAGATTTTCTTTATCACTTTCAGGTTGTCTACTGAATTGCTTGAGTACAAGCAAAGGTTTAAGCTTGGGGGAGTTGATACGTCTCCGTCGTATCTACTTTTACAAACACTTTTGCCCTTGTTTTGGACTCTAACTTGCATGATTTGAATGGGACTAACCTGGACTGACGTTGTTTTCAGTAGAACTGCCATGGTGTTATTTTTGTGCAGAAATAAAAGTTCTCGGAATGACCTGAAAATCCACAGAGCAACTTTTCAGAATTAATAAAAAATACTCATGAAAGAATCAGCACCATGGGGCCCACACTCTGTCCACGAGGGTGAGGGGCGCCCCACCTAGGGCGCGCCCCCCTGCCTCGTGGGCCCCTGGACCTCCACTGACCTCAACAACTCCATGTATTCACGTTCACGGATAAAAAAATCAAAGAGAAAGTTTCATCGCGTTTTACGATACAGAGCCGCCACCAAGCCCTAATCTCTCTCGTGAGGGCTGATCTGGATTCTGTTCGGGGCTCCGGAGAGGGGGATTCGTCGTCGTCGTCATCATCAACCATCCTCCATCACCAATTTCATGATGCTCACCGCCGTGCGTGAGTAATTCCATCGTAGGCTTGCTGTATGGTGATGGGTTGGATGAGATTTACCATGTAATCGAGTTAGTTTTGTTAGGGTTTGATCCCTAGTATCCACTATGTTATGTGATTGATGTTGCTATGACTTTGCTACGCTTAATGCTTGCCACTAGGGCCCGAGTGCCATGATTTCAGATCTGATCCTATTATGTTTTCATGAATATATGTGAGTTCTTGATCCTATCTTGCAAGTCTATGGTCACCTATTATGTGTTATGATCCGACAACCCTGAAGTGACAATAATCGGGATACGTCTCGGCAATGACCGTAGTTTGAGGAGTTCATGTATTCACTAAGTGCTAATGCTTTGGTCTCGTACTCTATTAAAAGGAGGCCTTAATATCCCTTAGTTTCCATTAGGACCCTGCTGCCACGGGAGGGTAGGACAAAAGATGTCATGCAAGTTCTTTTCCATAAGCATGTATGACTATATTTGGAATACATGCCTACATTACATTGATGAACTGGAGCTAGTTCTGTGTCACCCTATGTTATAACTATTACATGAGGAATCGCATCCGACATAATTATCCATCACTGATCCAATGCCTACGAGCTTTTCACATATTGTTCTTTGCTTATTTACTTTACCGTTGCTGCTGTTACAACTACTACGAAACTGCTACTGTTACTTTTGCTACTGTTACCGTTACGTCCATACTACTTTGCTACTAAACACTTTCTGCAGATACTAAGTTATCCAGGTGTGGTTGAATTGCCAACTCAACTGCTAATACTTGAGAATATTATTTGGCTCCCCTTGTGTCAAATCAATAAATTTGGGTTGAGTACTCTACCCTCGAAAACTATTGCGATCCCCTATACTTGTGGGTTATCACCTCAGCCCTTGCACACTTGTTCGCCATGTTGAACATCTCTTGAGAGGTGCAGAGATACTCGTGGATGGCTAGCTCCTCCTTCATATTGACATCACGGATGCCATCGGTGAACGCAGAGATGGTGGCCTCGTCCGATACCTTGGGAATCTTGAGGCGAACATTGTTGAAGCGATGGATATACTTATGCAGGGTCTCTCCAGGTTGCTGCTTGACACGACGCAGGTCGCCTGTTGCCGGTGGACGGTCGCGATTGCCCTGGAAGTTGGCAATGAAGCGGCTGCGTATCTCTTCCCAGGAGGAAACCGACCCCTCAATCAGGTTCAAGAGCCAAGAACGCCCGCCACCCTTGAGGGCCATCGGGAACCAGTTTGCCATGATCTTCTCATCGCCGTTGGCCGCCTCGATGCTTAGCTCATAGAGTTGTAGGAACTCGGTGGGGTCTAATGTGCCGTCATAGCATGGAGGCAGGTCAGGCTTGAACTTGCTCGGCCGGACGACGTTGCGGAGCTCCTTATTGAATGCACGGCATCCTGCCGTGGCCATCGGAGGTCGTCCAGGGGGTGGAACGTGGTCGTGGTGCATGCGCACCGCCACCTCCTATAGCGGCACGCGAGCCTCGTGCTGGGGTGCTGGAAGCACGCGCGCTTCTCCTTGGGGACATTTCACCACCTGGCAGCTCACGTCATCCCGAGCCGGCGCCGGGTGCTGCGGGTCGCGCCGTGGAGCCATACGCCTTGGCTCGATGATGGCGCCCCGGGCCGGAGGTGGAGGAGGAGACCCGTGCACGACGTCGCCCACTGCAGGTGGTTGCTGAGGCAGCGAGCGAGCCGGCCTGTCAGAGCCCCCATGCGCGGCGCTGATGAGCTTGGCGATCCGCTCGAGCCACTCCTCATAGAGAACACCCACCGGACGGTAGCGAAGAAGCTCCCGCGCCATGAGCAGAGCGGCTTGCTCGTCCACCTGGCTGCGGCGCGCATGGGGTGACGAAGCTATTGGGGTCAAAGACGGAGTAGCGGTGCGGCCGTCACGTCTCACCAACTGGTGCAGCGATGAAGCTTGCTGCTCATGGCCTGCAGGGCCCGTGGCGGCGTTGGCCACCGGATAAGGAGCGCGGCGGGCACAGCCGTCTCCCGTCGGAGCCATCTGAGCGACGCGGGCGGCGACCGCAACTCGACGCTCGGAACGAGCCCTGCGCACGTCGGCCATGGAGGTTTTGGAACAGTGGCGGATCGAACAACGGAAGAGAGGATCCGACGCACCCCTACCTGGTGCGCCAAATGTTGGATTTAGGGTTCTGGCAACCCTTGAGAGGTTCCAACTCTGGGGTTCATGCGGAGATCTCAACCTGCCTAGCCTGCCTACTCACGATCCTCCTAGGCGTAGCACGTCGGGCTCGAAGAGACAAAAATACACAGAGATTTATACTGGTTCAGGCCACTATTGTGGCGTAATACCCTAATCCAGTGTGGTGTGGTGGATTGCCTCGAGGGGCTATGGATGAACTAGTACAGTGTATGAACAAGCCTTAGGAGGTGAGGTGTTCTTGACCTAGTGTGGTGCTCTACTTATTCTAATCTCCGTCCCTTCCCTATGGTGGTGGCTAGGTCCTATATATAGTGGCCTTGTTCTCCTTCCCAAATATGAGCGGGAAGGGATTCCACAACGGCGGGATTTGAAAGGGGACAAGTAGTACAGCTATCCTGACAAAAGTAGTCTTCGCCTGCGAAAAGCCTCTGGTCGTGACGCTGCAGTGGGCTCGGTGATGACCTCCGTCCTGCCATCCTGGCGGTCTTGGTCTTGTTGCACTAGAATGGAAAAGTTTGACTGATTCCTCGGTACTCCACGCCAGTGGCTTTCCTCCCTTGCACCAAAGAGGAAACCTGTGCTGTGCACCCGCCTGGCCTTGATCGTCACGGCTCACGTCAGCCGAGCCACACGAGATAACTTGCATAGAACACTCCACCCCTCAGGAGCCCTCCTGAGGAGGTCACTTCCTTCGGGGGTCTTGGCGTCGTCCGCCTCGCGAGGCTTGGCCCCTCGCGAGGGTCTTGCAGTGTTGGTGTTGAAGCTGGGCCATACCAGGCCGTCGATGGAGTCACGCGGTGGGCCACAAGCAGGCAGAGGCTGGATACCCCCGAATCCAAGACGCCACCAATGTTCATGCTCATGGAAACAATGTAGATTTTTTCATAGAAGTTTCTCTGTAAATAATTGTCCCATTGTATATATCCTTTATATTATAAAAATAATGTGCCAAGCTTTGGTTTTAGGATCATTAGATTGCTTGTTTACTATGTGTAGCACAAAAATAGAAACTTTGGTTGTAGCGCGTGAATTTATATTTTTTACTAGAAAGTCAAATGGGTCTGAAAATTTTTGCACATTACTTCGGCACATTTTTTTTAAATGTTCCTATTTTATTTAGAATTTTTGGAGTTACAGAAGTTTACGAAATTTCCAGATTACTACAGACTATCCTGTTTTTGACAGATTCTGTTTTCTATGTTTTCTTCGTTTCTTTTTATGAATCCATGGATAATATCGGGGGGTATGAACCATGGTGAAGTTGGAATATAGTAGATAAAGAGCTAATATTAAATTGAAATGAGTTTGCAACAGTACCTAAAGGTAGTGATTTGCTTTATTATACTAAGGAATCTCACAAAGTTTTTCTTATGTTTTGTGTGGATGAAGTGTTCTAAGAACGAGGAGTTACCGATGTGAGATGAATAAAGAGAGGCAAGAGTTCAAGCTTGGGGATGCCCAAGTCACCCCAAGTAAATACTTCAAGGATACTCAAGCATCTAAGCTTGGGGATGCCCCGGTTGGCATCCCATCTTTCTTCTTCAACAATTATCGGTATACCTTGGTTTTCGTTTTGTTCACATGATTTGTGTCCCTTGTGTTTTTTGTTTCTTTAGGAACCATGCTAGTATGACATAGCCCTTCATTGATTTCTGGAATGCTTCATGTGCTTCACTTATATCTTTTGAGTATGGTTATACAGAATGCTTCTTGTGCTTCACTTATATATTTTGAGCTTGGATATTGGTTAGTCCATATTAATTATAGAATGCTCCATGATCTTGTCACATCCCTAGTTCTGGTTTGCTCTGGGTTAGCTAGTCGTGTGTTGCATCATGTTTAAATTTTAGTTAAACCTGAAATGGGGATGTCCAAAACCCTAGCACCTAATGGAATTCAAATAGGTTCAACCTAAAAATATTTTCAATGAACCTGAAATGCCCTTCATAAATGTTCATCATTTTTGTTTTGGTCCAGAACCTCTGCCAAAAATGGTGCACACTTTTCTAGGACACTATGGGTTATTGAATTAAATCATACAATATTTGTACTTGGACATTTAAATGCTATAAATTGTTTAAATGTCCAAATAATCATAAACTGAAATGATGGCTGCTGGAAATATTCCCAACAGTGCTCTCAAGCAGTTACATGATTATTTGGATAGGTTCTAGTATTTTTAATAAAGCCAAACATCTGCAGAAAAATAGAAAACAGAAAATAAGAGAGAGAGAGAGAGAAGGATTACCTGGCGCTTACCTACAGCCCAGATGCCCACTACTGTGCTGGCCCAGCCCACCTCCACTTCCCCTGTTGTCTTCCTCCCCAGGCCAGTAGGCAGAGCGCATGCTCGCCGCGCGTGCACACGCGCCCGAGCCACCTCCTGCCTGGCTGCATGCGTCCTCAACGCCCTGGACGTCTCCATGCGTCGCCACGCATCACCCCGGACCCTCTCGCCCACTTCCTCGTCCTCATCCCCTCCTCTCTCTTGCTCTGCACCTCGTGCTCGAGCGCCACCATCGCCACCGATGCCCTTCGCCGCGGCCACCGGCCAACCCTCGCCCTGCCGCTGGGCTCAGGAGCTCCGCGTCGACCCCCTCTTCCTCCCCACCGATCCACGCCCCTCCAGAAGCCCTGCAGCGTCGTCCTCAAGCTCATCTTCAACCTTCGGCCGCCGTCAACCTCATCGTCGATTCGCCGCCGTTCGTGCTTCCCCGAGCTCGCTGACCTTCCCTGCATGACCCCCGTGAGCCCCTGAACCGATTCCCCCTCTCCTTTGCCCCGTAATGCCGCTGTAGCCGTGCTAACCACCAGGGCCGAGAGCCAACGCCGCCGTGTTTCCTCACCGCCGTGGTCAGAGCCACTGTGGCTCGAAGCCGGGCACACCACCGTGCTCCACACTTCCCCAGGAGCACGCAGCACCCACCAGTTCCTCCCGTAGTGCACCATAGCGTCGAATCGGTCGGCGCCCGAACTCCGGCCGCCGCGGAAGCGGACACCGCCATCGATTTAGGTTGTCTCCGGCGACCCCTCTAGCACCAGCCGATGCGGACGAGGCCCAGGGTTCCAACGGTGCCATCCGTGCCCCGAACCGTGGCCTGTGCTGCGTTTCCGGACCGCGCCGCTGTCTCGGGCCTCGCCGGCATCATGTCGCCGGTGGGTTTGACCCATTTGACCATGCGGGCCCCGCCCCTGGTCAAACCTAGATTAGGAGTTAATCTAATATTAATTTATTTTGTTAAGCTAATTACACTGACATGCGGGACCCACTGTCAGGTTTGACCGGACCATGCCCCGTTGACCGCTGACGTCACACTGACGTCAGGCTGACGCAGTAAGTCATTTTCTGGATTTAAAATAATTCAGGAAATTCCAGAAAATAGTATAAACTTCTAAAATTCATAGAAATTCAACCGTAGCTCCAAATTAAATAATTTATATATGAAAAATGATCAGAAAAATCCAATCTATCCATTTGCACTAGTTTCATGCATGTTTAAACAACTTACCCTTGATGTTTAGTGCAAAACATGATAAGGCACCACTTGAATTCATAGTTTGAATTTGGGGTTGAACCTTTGGCTCAATATGACCCAAATCCATTTGGTTGTAGTTGCATTAGGCCAACACACTCATATTACCATGTCATGAGCATGCATCATATTGTGCATTGCATTGATTGTATTTCTTCTCTATTGCCGGTATCTATCCCCTCTCGGTAGACGAAGTTCTGATGATGTGATCGTTGACACTGATGAAGACTCAGTGTTATCTTCAGAAGTGCCAGCCAAGCAAAACCCCCTTGTTCATTCCGATACAATCCCACTCTCTCACTCCTGCTCTCTTTTACTGCATTAGGACAACAACGATTCATCTGTTGCTTGCTGCGGTAGTTGAACCCCTTTATCCTATGCATGACCTGTCATTGCCACAGTAAATAGATGAAACCCACTAGCATGAGTAGGAGTTGTTTGAGCCCTGTTGTGCCTACTCATTCATGTTTGTTTGTCATGCTTGCTACTGCTTAGAGTTGAGTCAGGTCTGATTCATAGGGAATGAATTAGAGGTGTGTGAACATGTCCTTCTGTGTGTGAGCTAAGTGTGTGAACACGATTTGGTAAAGGTATCGGTGAGAGGCCATGTAGGAGTACATGGTGGGTTGTCTCATTGAAGCTGTCCTCAGGAACTGAGTTCTGTGTTTGTGATCCATGATTCAGCTACTACCATGCATTGGGCCTTGAAATATGACCCCGCTCGACTTCTTAATCACCCTTGTCCTCTGTCCAGGAGTTGCAAGTAGTTTCTCGTGTTTGTAGTATGCTGGAGGCCGTGCGCAGCGCTGATCGGAGGGGTGGGTTGTGATGCAGTAGGCACGTGGCCGGGTATACCCGGCGCCCGTTTGGTGTGACGGAACCCTGTTCACATCATTTGGGGCTGTGAGCGAAACCCCGACCGGATCTCCTCATGTATGGAACCCGAATAGGTGATAAACTTGGACTAGAGACTTGAGTGTTTAGGTAGGTCGTGGTCTACACCCACGTCGGCTTTCGCTTGAAGTCTGCCGAGCACATGTCATGTGCAGACGCTAAGTGGTGTAAACATGTATGAAGAAGTACACCCCTGCAGGGTTAACATCATCTATTCGATTAGCCGTGTCCGCGGTAAAGGACCTCTGGGTTGCTTATATCAGTTCATAGACAATTGAAAGTGGATACCCTAAAATACGCAAGATAAGCGTGAGTGCTATGGATGGCGTTCTCGTAGGGGGACGGGAGCGGATCCATAGTGGTGTATTGATATGGTGAATATGTGGACTCGTGTGCGCCACCTCAAAAGAGTTACTTGCAGTCGTAGTTCAGGATAGCCACTGAGTCAAAGCTGGCTTGCTACAGTTAAACCCCACCATCCCTTTTGTTGATAATGATGCATATGTAGTTAGTTCTGATGTAAGTCTTGCTGGGTACATTTGTACTCACGTTTGCCTATTTTATGTTTTTGCAGAGAGACTTCGGTCCCGCTAGTAGTTCCGAGTGGACTTCGACGTTTAGCTTGTTACCTCAGCTACGATCTTGTGCCCTCGGCAGGATCTGGTAGATAGTCAGGCTTCTCAGCCTTTTTCATTTGTAGATGTCTATACTCAGACATGTTAAGCTTCCTCATGTGCTTTGATTTGTATGCTCTGAATGTTGGGTCATGAGACCCATGTTTGTAATATCTCGCTCCTCGGAGCCTAATGAATAAATACTTGAGTCGTAGAGTCATGTTGTGATGCCATGTTGTATTTGCACATATTGAGCATATTGTGTGTATGTTATTGAAATGCTTGGTATGTGTGGGATCTGACTATCTAGTTGTTTATCCTTAGTAGCCCCTCTTACCGGGAAATGTCTCCTAGTGTTTCCACCGAGCCATGGTAGCTTGCTACTGCTCCGGAACACTTAGGCTGGCCGGCATGTGTCCTTCTTTGTTCCTGTGTCTGTCCCTTCGGGGAAATGTCATGCGATGAATACCGGAGTCCTGCTAGCCCAGTGCTACAGCCTGGATTCACTCGCTGATGACCGACACGTTCGATGTTGGGTCATGGATGCCTGTCCCTGTAAGTCTGTGCCACTTTGGGTTTACGACTAGCCATGTCAGCCCGGGCTCCTTATCATATGGATGCTAGCGACACTATCATATACATGTGCCAAAAGGCGTAAACGGTTCTGGGCAAAGGTAAGGCGACACCCGTGGGAGTACCGTGCGTGAGGCCGCAAAGTGATATGAGGTGTTACATGCTAGATCCATGTGTCATGGAGTCGGGGTCCTGACAGTTTTGGTATCAGAGCCTGACTGCCTGTAGGATTACCAAGCCAAACTGGTCGAAGTTGTGTCTATAAATGCTTTAGTTATGTAAGGGAATTGATTGTGGGATGGAACGTAAGGCTCTTTTTACTCCTTATACCTCATGGCCTTCTGATTTGAGTCATCCTCTTCTCTTCTACGGGGATTAAGAACTAGGCTATCTCCTCTTTCTATCAGGATCACGTGTTACTAACCTATAGACTTGTAAGATTGTTGGATGTAAGCCTCAGTCCAGTTGCTACCACTTCTGTATGTTAGCTGATGATCTCGAAACCTTGATATTGTGCTTCTGAGTGGCTATGCCACCATTTCTGTAGTATGTCTCCAAACTTTTGAGCATTTACAGCCGTTATGCTATCCGAGTCATCCCAGGTTTCTAAACAATCTGATGCACTTGTAAATTCTTTCCCTCTAGTTTTTATGTTCCTTTGGGCCAGGTTAATCACACTAATTGCTGAGTTGAGGTATTCTATTACCTCGACATATATGTTGGAATTATCATTATGACCCTAGGTGTCCTAGGGGATCATCTAGTAATCTAGCCATGATTTGTGTCCCAGTGTGATGATTCTGGCCTTTATTCTCGAAAGCATCCCGTGATGCTACTTAGTAGTAGATATTCTATTCCTGGGCTCTTGAACCCAAGATTCACTCTACTTACTTCATGTTGATAGTGTTTGCTAGTTCCTTTAGGATATTAGCAACCTTGTGATAGTCCTCGAGGTCCGTGGTATTTCCTTCTTCCAAATACTATGAACCACTTATGGCAGAAGTTTGTTGGATCTAAAGGATCACAACATGAGTGCCCTCGATGAGTTCTCCATTCATAATTGTGATTCTGCCAGTTCTACCTTTCTGCATGGGTTATCTGGAAGAAACCTGTTGAACTTGGTTCGGCATATTAATCTATGCATCCACAACTCGAAAGGATATATGTCCCCTTGAGTTGTCCCTCTTCAGTCGTATTCCGACCCTCGTCTATCAATTGATAGTCAGGAGCAATTGTGCATTCGTGTTATCGATGCTTATTATTTTTGTGGTCCGTCGAGCCATTCTATTCCGGAATGACTAGGAGAAACAAACTCCAGTACCTCATCCATATCCAGGATTGGGTCAAAGCAGTTGTAATTCGCAGATCAAATACTAATTCAGCTTTTGTTCTGTTCTACCCTGAAGTATTACCCACTTTATGTCAAGAACGTCATGAGAATTGCACCTTTCCTTATGGATTCTTGACGTAGTGATACTTCTTGCCATCATCATTCGCTCCTCGGTTCCGTGTTGTTGCAACCGGAATACCGACCAGTGAATTGGGGTGTGTGAAATCAATACTGCTAGCAACTCCGTTCCTTGGTAGTTAAATGGACAACAACCTCATTCTTAGCGTGCTGATTATTGAGTCATCATTCTAAGATTGATCGTGCTACCTAGTCCTTATTTCTGGTGCACCCTTTGATCAATGAGTTAGGATTGTGCCAATCCCTCGCTCTTTTGATCATATCATCTTGCCCTGAAAAGCAAGGTTGTTCTCGAGCTTAGTAACATATCGGTGGTTTGTGATTTTCTGAATATCTTCTCGGAAGTATTACCAGGTTGTCACCTGACCGCTATGTTGAGTTCGTGATCAAGATGGTTTCTTGTAAACCACCCCTTCTCCAGGAATCTGTGTGGGATACCCCTGAGCTAGTTGGTCAAGCTAAACAACAACTTGGAGAGTTGGAAGATAAAAGCTTGTCTGACTTAGCTCATGTTAAGGGATATCTTTTTGTGCGTGTGTGATGAACAAAGATGACATCTTCATTGATTGATCCTCGTGGTCAATTGCTGGATCTATTATTTTATCCAATCTTTGATTTGAGTATGGGCTATCGTCAAATTAAATCAGAACCAACGATATTCATAATGTTGTCTTACTCGTGGTTTTTCCTCGAGCATACACCATTATATTCTTTGGTCTGACCAATGCTATCACCGTGTTCACTTAACTATGGAATTCCTTTTATATGGAAACCTGGATGAACTGTTGTTGAGCCCATCGACAACATCCTTGTCTCCTCCATGATTTTATTGAACATTAAGCTAGAGTTGGAAACTTGTGTAAGCATTTTCTTCATGCCCCGTTCATCAAGTATATGTTGGATGAAAGAAGTGACTTCCTTTGATTCACGTGCATTTGATGTAAGTTGCCGCCGTGAATTCGAGAAAGTTTGTTTTTGCTCCTCTGGAATCATCCCAAGTCAGTCATGCATGTGCGAAGTATTCTATGGTCTGATAGACTGATCATCTTCATTCCATATGTATCCCCTAGCACACCAAGCCACTGATTGATTTGTTCAAGGAAAGGAAGTTCCTTCTTAAGAGCATGCCTTATGCAAGGACTTCAATATCCTCGATTATGGTTCCCCACCTGAACTCGGTAGTGTTTTATTGTAAGACTACCATGTGATAATGTTTTGTCTGGGACAACGTGTTCACATGTTTGTAGCAGAACCAGCTCATGTTTTGGAGCTTACTACCGTAGTCCATTCCCCGAGAATATCGCAATGCCATCTCGTCGATTTGTGTTGCAAACTTTAATTTTCTTTCTAGACTTGATGAGTCTGGAATATTCTGACACCAACCAGATCTGAATCTCAGGCAGATATGATGGTTGGGACATTTCCCAAGAACTATAATATTGGTCTCTCGATAACCGGTAAAGTGGATGTCGTGGCCAACACACCCAGCCGGAAGACCTATTATTGTAGTATCTTGATTGAGGAAGTTGGCCACCTCCCCCTAAGGACTTCATAGGATTTACTCCCTAGTTGTGCCTTATGTATTTTTGGTGTTCCCGAAGTCCGACCTTCTACCTGATGTTCTAGTTACCAAACCATTTAAATGAATGGGATACGCTAGCACATCAAGGAGGACATTAGAAGCGGAGTGCTAAATATCTCTCGGTCGATCATCCAGATTTTGTCCCCTTGGTCTCGCTAAGGTGAAATCTGAGAAAGTGTTATCTTCCTTTGCATCTGCATCATCCATCACTATTCTTCATGGTAATATGTTGTGTTGCCAGGATCCTTGACACGGATGTTGGTAAAACCTTGATGAATATGGAAATGCTCAAGTTCTTGAGAGCACGCGCAAGCTCTAGGTTTTGTTGTCGGCACTAATTGCATAGTGCTCTCAGTTTCCTCGGTTATGCTATAACCTTTTCAACAGTGGACTCACTCTCTACTGTTGAGCTTCTCCCCAGTTACTAAAATCATCCCTTGTGTTGTTTTCAACAAGGTAATCCACATCATCCATTCTGGTCCGAGTATACCATTCTACCCAACCCCTCCAAACGTTCGCTCGAGAATTGCCTTAGACTGGTATAAAGAGTTTCAATGATCTTCGAATCAAAGGTAATTCTTTTTGCCACTTAAGGGGATATTTCCACGAGTCACCATCCCTAAGGTGTCTTGTTGTGCTATCATGGCAACTCAACTCCTCGCTGCGTTGACAACCGATTACCACCTTCTTAAGTGTGGAATTGTTGTCTACCTAGTGAACCTTTGGCATCTGTTCCACTCCATCCTTTTGGATGAATGCTTCATATCTCAGCTCGAGAGATGTTCTTACCTCTCACTCCATGAGTTGATCTTGAATACTCGATCTTCGAGGAGATCGTTTTCTAGAGAGTCTCCTTCTGTCTTCATCGTGTTGGATGAAGACCTCGCAAGCAAAGACGTCAAGATCGATTGAGTCAACAGATCAACACCCTTGAGAAGACAGTTGGATCATGAAGTTTGTGATACTTAGTGTCCCCTTTGTCTCCTTACCTCACATCTTGAATCTCGGGATGAGATTCTTGTTTAGTGGTGGTGAGTTGTCACATCCCTAGTTCTGGTCTGCTCTGGGTTAGCTAGTCTTGTGTTGCATCATGTTTAAATTTCAGTTAAACCTGAAATGGGGATGTCCAAAACCCTAGCACCTAATGGAATTCAAATAGGTTCAACCTAAAAATATTTTCAATGAACCTGAAATGCCCTTCATAAATGTTCATCATTTTTGTTTTGGTCCAGAACCTCTGCCAAAAATGGTGCACACTTTTCTAGGACACTATGGGTTATTGAATTAAATCATACAATATTTGTACTTGGACATTTTAAATGCTATAAATTGTTTAAATGTCCAAATAATCATGAACTGAAATGATGGCTGTTGGAAATATTCCCAACAGTGCTCTCAAGCAGTTACATGATTATTTGGATAGGTGCTAGCATTTTTAATAAAGCCAAACATCTGCAGAAAAATAGAAAACAGAAAATAAAAGAGAGAGAGAGAGAGAAGGATTACCTGGCGCTTACCTACAGCCCGAATGCCCACTACTATGCTGGCCCAGCCCACCTCCACTTCCCCTATCGTCTTCCTCCCCAGGCCAGTAGGCAGAGCGCGTGCTTGCCACGCGTGCACACGCGCCCGAGCCACCTCCTGCCTGGCTGCCTGCGTCCCCAACGCCCTGGACGCCTCCATGCGTCGCCACGCATCACCCCGGACCCTCTCGCCCACTTCCTCGTCCTCATCCCCTCCTCTCTCTCGCTCTGCACCTCGTGCCCGAGCGCCACCATCGCCACCGACGCCATTCTCCGCGGCCACCGGCCACCCCTCGCCCTGCCGCTGGGCTCAGAAGCTCCGCCTCGACCCCCTCTTCCTCCCCACCGATCCACGCCCCTCCAGAAGCCCTGTAGCGTCGTCCTCAAGCTCATATTCAACCTTCGGCCGCCGTCAACCTCATCATCGATTCGCCGCCGTTCGTGCTTCCCCGAGCTCGCTGACCTTCCCTGCATGACCCCCGTGAGCCCCTGAACCGATTCCCCCTCTCCTTTGCCCCGTAATGCCGCTGTAGCCGTGCTAACCACCAGGGCCGAGAGCCACCGCCGCCGTGTTTCCTCACCGCCGTGGTCAGAGCCACTGTGGCTCGAAGCCGGGCACACCACCGTGCTCCACACTTCCCCAGGAGCACGCAGCACCCACCAGTTCCTCCCGTAGTGCACCATAGCGTCGAATCGGTCGGCTCCCGAACTCCGGCCGCCGCGGAAGCGGACACCGCCGTCGATTTAGGTCATCTCCGGCGACCCCTCTAGCACCAGCCGATGCGGACGAGGCCCAGGGTTCCAACGGTGCCATCCGTGCCCCAAACCGTGGCCCGTGCTGCGTTTCCAGACCGCGCCGCCGTCTCGGGCCTCACCGGCGTCATGTCGCTGGTGGGTTTGACCCATTTGACCATGCGGGCCCCGCCCCTGCTCAAACCTAGATTAGGAGTTAATCTAATGTTAATTTATTTAGTTAAGCTAATTACACTGACATGCGGGACCAACTGTCAGGTTTGACCGGACCGTGCCCCGTTGACCGCTGACGTCACACTGACGTCAGGCTGACGCAGTAAGTCATTTTCTGGATTTAAAATAATTCAGGAAATTCCAGAAAATAGTATAAACTTCTAAAACTCATAGAAATTCAACCGTAGCTCCAAATTAAATAATTTATATATGAAAAATGATCAGAAAAATCCAATCTATCCATCTGCACTAGTTTCATGCATGTTTAAGCAACTTACCCTTGCTGTTTAGTGCAAAACATGATAAGGCACCACTTGAATTCATAGTTTGAATTTGGGGTTGAACCTTTGGCTCAGTATGACCCAAATCCATTTGGTTGTAGTTGCATTAGGCCAACACACTCATATTACCATGTCATGAGCATGCATCATATTGTGCATTGCATTGATTGTATTTCTTCTCTGTTGCCGGTATCTGTCCCCTCTCGGTAGACGATGTTCTGATGATGTGATCGTTGACACTGATGAAGACTCAATGTTATCTTCAGAAGTGCCAGGCAAGGAAAACCCCCTTGTTCATTCCGAAAAAATCCATTCTCTCGCTCCTGCTCTCTTTTACTGCATTAGGACAACAACGATTCATCTATTGCTTGCTGCGGTAGTTGAACCCCTTTATCCTCTGCATGACCTGTCATTGCCACGGTAAATAGATGAAACCCACTAGCATGAGTAGGAGTTGTTTAAGCCTTGTTGTGCCTACTCATTCAAGTTTGTTTGTCATGCCTGCTACTTCTTAGAGTTGAGTCAGGTCTGATTCATCGGGAATGAATCAGAGGTGTGTGAACATGTCCTTCTATGTGTGAGCTAAGTGTGTGAACACGATTTGGTAAAGGTATCGGTGAGAGGCCATGTAGGAGTACATGGTGGGTTGTCTCATTGAAGCCGTCCTCAGGAACTGGGTTGTCTCATTCAGCTACTACCATGCATTGGGCCCTGAAATATGACCCCGCTCGACTTCTTAATCACCCTTGTCCTCTGTCCAGGAGTTGCAAGTAGTTTCTGGTGTTTGTAGTATGTTGGAGGCCGGGCGCAGCGCTGATCGGAGGGGTGGGCTGTGATGCGGTAGGCACGTGGCCGGGTATACGGGGCGCCCGTTTAGTGTCACGGAACCCTGTTCACATCGTTTGGGGCTGTGAGCGAAACCCCAGCCGGATCTCCTCATGGATGGAACCCGAATAGGCGATAAACCTGGACTAGAGACTTGAGGGTTTAGGTAGGTCGTGGTCTACACCCACGTCGGCTTTCGCTTGAAGTCTGCCGAGCACATGTCGTGTGCAGACGCTAAGTGGTGGAAACATGTATGAAGAATTACACCCCTGTAGGGTTAACATCATCTATTCGAATAGCCGTGTCCGCGGTAAAGGACTTCTGGGTTGCTTATATCAGTTCATAGACAATTGAAAGTGGATACCCTAAAATACGCTAGATAAGCATGAGTGCTATGGATGGCGTTCTCGTAGGGGGACAGGAGCGGATCCATAGTGGTGTATTGATATGGTGAATATGTGGACTCATGTGCGCCACCTCAAAAGAGTTACTTGCAGTCGTAGTTCAGGATAGCCACTGAGTCAAAGCTGGCTTGCTGCAGTTAAACCCCACCATCCCCTTTGTTGATAATGATGCATATGTAGTTAGTTCTGATGTAAGTCTTGCTGGGTACATTTGTACTCACGTTTGCCTATTTTATGTTTTTGCAGAGAGATTTCGGTCTCGCTAGTAGTTCCGCGTGGACTTCGAAGTTTAGCTTGTTACCTCAGCTACAATCTTGTGCCCTCGGCAGGATCTGGTAGATTGTCAGGCTTCTCAGCCTTTTTCATTTGTAGATGTCTGTACTCAGACATGTTAAGCTTCCACACGTGCTTTGATTTGTATGCTCTGAATGTTGGGTCATGAGACCCATGTTTGTAATATCTCGCTCCTCGGAGCCTAATGAATAAATACTTGAGTCGTAGAGTCATGTTGTGATGCCATGTTGTATTTGCACATATTGAGCATATTGTGTGTATGTTATTGAAATGCTTGGTATGTGTGGGATCTGACTATCTAGTTGTTTATCCTTAGTAGCCCCTCTTACCGGGAAATGTCTCCTAGTGTTTCCACCGAGCCATGGTAGCTTGCTACTGCTCCGGAACACTTAGGCTGGCCGACATGTGTCCTTCTTCGTTCCTATGTCTGTCCCTTCGGGGAAATGTCACGCGATGAATACCGGAGTCCTGCTAGCCCAGTGCTACAGCCTGGATTCACTCGCTGATGACCGACACGTTCGATGCTGGGTCATGGATGCCTGTCCCTATAAGTCTGTGCCACTTTGGGTTTACGACTAGCCATGTCAGCCCGGGCTCCCTATCATATGGATGCTAGCGACACTATCATATACGTGTGCCAAAAGGCGCAAATGGTTCCAGGCAAAGGTAAGGCGACACCCGTGGGAGTACCGTGCGTGAGGACGCAAAGTGATATGAGGTGTTACATGCTAGATCGATGTGTCATGGAGTCGGGGTCCTGATAGATCTTCAATTGTATCTTTTGGAGTATGAATAGTACTATCATCTAATGTGGGTTTGGAAGAGTGTAAACTTTAGGAATTAGTGATCCCACTATTCTGAGAACAAAGTTGCTATCTATGATGATTAATTTGATGACATGTATGCTATAAAGAATAATGTTAACCATGAAACTTGTCATCATGATTTTAATTTTCAATTGGATTATGCCTCACATGACGGTTATTTTGTTGAGTTTGCTCCCACTATTCCGAATGAGAATTTTTTTTGCTTATGTGGAAAGTAGTAAAATTTCTATGCTTGTAGATCATGAAAAGAATGCTTTTATGTGATGGTTGTATTGTTAAAATCATTCATGATGCTGCTGAAAATTATTATGAGGGAGGAATATATGCTTGTAGGACTTGTAGTAATATCAAGTTTCCTCTCTATGTGCTTAAAGTTTCAAAGTTATACTTGTTTTGCCTTTCTATGCTAGTTGATTATTGTTCCCTTAAATTGTGTGCTCACAAAATCCCTAGGCATAGGAAGTGGTTTAGGTTTAAATTTGCTAGTCATATTCTACATGATGCTCTCTTTATGTTTCAATTCTTATCTTTTATGTGAGCATCATTGAAATCATCATGCCTAGCTAAAAGGCATTAAAGAAAAGCGCTTGTTGGGAGACAACCCAATATTTACCTTTACTGTTTTTGTGTGTCCACATGATTAAGCTACTTTAGAAATCATGTTTTATAGCTTTTGTTTCAGTAAAGTTCCAAGTAAGACCTTTGGGAAGACTTGGGTGAAAGTTAATGTGATCTTGTTGTAAAAAATAGAAACTTTGCGCACACGAGATTAGCTGTCATATTTTATAGAAGTGTGCTTTTGAGTTGATCCTTTTTGTAGAAGATTAATAGACAAATTTCTCGATTACAGAAGTGTGCTTTTTGGAGTAGCAGAAGTATGGTTGTTGTTCAAATCATTACAAAATGTTCTGTTTCTGGCAGATTCTGTTTTTAATGCATAGTTTGCTTGTTTTCTAGTTTCTATGGCTTATATTGCTCAATATAAATTGTAGAAATGATATGGTACAGTAGGCATTGTTTGAGAACAATTATGAATCTTGTCTTTGACAGTACCAAAGTGAATGATTTACTCTTTATCATACTAACCCATCTCACGAAGTTCCGTTATGTTTTGTGTGACTGAAGTTTTCAAGTTTTGAGTGAGATATCGATATGAGGAGAATAAGGAGTGGAAAGACTCTAAGCTTGGGGATTCCCAAGGCACCCCAAGGTAATATTCAAGGAATACTCAAGCGCCTATGCTTGGGGATGCCCTGGAAGGCATCCCCTCTTTTGTCTTCAAAACCATCGGTATACCTTACCCGGAGCTATATTTTTATTCATCATATAATATGTGTTTTGCTTGGAGCGTATTTTAATTTTACTTTCTGTTTGAATAAAATCATTGGATCTGAAATCTTGAATGAAAAAGAATCCTCCCATGGCAAGTCAATTATTTGTCTACTCAGTGTTCTTCACTAATATCTTTTTGGAGTAGTTTGCCATTTACTCACGTGCTTCATGTATATCCTATGAGTAAATGGTTCAATGAATTGAATATCATAAATCTAAATTTATATATGTTTCATATGCTTATACCATGGGGAGTAATGACTTCTCACATAATAAGTATAGGTTGTAAACTTATTGAAAGTCAGCAAACGCAGCATTGGTCACTTGAACAATTCATGAAATAATATTAAAGGAAGAGAGATTTCACATATAAATATACTATCTTGGCCATCTTTTGTAATTGTGAGCACTCATTAAAATATGACATGCTAAAAGGTTGATGTTAGACAAGGAAGATAACTTAATGGGTTATGTTTTCCTATATCCTAAACGTTATATTGTCTTGGATAATCCAACATGTTGAGCTTGCCTTTCCCTCTCATGCTAGCCAAATTCTTTGCATCAAGTAGAGATACTACTTGTGCTTCCAAACATCCCTTAAACTAGTTTTTCCATGAGATTGCACCATACCTACCTATGGATTGAGTAAGATCCCTCAAGTAAGTTGTCATCGTGCATGCAATAAAAATTGCTTCTTAAATATGTATGATCTATTAGTGCAAAGAAAATAAGCTTTATACGAACTTGTGGTAGGGAAGAAATAAAAGAGACAGACTGCATAATAGAAGTCTTTATCACAAGTGGCAATATAAAGTGACATTCTTTTGCATTAAGATTTTGTGCATCCAACCATAAAAGCGCATGACAACCTATGCTTCCCTCTGCGAAGGGCCTATCTTTTACTTTTATCTTCTAACCTTATACAAGAGTCTTGGTGATCATCACCTTTCCTTTTTACACTTTTTCCTTTGGCAAGCACTTTGTGTAGCGATCCGGATATATATATCCACTTGGACATAGGTTTTCATAAATTATTATTGTTGACATTACCCTTGAGGTAAAAGGTTGGGATGCGAAACTATATGCACCTATCTTTCTCTATGTCTAATCAAAACTTTGAAACCATAAATATCACATGAGTGTTATTAATTGTGAAAGATTAAATGATAGTTGAGTATGTGGAGTTTGCTGAACCAAAGCTCTTACATAGACCCTTCCCAAAAATAAGATGAATTGAGATTGTTTGATGACTAAGAGCATGGTTTTTTAGTTTTCAAGAAAGTTTATGATCTATACTTTAACTTGTGAATAGCTTGTGTCAGATTTTGGGTTCCGGTAGACCCTTGAGGTTCAAACTCTGGGGTGCGCATGGAGATCTCTCCCCTACCTACTCACGTCTTGAAGCCTCACAAGGGATCTAAGCTAGAAAGAAGAACACACAAGGGACACGAGGTTTATATTGGTTCAAGCCACCATTATGGTGTCATACCCTACTCCAGTGTGTGGTGTGGTGGATTGCCTCAGGGGGCTGATGAACAATACAAAGGGAGAACAGCCTCACGAGGGGCTGTTCTTGAGCTGGTGCGATGAACTGCTTGGGAGAGTTCAGTCGCCTCTCTCTCTCTCCCTAGTCTACGCA
This sequence comes from Triticum dicoccoides, assembly GCF_002162155.2. NCBI lineage: Eukaryota > Viridiplantae > Streptophyta > Magnoliopsida > Poales > Poaceae > Triticum > Triticum dicoccoides. The sequence continues at coordinate 341,217,995 of NC_041387.1, read as the reverse complement.
AAATCTAGATCCCCCTACTCGGTGGTGGCTAGCTCTATTTATAGAGGCCCTGGGCCTCTTCCCAAATAATGAGCGGGAAGGGCGCCAACAATTGGCCATTTTGAAGCAGAACATGTAGTACACTTATCCTGACTAAAGTTGGTCTTTGACCGCCAAAGACTCTGACGGTGACGCCATCCTAGGCTCCACGGTGACCTCCATCCTGCCATCCCGCTGGTCTTGGTCTTGTCGCACCGAAACGGTAACCTTTGCCTGATGCCTTGGCCTGTGCTTTTCCCCTTTGCACCAAAGGGGAAACAAGGACACTGCGCAGGCCGGCGCCCGCCTGGTCTCGATCATCATGGCTTGCATCATGGGCACCTCGTGAGGTACCCTGCCTTGATCTCTCCGCCTCCTCATGAGCCAGCCTGATGAGGCTGCTCCTGAGGAAGCTTCCTGTCGTCCGCCCTGCAAGGATTGGTCCCTCGCGAGGGTCTTGAGATTGAGCTGATGAAGCTGGGCTGCACTGGGCCTTCGCTTGAGCCATGCCGCAGGCCGCAGGCAGGCAAATCTGGGGACCCCCGTTCCCAGAACGCCGATAGTAGCCCTCGAGCCCAAGGCGCCCCCAGACTTGGCTTAGCAGAGGAGCAAAGGGTCAAGTGTGAAGCGCCATGGGCCCCAATAGCCTGCGGCTTTGGGCGCCATGTGGCGATTGATTGGACGTGGGCGTTTCCGCTTCCCCATGATGCCTCGGCAACAGTTCGTCTGACAAACAGGGGTGGCCGGGCCAGACTTACTTGCTTCATTCTCGTTCGCCTTGCTCCAGATCCCCTATATTGCTCTTCTCTTTCTCGCTTCCGAAATCCTCCAGATCTGCCTCAATCCCTTCCATCTGGCAAGCCATGGCGCCTCGCAAGACCCCGACCGAGGCCTGGTACTCGCCGGCTCTAGATCCCCCGAACGTGTCGGAGAAGAATCTCGCTCTCACGCGCCAGATGACGGTGGCGCAGGGAAACGAGGGGGCGACTGTGCTCAAGGCCGGCTCCGCCCAGCCTGAAGGCAAGGGGAGCACCTTCTACCCGCTCTTTGTGAGCGCCATCATCGCCGGTCTGGTGCCTCCTTTTTCTGAGTTCTTCCTTGTTGTTCTTCGCCAATACAACTTGCAAGCCCTGCACCTCCACCCCAACTCTGTTCTTCTCCTAGCGATTTTCGCCTACTATTGTGAGGCTCACGTTGGAGTGATGCCCTCAGTGGCCCTGCTGCGTCATTACTTTTCCCTCTGGGTTTCTGGTGCCCACATCACCGCATGCGCGAGCTTTATCGCATACTCCAACTCCAATGCCATCTCGAAGCCTGGGAAGAGGATCGAAGGCTTCCGGAGCAAGTGGATCATGGTGGATGTTGGGCGCATCCACCCTCGACTGCTGCTGCCTACGGGGCAGCCCAAGGCCGTTGATGCATGGTCTCGCGCGGTGCTTGATGACCCCAATGCGAAGGTGGTGCTGAAGAGGATGAACGTGGACCTAAGGCCAGGCAACTTGGGGGCGGCGAATCTGACCGGGGCTACGCTCCTGAGGGAGTTCCTGGAGCACTGGGTGGATCAACTCCGGGGCCACTCGCTCCCATTGTGGAGGCTTGGGGAAGCAGATGCCGCCCTTCGCCTAAGCTCTGATGCCCTGGCCGATGAAGATCTGGCCGCGGCTCTCCATTCCTTGGTTTGGGGAGACGTGGCGAGCCCAGAGGGCACTCCTATCCCCCTGTTCCTTCACGACGACTGGGAGCAGGTGGTGAACGCCATGCCCACCTTCAACGGTGAGGGGCTGGTGCTCGCAGAAGCTTCCGGGGATCTGGCAGCGTTGGCGACCGTGAACGTGTCCTCCGACAGCTCCAGCAGGAGTGAGGAGGAAGAAGAGGAGGAGGAATAAGAGCCTGACTCTGAGGCGACTGGTGAGGAGTCGGGGGAGTCCTTCCCTCGGCGCAGGTCCCGCGCCCTCCGCTCCATGCCGGACGACGACGAGGCCGGTGCCACGCGAGGTGGGGAGGACTCTCCCTTGGTCCCGAGGAAGGGCAGGACGGGGCTAGTCCCCCCAGGGTCTGCTCTGGTCCCGGGGCGGTCTGAGGCCAGCTCCGGCCTTCCCGACGCGCCTTCTTCCTCCGGGCCTCCCAAGGCTGACCCCAGCTGTAGGCTCTCGGGCTTCAAGTTCGGCCGGAGGCTTCTTGAGTCCGCGAACGATGACCAGTAAGTGCTCGATTCGTGTTTCGCTTTGTTTCTGTCGCCAAGGCTTGCCATCTGCATCCTTTTGGCCAGGCCAGTGCCTGCAGCAAAAAGGTTGAAAGGGGCCTCGGCGGCCCTGCTTGCGGCGAGTTCGCCTGCCGGGGCAGCGCCTTCATCTGTGGGGAAAGGAGGCGGCGAGGCTCGTGCCTCCCCTGCCCGGTCGTCTTCGTGAGGCCAGGAGGGACGCTTCGGCGGGGAGTCAGCCCCTGTGGCCCTGCTGACCCTGGAGGTGCCTGCACTTGATGCTGTCGCTGAGGTGGCCAAGGCTCGGGGGGTCCCTTCCTCCCAAGCTGTGATCACGCCGCCGCCCTCTCCGCCTATTCCACCGGCTCCCGTCTCTTCTGCTTCGTCTGCCGGCCTGGACCAGGCTGCCAATGAACTGAGCAGATTGCGGGAGGATCTTCGGAGCACGAACCCCCGCCTGGTGGCCAGGCGCCTTGAGCTAGCCTCTGGCTGGGTCTGCTCTGACGCATCCGTCCGAGCGGCGCTGAGCCAGGCCGCGTCGACCTCCGATGAGGAGAAGCAAGCCACCTCCCAGGCCAAGGCCGCTCGCGACACTGCCTTGGGTGACGCTGCGGATGCCCGGGGCCGCTGCAAGGCGCTGGAGGACGAGGTGCAAGGCCTGCATGACGAGCTCGCCAAGGAGGTCCGCGGCCGCCAGGAGAAGGAGAAGGAGATGAAGGCTCGGGAAGCTGCCATCAGGGACCGGGACACCAAGCTCGATGACCGTCGTGGCCGGTTGGAGACGCTGGAGCAGGCGCTGAAGGTAGAGAGGACCGAGATAGACGGCAAGGCGAAGGTCCTGGCCGAGGATCGAGTGGCCTTCGCGAAGCTGGAGGAGAATGCTCGCGCCGTGCTCAGGATGCTTTATGAGGGCGGCTTAGAGAAGCCGTTGGCTGGCATAGAGGACGGCCCCGCCGAGCTGCTTCCCTTCACGGTCCGTGCACTTTAAGATGTTGCAGACGGCCTCGGTCCCATGGCCGAGGCCGAGGCACGTGCCCTGTCTTCTGCAGCACTGACGCGTGTGCTCAGCCACGTCTACCTTCACGACCCCAACGTCGACCTCGATAGCCTGCTGGAACCTGTGCGCGACGACCTTGCCGCTGCCACTGTTGAGGCTGTGAAAGGCCGAGCTGAGGCTTTGTTGGGGAAGTTCCGTGCCTTCAGCACCTGGCCCGGGCAAGATGCCGCCAGCTCCGCGGCCTCAGGAGGAGGAGCCGCCCAGCGCGACTCCACCACAGGCGGCGGCGCCACCGGAAAGTGATCCCTTCGCAGCTTCTGTCCTGTTTCAGTTCCTGCAACATGCACCATGCCTCATGGAGGCATTTAAACTTGTGTTTGGCATTGTGAAACAATATATGGCCTGTGATATTTGCTTTTGAATTCCCTAGAATTTGCATTTTCCCTCCTATTTGCTTGTGTTCTACGTCGGCAGGGCCCGGCCCCGCACATACCTCAGCCGCCGTTAGCCCCGACCAGAAACCAGGACGGGACTAAGGAGTGAGGTGCTATGTGACCAGTTAGGCTCCTGAGTCGTGATGCTCAGGAGTCCCCCTTGATGCGCAAACAACAAGTAGGGAAGGGAGGCATAGGAGTGGATTTGTCATTCTACGTCGGCAGGGCCCGGCCCCGCACATACCTCAACCGCCGTTAGCCTTTCGAAACTAAGGAGTGAGGTGCTACGTGACTAGTTAGGCTCCTGAGTCGCGATGCTCAGGAGTCCCCCTTGACGTTCAAACGAGTTTTCATACCTTGCCTCCGCTCGGGAAGGGGCGCATGATAACCAGGTCCGAGGGACCTGGCTGGGTGGCATGCGCTCGGGCGTGGCCCAGGCGCAGCCCCCGTGTCCAGCCCCCTCGTGCGGCACTCCCGAGGGGAGGCGTTGCGATGGTGCTAGACACTGAGCTCTGGGCTCCCTGAGGTTGATACAGCCGTGGGCCGCCCTTAGTTGTTTATCACCAGCGCAGAGCATAGTGCTTCCGTATGTGTATGGGCATAGCCGCTCCCCGGCAGTGTCATCAGCCAACACAGAGCATGGTGCTTCCACTGGTGCGTGGGAGGGGGCTCCCCTCTGGGAGGAGCCCCCGGGGCGTGTAGAGCCCCGCCCTGACACGTGGCAGGCACGGTAGGGCTAGGAGAGGTGTATCTGGGCACCCATGAGCCAGCGCGGGACTCAAGAGGCCCTACCTAGAGGCGGGTTGCGCTTGGATCTAGGACTTTATCAATGGTATGTTCCTGCAAGGTGGTTAGAATGCAAATGCTCTATGTCCTCAGGTCCTGGCCCTCGAGCAAGCTCAGCCGCCGCTGGTATGACAGGTCGTGATGCCATGGGTCAAGGTCAGGGGGTGAGGGCTGGAGGCCAGTAAGGGCCCTTGAGTCGCGATGCTTAGGCACCCCCCCTTTTAACGTGCAAGAGCTTTGCATGAGAGCGGAGAGGTCCGCGATAGGCAGCGGACGATAATCATGGGAATCGGGTTAAGTATGGAGGAGCAAATCCCTTTAGATAGATGCGGAAAAAGCAAACGCCACTAGGACAGGCCCGAGCAGCTTGGGGATAATGCAGCCCGAGGGGCGCCTCCAACAAGGTAGGCAAAGAACATAAGCAAAACAGATACATGATGCAGGGACGGACCCACGCGACCTGGGAATGATGCAGGCCTGTGGGTGCTCCCAGCTGAAAATGGAACTTTGAAAGATGTCACCTGATACCATCAGAGATGAAGGGATGCTAAAGTAGCGGACGACGCGCGGTGAGGAAGCCGACCCTCATGAGCTCCCGGGACCAGGAGCCTCGGGAGGCTCCGGGGGCGCAGGTGGATCTTCGAGGACCATCTCCATCTCCGCCAGGACCGCGCAATGCCTGACCTCCTGAGCCTCCAGAATGCTCCTCAGCGGGCGCTGATGAGCAGCGGCCGCGTTCGACAGGCCGAAAGGCATGCAAAGTAGCTGTGAGGTGGACCCTCGCAACTCCCCACGCGTGAAGGCCTGAGGCGCTCCTGAGACGCGACTCGGTTGAGCCCTGGCACGTCGATGCAGATGCGCAGCCCACCAGCCTCTCCAGGATGGGGGGCTACGGCGGGCAAGCAGCGGCTGCCATGCATGACTCTTGACTCCTGTAGCTCCTGAGTGTTTCTTGCGATGAACTCCTGAGGGTTTGGCCCCCTTGCGTCCTACCTTCCTGAGGGAAACGTGCTTTGAAGCATGCCTCTAAGTGGTGCCCGAGCGCCTCCCTCGTGATCTTGGCAAAGTTGATGGCCCTCCAAGAAAGAGCCTCCGAGCCTTTCCCGAGGAGGGCGCCGGGCGCGCCTTTCTATGCGACAGAGGGTGGCGCCCCTTGAACGGGCGCGGGTCCTGACGCAACGCCTCTGGAGGTGCCTACCTCATGATGGTTTGGGCCAGGTGAAGTCTTCTTCTTCTTAGGGACCGCCTCGGGAAGGCTCCCGCTCCTGTGACCCGGGTCTTCGATTGCCGCGGCCTGGAAGGCACGCTTAAGAGAACACACTACATCCTTTTCTTCACAGGGGACTGTGATCACTCCACCGCTTACAGGCATCTTGAGGACATTGTAGCCATGGTGAGTCACTGCCATGAATTTGGCCAAAGTTGGGTACCCGAGGATGGCATTGTACGGTAGGCGAATGTGGGCGACGTTGAAGTCAATGAGCTCAGTGCGGTAGTTGTTGCACTGCCCAAAGGTGACAGGAAGGCAAATCTGCCCTATCGGAACAATGGAACCATTAGTAACTCCTGAGAAAGGCTTGGTCAGCTGAAGCTAATCATATGGAACTTGGAGATTTTTGAACGTCTCGACGGACAGAATGTTGAGTCCTGCTCTGCCATTGATGAGGGTCCTGGTCACTTGCACATTGCTGATGACTGGGGAACAAATCATTGGGAGGACTCCGGCCGTTGCCGCGCACTTGAGCTGATCCGCTGAGCTGAACATGATAGCGCATGCAGACCACCTGAGAGGGCGCGTGGCCTCAAGCTTGGGGAAGACTGCATTCACCTCGCGAGCAAACTGCTTGAAGATGCGCTGTGAGGCTAGGGCCTGGGCGCCGCCCAGGATGCAAGCGATTGCACGCAGCTCCTGGAAGCCCCCAACCCCCTCGTCCTGATGCTGGTCTTCATTCCTCCTTGGCGGTGGTGGCAGAGGAGGGAGGCCTGCGTTGCCTTGTGGGCGATCTTCACGAGGCTGATCCCTCAAACCTCCCTCGCAAGGCTGGTCCTGCCAGCGGTCCTCGCGAGGTCGGTCACGCCATCCTTGGCGAGGGCCACGTTTTCCCATCGTCCTCCACCTCTTCCTTCTCCTCGGCCATAGCCCCGATCGTTACGCTCGGGGCGTCGGCCGATACGTCCATCTCGCACAACCCCGATCTCTTGGCATTCGTTGGTGTTGTGGGTGTGGAGGTTGTGGTACACGCAGTACCGGCTGCCCTTGGATGACTCCGGCTGATCCCTGCCTCGCTTGGTGTCTGGCTCCGCTGCGAGCATAGTAGCTCCTTTGTGCTTCACGTCCTTCACCTTGGGCTTCTTCTCTTCCGGATCAGCAGCCGGAAGCTCAAGGAGGGAGAGGCGCCGAGGGAGTCCAAGACTATGAAGATACAAGATTGAAGACTTCGTCCCGTGTCCGGATGGGACTTTCCTTGGCGTGGAAGGCAAGCTTGGCGATATGGATATGTAGATTTCCTACCATTGTAACCGACTCTGTGTAACCCTAGCCCTCTCATGTGTCTATATAAACCAGATGGCTTTAGTCCGTAGGACGAACAACAATCATACCATAGGCAAGCTTCTAGGGTTTAGCCTCCTTGATCTCGTGGTAGATCCACTCTTGTAACACACATCATCAATATTAATCAAGTAGGACGTAGGGTTTTACCTCCATCAAGAGGGCCCGAACCTGGGTAAAACATCGTGTCCCTTGTCTCCTGTTACCATCCGCCTAGACGCACAGTTCGGGACCCCCTACCCGAGATCCGCCGGTTTTGACACCGACATTGGTGCTTTCATTGACAGTTCCTCTGTGCCGTCACCATCAGGAAGGATGCCTTTTTCCGTCTTTAAAGACGGCACCGGTGTCAAGCGAGCTTTGGCCGCCGGCCAGACTATCCGGCTAGGCGGTTTTCTTATGACCGCCTGTTCGGCCACCGCTCCAACAATGACCTCTCAGGTCATTAAAAGCGATCTTCACGTCAGCTCAGAATTCGCCGAGCAGCTAGATCCGATTGAGCTCTCCTCCGTAAACGAGCTCTTGGATCGCATCGCCGCCCTGGGAGTCGCTACCGACTATGATCAAATTGGGCTTAAAACTGATCTGAGAGAAATTAACTCTCCCCAGGTTACCCACCACGTTATTGTGGTAAAGGAACAATGCGGCGACTCTTCTTCTATGTTAAAAACCAACTATGTACGGATTCCCGATCCCTCCATGCCGGATTCCTGCGTAGGGACGGACGCTAATCAAATACTGAACCTAAAGTCAGGCATCGGACCAGATTTGTTGGAAAGCGTCCAGCAAACCAAGCTTCCGAATCCGAAAGCTTCTTGGCCTTTGAGCCTTAGATCGGGCGGGGTTCCGAACTTGATTCCACCCGCCCACCCAAACATAAGCGATCTATCTCAAATACGGCAAGAGCCCGATGAAACAGTACATCATTACTGGGCTAGATTCCTCCTGGTTATGAACAGGATAAAGGACTGCCATGAAGAAAGCGCGGTTTCAATCTTCTGCAACAATTGCACGGACAAGGGAATCATAAACGCCATCAGCCGTCGCGAAGTTACACGCTTCGACGACCTAGCGACCATTGTACAAAAATACTGCGCGATGGAGAGTGCCTGGAAAACCGAAACTAGGTTTTGGGACAATCCGGCCCTGAATACAACCCCAGTCCGAAATAAAAGGGTGCGTCATACTCAAGCACCTGGGTTAAAAACCAAAAAGCAAAAAACCCCTAAAGGGTACGGAACCGTACTGGAGGGATGGCTCAACGAACCCTGCAAAATCCACAGTACGGAGGGTGCCACTCCAACACATAGCCTTCGAGTATGTTGGATATTATGGCAGGTGGCCAAAAGTGGCAAAGGCTTTTTAGCCCCGGGCAACCAGCCTAGCAGCACCAGTACGGTATTAACAGTCTTCGAGACTTTCGCATCAAATAACGTGCGGAAACGAACAATCCGCAGCCTCGCCGAAGTCTACCAAGTAGCAACAACAAATCCATGGAGTGACACGGCTATCACCTTCAATGCCAGTGACGAACCTAAATTCCGAACAGCTAGAGCACCAGCCGCATTGGTCCTCAGTCCGATAGTGGACGGCTTTCGTCTTACCAAGGTACTCAGGGATGGCGACAGCGGATTAAACCTCATCTACAAAGAAACTCTTCAAAAAATGGAAATTGACTGGAGCCGCATCGAGCAGAGCAGCACAACCTTCAGGGGAATAATCCCTAGTCGAGAAGTACACTGCACAGGAAAAATCACACTAGATGTAGTGTTCTACTCTCCGGACAATTACAGGTCCGAAGAGGTCACGTTCCAAGTGGCCCCATTCGGCAGCGGATATCACGCCTTGTTAGGGCGAGAGGCATTCACAATCTTCCAAGCTATACCCCATTATGGGTACATGAAGCTCAAAATGCCCGGACCCAATGGAATAATCACTCTCGCCAGTGATCCAGATACAGCACTCCGCGCTGAAAATAAGACAGCCGCACTGGCCCTAGAGGCATTATCCGAAGCCCTAGCGGCAGAGGAACTAACTGTGTTGCGCTCCACGGTGGATAGGGACGATGTGATACTCGACAAGAGCTCCAAGTCCACCTCTTTCAAACCAGCAGACGAAATAGTCAAAGTTTAGGTCCATCCAACAGACCCCACAAAGACGGCATCCATTGGGGCACAATTAAATCCTGATGTAGAAGCCGCACTACGAGAATTCCTCCGGGAAAATTGGGACATTTTTGCCTGGCACCCTTCAGACATGCCAGGAATCCCACGCAGGCTGGCAGAGCACAGCCTAAATATCCTAAAAGGAATCAAGCCAGTCAAACAAGCTCTTCGGCGATTTTCCGAACCCAAAAGACAGGCAATGGGAGAGGAGCTAGCCAAGCTCTTAGAAGCCGGATTCATCAGAGATATCAAACATCCGGACTGGCTAGCCAACCTAGTAATGGTACCAAAAAAGGACAAATCATGGCGCCTCTGCATCAATTTCAAAGATCTTAACAAGGCCTGTCCAAAAGACCCTTTCCCTCACCCTCGCATCGACCAAATCATCGACACTACCGCAGGGCACGATTCATTGTGCTTCCTCGATGCATACTCCGGATACCATCAAATTAAGATGGCGGAAAAAGACTAGGCCGCAACGACATTCATTACTCCATATGGGCCATTCTGCTTCAACACAATGCCCTTCGGACTTAAAAACGCCGACGCAACATATCAGCGCATGATTCAGACATGTCTAGCTACCCAGATAGGCAAAACAGTAGATGCATACGTAGACGATGTGGTCTTCAAGACCAAACACATCGAAACTCTAGTAGACGACTTGAGGGTGACATTTGACAACCTCCGAGCATATGACATTAAGCTCAACCCAGAAAATGTGTCTTCGGAGTACCAGCCGGAAAGCTTTTGGGCTTCATTGTATCCGGTAGAGGAATTGAAGCAAACCCAGCCAAGATCCGAGCTCTGTCACAATTGGATATCCCAAAAGACCTCAAGCAAATACAAAAACTAACTGGGTGCGTAGCGGCTCTAAGCCGCTTCATCTCCCATTTGGGAGAAAAGGCTCTGCCCCTCTATCGCCTCCTCCGGCGCACCGAACCCTTCGAATGGACAGATGCTGCCACGGCCGGACTCGAAGAAATCAAGGCCATACTGGCAACAAATCCGGTCCTGGCCGCGCCCAACCTGGGCGAACCTATGTTATTATATATCACAACAACACATCAAGTTGTCAGCGCGGTACTCGTCGTTGAACGAGAAACAGAAGGGCACATATTCCCTCTTCAGAAACCAGTGTACTACGTATCCACTGTCTTAACTCCATGCAAGTCCCGGTACCCACATTATCAAAAGATAGCGTATGTGGTGTTCATGGCATCCAGGAAGCTGCGACACTACTTTCAAGAGTGTTCCATAATGGTGGCCTCCGAAGTACCTCTCAACGATATTATAAACAATCGCGACGCAACGGGCAGGATTGCAAAATGGGCCATTGAGCTCTTACCATTTGACATAACCTACAAACCACGGCGAGCTATAAAATCGCAAGTTCTGGCTGACTTCGTCGCTGAATGGACCGAAGCCGAACTCCCTAAAGAGTACGACGCGTACTCCAATTGGATCATGCATTTCGACGGATCCAAAATGTTGGCTGGCTTGGGGGCTGGCATCGTCTTGACGTCCCCAACTGGAGACATAGTCCAATACGTACTTCAAATAATGTACATGGACTCCAACAACGCAGCCGAATACAAGGCCCTTCTACACGGCCTCCGGATGGCAATCTCCATGGGCATTCAACGCCTAGAGGTGCGCGGGGATTCAAACCTCGCAATATCCCAAGTAAATGGAGACTTTGACGCCAAAGATCCAAAAATGGCAGCTTACCGCAACGCCGTCCTAAAAATGTCAGCTCGGTTCGAAGGACTCGAATTCCACCATGTAGCCCGGGATAATAACCAGGCAGCAGACGTGTTAGCACGCATCGGCGCAAAATGCGACGCCGTCCCTCCAAACATCTTCCTGGAATGGCTCTTTAAGCCATTCGTATTATGGGAAGAGGAGTCCGGAAATAACAATCCGGAGCTAGCTGCAGCACCTAACCCAGACAATTCTGACACAATCGGCGGCTCAGCAAATGAAATAACACCTTCAGCCCACGAAATAATGGCAGTAATTGCCCCGTGGACAGAACCATTCCTAGCCTACTTAATTAGGCAGGAACTTCCCAAAGACCAAAATGAGGCCCGCTGCATAGTTCGGCGTTCTAAAGCCTACAAGGTCCATGAGGGAGAACTTTATAAGAAAAGCACAACCGGAGTCCTTCAAAGTTGTATCTCCGAAGAAGAAGGGCGTAATCTCCTGGCTGAAATTCACGCCGGACTCGGCGGGCACCACGCTGCAGCCCGGGCCCTTGTAGGCAAGGCCTTCCGTACAGGATTTTATTGGCCGACAGCCCGGGCAGATGCTCAGGACTTAGTCCAACGATGCGTCGGTTGCCAGCTCTTTGCTAATCAGAGCCACATGCCACCCACCGCCCTCAAAACTATACCCATCACCTGGCCGTTCGTGGTCTGGGGGCTTGACATGGTTGGACCCCTTAAAGGGGGAACCCACAAGCACAAATACTTATTGGTCATGGTGGACAAATTCACCAAATGGATTGAAGCCAAGCTGGTTAAAACGGCAGAATCCGGACCTGTGATAGATTTCATATCCGGGGTAGTACACCGTTTTGGCGTCCCCCATAGCATCATCACTGACAACGGCACGGATTTCATGGCCGACGAGGTTAAACTCTGGTGTAAAAATATGGGCATCAAGCTCGACTACGCTTCAGTCTATCACCCCCAAACTAACGGTCAAGTCGAGCAAGCAAATGGTCTAATCATGAGCGGCATCAAACCCAGATTAGTGTGGTCCCTCAAGGAATCTAACACGCACTGGGTAGAGGAGCTCGACTCCGTACTCTGGGGGCTGTGGACCACGCCAAACCGAACTACCGGATTCACACCATTTTTTATGGTGTACGGCGCAGAGGCAGTTCTGCCCTGCGACATAATTCATGACTCACCTCGTGTGTGCATGTACGAAGAAAGAGAAGCCGAGCTGGATAGGCAGGACAGTTTGGACGCCTTAGAGGAGGAGAGGGACGTGGCAAAAGCTCGTTCCGCATTTTATCAACAGCAGGATCGAAGATATCAAAGCAGAGAAGTACGTGCCAAAGCTTACAATGTTGGCGAACTTGTTCTACGCCTGCCGGACAAGCAAAAGGACAAACTTAAGCCCAAGTGGGAAGGTCCCTTCATCATTGACCAAGTCCTGACCGGTGGAGCATACCGTCTACGTAACACATCTGACAACCGACTCGAGCCGAACCCATGGAACGCAGCCCGTCTCCAAAGATTCTACGCCTAACGCCAGACTCAGAGTTCGTCTCACTCCTCCGTCCACCTTTTTACATTTTCACTGTCTCTTGTCCCCCTCCTTCTTCCCACCTTTTTTCCAATACCTTTGATAGGCTGATTTGCGCATTGTTCTCACACACTTGATGTGCTCCTAGCACTCGTTATACCTGGGGGCTTCTTTAACAGAAGCTTATTTATACGGGCTTCATGCTCAACACATGTGTCATACTTCCGCATGTACCTTTTATTCACCATTATATGCATCGATATGACTTAAGTTTTGGCCAAGCTGGGTTGCCTGGCTCCTGTGCTTACCCCTACATTCCCGATTGTTCGGCTAGGAGGTAAAGGGAGCACCTCTCTGATTGTTACTGCCGGGTCAGCTGGATGTGTACCTCATACTGGGTGAAGCTGAAAGCTAGCGTTCTTAAGAGAATATTCGGTCGGTGACTTAAAAGATGATTTATTACTTACTTATTTATTTGCCCCCAGATGCTTTTTCTGCTATTTTCGCAATTCGGACATGCACTTTCGGGCATGCCTCCCAGGGAAAGGAACCCTCAACGGAACTATTCTCCCTGGAAGATGTTTCTTACTAACCATGTAATATAACATAGCTAGTTGGGCACTTGTCTGATAAAGCAATTATGACCCCGACGCCTTGTCTCCACGCATGCCCCAGTTCTTCTATAACCGTAAGGGTATTCGGACACACTCCGGACTGTTGGGTCCGGAGGATGAAGAGAAAAGGTCCGCAAAGACAAACGATCTACAATCCGGCTAGAAGGCATTTTACATGTCATTTCAAATTACATCGTCAAACTGACTGATTGTACTCCTCTTCAATCCCATCTAACAGGCTGTCTAATTTACAGTCCTGTTGGGAATATTTCGCGGCCAGTTCTACTTGGCCGTACATCAAGCTCACAGGGATCTCCTTCCCATCAGGCCCCGCAGGTTCGACCTCGGCCATGTGGTTTGGGTCAGCCTTCGGGTACCGCGTCTTCACCATGGCCCAGGCCTCCCTGGCGCCTTGACAGCAGGCCGATATGTTCCACAGACGGAGGCATCGTCGTGCTCCCTGAAGCTTCTCAGCAAGCCCTCCAAGGCCCTCGGGTAGGGAGACGGATGGTCATAAAGCCTGAACGACGCCACTCATCGCCTGCCGAACACGTTCGAGCAGTTGCACTAGCTCGAGAAGTTGGTCACCCATTGAACCAGGCATTTCCTCCGTAGGGCGACCTGTGAGCACATCTAAAGACACATTTCTGTCAATCGACTTCCTCGCCGAATAGTTCTTTTCAAATGAATTTGCTCAAGCACTTACTATAAATGCCGCGACGAAGCCGCTGATTCTCCTTCACAGAGCCAGACAGCTGGGCCCGAACACCTTTCAGCTCTTCTCCTAGCTGGGTGTGGGCATCTTGGAGCTTGTTTCTCTCCTGCTGCACCTTCATAAGCACCCTCTCGACGGCCTTTAGCTGACGCAGTAGCTGTTGCTTGTCCGGATCTAGTCCGGCGCCCTCTGCAATATTATTGTTAGATTTACGCACATGCCGCACTTTGTTAAATACTTATCTTTTCGAAGTACGTATTACCAGTGGGGGTCTCTGTGGCTCCCCTTGTGGTGGCTAGTGCAGCCTCAAGTTGGGCCTTGCACTCTTGGAGCTCCTGGGACAGGTGGGCATTCTTCTCCGTAAGATCCTGCATAATAAATGATCCTTAAATCAGTTATTTTAACTATTTTAAGTATCGGGGGCTACTAGTATATATAACTATTAAAATTACTTACCCGTATGTCCTTCACATACTGCTCCGTGGCTCTGGTTAAACCATATTGAGCAGCACGGAGGTGCGCGTTTCCCGCATCAAAGGCATTCAACGCCTCCGGGGAGAAACACGCGTCACGAAGAACTGTCTGGCGACTCCTGTGATTCATGGCGCTCTCCACCTCAGACCGGGTGGCGGACAGCCTGTCGGCATCCTCCGTCGGAGGAGCATCCGGCTCTTGCCTTGTGTTCGCCTCCACTTCCGGACCACATGATCGAGCATGGATGGCGGAGGCTTGATTGGCAACCTCTCTGAACACTGTCCGGCGAGCACTCTTTCTCCTAGAAAAAGTTATGAGGATTAATATACCTCCTAGGGATCATTCCCTCAAAAACAACGGTGCGCCGTACCATTGCGGCGACGTTTCGATTCGCGTCGCACTCCTCTTCCACCTGCTGGGCCAAACTGACCCTTGCTGGTCAGCCGCCGCAGGTTCGGCTTCCCGCCTTAAAGGCACCTTCTGCGATGCACCATCCGTATAGGATGGTCAGAATTGAGCACAGATCAGATGATGGTGTCAGGACCTCGGTCGTAGTCACCTGGGAGGCCGGAAACAAACCGGGGTAGTCAGCCATAATGGCGACTAGGGCATTGTCCATGCTAAGTTGGTGGAACACCCCGTCAATCAGCTCCACCTTTATGTCCGGATCCTCTTCGGAGGTCGGATCAAGGGATTGTTCCGGATCCTCGGGCTGTGGAGTTAGGCTTCGTATGCCCTCCACGTCCCGGCGCAGCTCCTGCGTCCAAATCACAAAGTAAAATACTTGACTTTGGAAGTACGGATCGGGTAGATAAACGTCCGCTTACCCAGCTCCGAGGGTTATTCATGGAGAATCCGTTCAATGGATTCATGCGGAGAAAGTCCTCCTCCTCCCCCATGTACAAGCCAGACAGGATATTTGCCAGATCGGCTGCCGAGCTCGGCCCTCTGCGGCCATGACGGGTGGCATCGTCTTCCCCGTTGAAATCCCACATAGGGTGGCCCCTATATTTGAGTGGTTGCACCCCTCGCATAATGCACGTGGCCATGATTCCAATCATGGTCAATCCGGAGTGGGCCAGTAACCTAATCCGGCCCATCAGATAATGGACGCTCCCATCATCCTCCCGTTGAGGGCTCCGCGGGCGCCAACTCAGGCGTTTCTTCAAGGGAGCATTGCTGAACTCCGGGAGGCCGATCTGAACTAGATCCGGCAGAGGGGTGTCCTCCATGTAGAACCATTACGAAGGCCAGTCTTCGGACGCCTTCTTCGGGGTGCCGGATAGATATCCGGTCCCAGCGATGTGCCATATTTCGGCTCCGCTCACTTGATATATCGACCCCTCATAAGAACGGGGTACGAGGCAAAACAATCTCTTCCACAGCGCAAAATGGGGCTCGATTCCCAGGAACAGCTCGCAAAGAGCTACAAAGCCCGCGATGTGCAAAATGGAGGCAGGTGTGAGGTGGTGAAGCTGGAGTCCGTAGAACTCCAGGAGCCCCCGGAGAAACGGATGTATGGAAAATCTGAGCCCCCTTATTAGATAAGGGACGAAGCATACCCGCTCTCCTTTGGAAGGGTTGGGGACGCTCTCCGCCTACTTTCCACCCTTGAAGGTGGCCAGTCCGGCTCTAACCGGAACCATGAAAGCTGGGGGAAGATATCCCTCGGTTTGGAGCGCCACTAGCTCGCTGTGTGGAACTAAGCATCTCCCCCAATATCCTGGCTTAGGGCTGGGAGCGCGAGAGGAGGAGCCGCATCGACTATCCATGATGGAATGGATTTTTGTCAGAGGCGCTTCGATGAGAACTTGCGAATGGAGGATGGTGTGAGCTGGATCTAGATCCTCGCCTCTCTTATAGGCGGCTCGTTCGCACGGCTAGGGGGTAAAATGTAAAAATACCCTAGCTTTTCGCATTCATACGACACGTGGAAGAAGGCCATTATTGGGCGTAGAAGCCAAGGAGCGCAACATTTATAAGGAAGCCAGACATATTCGACAGGAACATGAAGTTTGAAGGAGAACCCGCCTTGCAACGCCGAAGATAATATACGCGCCGGATTCGTCATCGCTGAAGCCTGGTTCGGGGGCTACTGAGGGAGTCCCGGACTAGGGGGTGTCCGGATAGCCGAACTATCATCATCGGCCGGACTCCAAGACTATGAAGATACAAGATTGAAGACTTCATCCCGTGTCCGGATGGGACTTTCCTTGGCGTGGAAGGCAAGCTTGGCGATACGGATATGTAGATTTCCTACCATTGTAACCGACTCTGCGTAACCCTAGCCCTCTCCGATGTCTATATAAACCGGATGGCTTTAGCCCGTAGGACGAACAACAATCATACCATATGCTAGCTTCTAGGGTTTAGCCTCCTTCATCTCGTTGTAGATCCACTCTTGCAACACACATCATCAATATTAATCAAGCAGGACGTAGGGTTTTACCTCCATCAAGAGGGCCCGAACCTGGGTAAAACTTCGTGTCCCTTGTCTCCTATTACCATCCGCCTAGACGCACAGTTCGGGACCCCCTACCCGAGATCCGTCGGTTTTGACACCGACAGGCGCCCTTCCTCAGCCCTGGCGCACTTGGTCGGCAAGTTGAACAGCTCCAGAGATGTGCACAAGTCTTCATGGATCGCTAGCTCCTCTTTCATCTTGATGTCACGCACGCCATCGGAGAAGGCTGAGATGATGGCTTCCTCTGTCACCCTGGGGATCTTGTGGCGGGCGTTGTTGAAGCGCTGGATGTACTTCTGCAGGGTCTCTCCTGGCTGTTGCTTGATGCAGCGCAGGTCACTCATGGCCGGGGGTCGGTCGCGAGTGCCTTGGAAGTTGGCGATGAAGCGAGTGCGCATCTCGTCCCAAGAGGAGATCGTGCCAGGAGGCAGGTACAGGAGGCAGGTGTGGGCGCCATCCTTGAGCGGCATGGGAAACCAGTTCGCCATGACCTTTTCGTCCCCGTTGGTCGCCTCGATGCCCAGCTCGTAGAGCTGGAGGAACTCCGCGGGGTCAGCAGTACCATCGTAGCGAGGAGGTAGATCTGGCTTGAACTTGCCCGGCCAGGCCACACTGCGCAGCTCGGCGGTGAAGGTGCGGCAGCCTGCAGTGGCTATAGGGGGCCTTTGGTGACGAAGGGCTTGATATTGGAGGTCTCCGCGCGCTGCCGCCAGTAGGAGTGCGGGGTCTTGGTGCGGTGGAGTAGGAACACGGTTATGGCGTGCTGGCGCTGGGAGCACGCGAGCAACTTCTTGAGGGCGAGGGACCTCTTGGCAGCTCTTTTCTTGCTGCGCGGGCGCTGGGTGCAGTGGGTCTCGTCCAAGGGCCGCGCGCCTTGGGGCCAGGGTGCCTTCTTGAGGAGCAGGCGGCAAAGGTGCCTCCGGAGCTGTGTTGCCCGCGCAGGGCGGAGGGCGATGCAGCGAGAGGGACGGCGCAAGGGAGCCCCCTGCGGCACTGACGAGCTCAGTGATGCGAGCAAGCCACTCATCGTAGAGGTCGTCGATGGGACGATAGTGCAGGAGCTCACGTGCCAGGAGGTTTATACTGGTTCGGGCCACCATTGTGGTGTAATACCCTACTCCAATGTGTGGTGTGGTGGATTGCCTCAGGGGGCTGGTGAACAATACAAAGGGAGAACAACCTCGGGAGGGGCTGTTCTTGAGCTGGTGCGATGAACTACTTGGGAGTGTTCAGTCACCTCTCTCTCTCCCTAGTCTACCCAAAATCTGGATCCCCCCTACTCGGTGGTGGCTAGCTCTATTTATAGAGGCCCTGGGCCTCTTCCCAAATAATGAGCGGGAAGGGCGCCAACAATTGGCCATTTTGAAGGGGAACATCTAGTACACTTATCCTGACTAAAGTTGGTCTTCGACTGCCAAAGACTCTGACGGTGACGCCGTCCTGGGCTCCACGGTGACCTCCATCCTGCCATCCCGCTGGTCTTGGTCTTGTTGCACTGAAATGGTAACCTTTGCCTGATGCCTTGGCCTGTGATTACCCCCTTTGCACCAAAGGGGAAACAAGGACACTGCACAGGCCGGCGCCCGCCTGGCGCCCGCCTAGTCTCGATCGTCATGGCTTGCGTCACGGGCACCTAGCGAGGTACCCTGCCTTGATCTCTCCGCCTGCTCGCGAGCCCTCCTGATGAGGCTGCTCCTGAGGAAGCTTCCCATCGTCCGCCTTGCGAGGCTTGGCCCCTCGCGAGGTCTTGAGCTTGAGCTAATGAAGCTGGGCTGCACTGGGCGTCCGCTTGAGCCACGCCGCAGGCCGCAGGCAGGCAAGTCTGGGGACCCCCATTCCCAAAACACCGACAACTTGTTACTTGATCATGGAAAGTTTTATGAGTTGAGCTACTGTTATGATATATAATGATGCTAGAAAAAGTGATTGAAACTATTATTGATCAAACTTAAGCGCTTGCTAGCATTCACACTTCAAAAGTTACTTCTTTTATCATTTACCTACTCGTGGACGAGTAGGAATTAAGCTTGGGGATGCTGATACGTCTACAATGTATCTATAATTTATGAAGTATTCATGCCATGTTTACAATAGTTTTGTATGATTTTGGTATGATTTGATTAGAACTAACCCAGAGTGACGCTGTTTTCAGCAGAACTACCATGGTGTTGTTTTTGTGCAGAAATAAAATTTCTCGGAATGCGCTGAAAATCAACGGAGACTCTTTTTGGGAAAATATAAAAAATACTGGAACAAAAATCTACCGGAGGGGAGTCCCGTGGGCTCCATGAGGGTGGGGGGCGCCTACCCCCCTGGGGCACGCCTCTGTGCCTCGTGGACTCCCTATGGGGCCCCTTGACTTGTCCTTGACACCAACCTCTTCTATAAATACCCAAACCTCCAAAAAATAACCTAGCGCAGAAGTTCCGCCGCTGCAATCCTCTTTAGCCACGAGAAATCAATCTAGGCCCTCTTTGGCACCCTACCGGATGGGGCCATCATCACCGGAGGCCATGGGGAAGGATCTCGGAGGGGCCATCATCGCCATGAAGGCCAAGATCTAGAGAGAGAATGTCTCCCCATCTAGGGGGAGGCCATGGAGGAGGAAGCACAAGGGGGAGAACCTATCCTCCTCTCTCTCGTTGGCGCCGGAGTGCTATCGGGAGGGGAATCATCACCGCGGTGATCGTCTTCATCAACATCACCATCATCATCACCGTCCTCATCTCTTTTACGCGGTCCACTCTTCCGCACCCCGCTATAATCCCTACTTGAACATGGTGCTTTATGCCACATAATATGATACAATGATGTGCTGCCAACTTATGATGTTTTGAGTAGATATCCTTTGTCTTTGGGTTGATTTGTGATCTAGATTGGTACGAGTTGTATGTTTTATTTTGGTGTTGTCCTATGGTGCCCTCCGTGTCGCGCAAGCGTGAGGGATTCCTGTTGTACGGTGTTGCAATATGTCCATGGTTTACTTATTGTCTGTGTTGCTTGAGTGACAGAAGCATAAACACGGATAAGTGGGTTAGGGCATATGGGATAAAGGGGACTTGATACTTTAATGCTATGGTTGGGTTTTTCCTTAATGATCTTTAGTAGTTGGGGATGCTTGCTAGAGTTCCAATCATAAGTGCATATGATCCAAGAAGAGAAAGTATGTTAGCTTATGCCTCTCCCTCATATGAAATTGCAATGACGACTACCGTCTTGTTAACAATTGCCTAGGATAATTCCGCACACTGACCCATCATTATTCCACACTCACTATTTATAATATTTAGTAATATATTCTAAATTTATGATAGCAGCACGTACTTTTATATTTTAGCTCTTTGATATCATACAATGTTATCATCTTCATACCCACAACGTAGTTTTATTTCTCGTTTCTAGTTGGAAGCAAACATTCGGTGTACGTATAGTCGTATCAGTGGTTGATAGGACTTGAGAGAATATTGATCTTGCCTTTAGCTCCTTGTGGGTTGGACACTCCATGCTTATCAGTTCCACCTTTTGACATTGCTATGATGATTCCCCGCACTTGGGGATTATCACCTTCTCATATCTTCCCCCGGCAGCTTGAATAGCGATGGTGTAGATGCTCAAGAACTCTGCGAGGTTTAGCCTCCCATCATACTTCTCAGGTATCTCCTGCTTGAACATGCGAACGGATGGCTAACAGACTTGCGGCAGCTGACGGGTCAAGGCAGGGCATCCAACCTTGAAGGGCAGGGGCCCGCCAGCACCGAGAGTGGGATCATCCATATCGGGCCCGTTGCGCCCATCGGCTTGGAGGAGGTTCTCGTGGCGTTGCTCGATGATGCACACGCCTCCTCTTTGCCTGTCTTCCGCGGTTCGCCATTGGCCTGGACGTGCTCGAGGATTACAAGAGGCCATCGAGACGTCATCGGGGTCTTGGTTTGGCCGTGCCCGCGCTGGCTGCCGCTGCGGGGTCTGCACCATGGGGGCGGCTCCCACCGTACGGCTAGCAGCATGGGTCGTCGCCGTTGCTTGGGGAGGTCGGGGCTGGGCAGCTGGTCGTGTGCCCTCGGCTTTGATGAAACCAATCAGACTTTGGATGGTGGCACACCATTCGTCCATCTGCTTGGCCGCTGGTGGAAACCTCAGTAGCAGCTGAGCCTGCGCCATGCCTCCCGAGGCTGTGCTCGGCATAGATGATGATGATATCGATCGCGCCATCGCTCGGCTACTGATGGAGCCAACGGCGGCAACACTGCGCCACCGCTATTGCGGCGCAACCACCTGAATAGCAGGGTGTTGAGGCAGAGGTGCTCGAGGGCCATCAACTACATTGGGTGCATCAGCTTGATCAACTCGCCGTGGGGAACTCGCACGCGCGGCGGTCGCGCCTGAAACAAGAAAGGTCGGACGGAGGTGGTTCGCCCAGACCGAGCACCATAGCTGTGGATGCACCCGTCAGCGATCGAAGTGCGGCCGTCGAGGTGTTGCTGATGTTGCTCTCCTTCGGTATCTCCTGCTCTCGCGCCGGTCGCGGGGGAAATGGTGGTGGTGCCGCCTGCTCTGACCACATCCCTAGGAGCGCCCCGTGCCCCCGCGCATCTTCATGCCCCCCGCAGTGTTGGAGGACACGGGTAGCAGAGCCTTTGAGGTGGATGGATGAGTAGAAGAAGCTGATTTCTTCTTGGGCGCCATGGTCGATGGCACTGTCGAAGATGCATATGGCGATGAAGATGACGCCTTGTTTACGTCTTTAGGTTCGCGCAAGCAATCCCCCTACCTGGCGCGACAAAGATGTCATGGGAAACCACGACCACCTATGGGACCAGGACGGCCCCTTGTTGGTTCAGCAGGGGGGGTCGCGTTGCACAAAGAGCAGACCGATGTAGGGTAGCACGACAGAGATCACACGGGCAGTTTTACCCAGGTTCGGGCTGCCGTGAGGCGTAAAACCCTACTCCTGCTTTGGTGGATTGATGGTGGAAAGGTGGTGGTGGTGCGTAGTACACTTGCCGGTGGGGGTTGCCTCGGGGCGGCAGTGGCAACGCGCGTACGGGGATGCGGGTGGTCTAACTTTCCAACCCCTTTCTACGGTTGCCATGGGCCTCCTTTAATAGGTTAAGGGGTCACCACAGTGGCAAATTAGTCATTAGACACTGATATGACAGCAAATAGTGCTATCATACCTAACTCTGTAGGCTGACAGTGTGCATTTAATGCACCCCTTAGTGTCATGTCGTTGGTTGCCCGGCAAGGCTTGCCAGGCTATCTTGCCAGCTCCACGCATGCTTGCTTGACACGTCATTGGACATGTGTCATCTGTAGGTTTCCTTGGTAGGAAGTGGCCGCCGTGTGGTGAATGGTTGCCACTTAATCACTTTGCGGCTTGACACCGCACTGATCAATGGCGTGGGTCGTGGTGGAGTAGTCAGTGAGATAATCTGGTCTCCGTGAGTCCTTGCAGGCCCTGCTGGGACGCCTTGGTCGTCTCCATCTGGGGGTGGCCTCGCCCCTTGCCGGGCGCACCTGCCCGGCAAAGGAGGCTTCTCTCTTGATAATATCACGCACCTCTTTTTTGGCCTTGGAACCTTTCCGATCTTCTTGTTGATGCTTTGAATCTCTTGGTCTCTTGTTTTCCTTGTTCTGATACTTCAATCCTGATCTTGCGCCTATGGACAGTCAAGGCAATAAGCCTTGGGTCTATTGCACCTATAGAAGGGATACCATAGTGGCCAATTTTGAAGCTGGACAATAGTACACCCTATCCTGACTAAAGGTGGTCTTCGCCTGCAACGCTTCTGGTAGTGATGCGCAGGTGGGCTCAGTGATGACCTCCATCCTGCCGAGCTCGTGGTATTGGTCTTGTTGCACTAGAATGGTAACCTTTGGGGGATTCCTTGGGAACACGCGTTCGTCATTGCCTGCTTAGCACTAAAGAGGAAATTGTCCTTGCCTGTGCCCGAAGGCGCCCTCCTGGCTTCGTTTGTCATGGCTCACGTCACCATGCGCCTCGTGAGGTGGGTCGAGCCTAAAGATGTCTGCCCCTCGGGAGGCAGCCTCGGGAGGCTGCTCCTTAGGGGGTCTTATTGTAATTCGCCTCACGAGATGGGGACCCTGGCAAGGGTCTTCCTCGTGAAGTCTTGATGTTGGGTCCCGTCGGGACATTGGTGGAGCCACGGTAGTCCGTAGACAGACGGGCCTAGGTACCCCCAGTCCGAGAGCTCGGACGTCGAGCACTTGAGGTGACCCGTACATGAGTTCCATGGGGAGCACCACTTCTTCACCATATACTCGGGAGAAGGGCGTCTGGCCAGTGGCTCGATTTTGTGTTGTCCTAAGTGACCAAAGAACCGCCAGTAACTAATGAATCTAGCATCTTCCGCACTTCTACAACTTATCTAATGTTCTTGTTTTCAGCCCTCACAACACTTCAGCATTGGCTCTTTCCACCTATCCGTTGCTTCTTGAATGAGCAACTGATGCAAAAAAAGTGTTACCAAGGTCTTGGATGTACTGCATGAAGGCGCGGCTCGTAAACTATGTGTCATTGTCGGTGATCACTTTGTTGGGTACTCAAAAACGGGAAACATGTCCTTGGAGAAACTTGACGGCTAACAGTGTTGTCTCCTTCCTTACTGGCTCTACCTCAGGCCACTTTGTGAACTTGCTGGAGGTTTCCCTGAAAACACATTTTTCTGGGTTAAGCCTCAAGCTCACTTTGCGCAGGTTGGCGGATGTTTCCTCCAAGTCTTCAATCAGTGTCATAGCCTTGCTCGACTTGACGACGATGTTGTCGACATGGGCCTCCACGTTTCCCCCTAGCTGCAGCCCCAGCATGAAGCGGATCAATCGCTGGAAGGTGACGCCGGTGCTCCTCAGCCGGAATGGCATGCAGGTGTAGTAGTACACGCCACACGGCGAGATGAAGGCCATCTTCTCGATGTCCTCCGCCGCCATATTGATCTGTTGGTAGCCCGAAAATGCATCCAGGAAGTACAACATGTCACATTCCGCGATGGAGCCATGATCTGGTCAATGCGAGTAAGAGGGAACGGATCTTGGGGGCAAGCCTTGTTAAGGCTCGGGAAGTCGACGCATATGCGTTCCTTCCGCCCTTCCTGGGGACGACGACCGGGTTGGCGAACCACTCCGGGTGCCGTACCTCACGTATGACCCTAGACTTATACATCTTGTTCACCTCTTTGACAATGAATGCCTACTTCTCCGACGCTTGACATCGCGCCTTCTGCTTGACCGGGCGGGTGTTGGGGCCCACCACGAGGTGGTGCTCGATTACTTCCCTCGGGGCGCCGGCCAAATCCGATACCTTCCATGTGAACAGATCCTTACTTGCTCAGAGGAAAACAACGAGCGCCTCCTCTTGCTCAAGGGGAAGCCTGGTGCGGATGGTGAAGGTGGGGCCCAAGCCACCAACTTCGACCGCACCTTATTTGTCTCGGCGATGTCTTTAGAGAACAACAACTTCTTTCTTACAAGCGCAGCCTCTGGAGCTCCCAAGATGTCTTCTGTGCCAGGGCGCGAGGCCGCTGCAGCCCTGTAGGTCAGGTAGAGGTCTCAGACCACATCTTCCTTGTCTTCGGCTATGGTGATGATGCCGCTGTTGCTTGTCATCTTGATGACGTTGTAGCCCGGAAGGGTCACCGCCATGAACTTGGCGAGTGCAGGATATCCCAATATAGTGTTATAAGGAAGGCCGATGTGGGCCACGTCGAAGTCGCTTAGCTCGGTGTGGTAGTTGTTGCGAGTGCCGAAGGTGACTGGGATGCACACCTGCCCCAGGTGATTGGTGGATCCATTGGTCAACCCGGAGAATGGCCTGGTTTGCATGAGCTGGTCGTAAGGCACCTGGAGCGTCTCTAACATCTCCGTGGAGAGGACGATGAGGCTGGCGCTGCCATTGAAGAGAGTCTTGGTGACAGAGATGATGCTAATGGTGGGCGTGCACAACATGGGAGCACGTCGGAAGTGGCTGAGCACCTGAGATGGTCCTTGGAGTCGAAACTGATGGCATACTATCACCACTTGAGGGTACGCATAACCTCAAGCTTCGGGAGGGCCGCATTCACCTCATGAGAGAACTGCTTGAAGAGGTAGTTTGAGGCGGGTCCCTGAGCACCACCGAGGATACAGGAGACCGCAAGAGGCTCATGGTAGCCCCCAGCCCCATAGTCGTGCTGATTGTCGTCGTTCCTCCTGGGCGGCGATGGCAGAGGTGGAAGTCTAGCGTTGCCATGAGGACGGGCCTCGGGGGGCTGATCACATAGGCACCGTCACTAAGATGATTGCACCAGCCACCTTCGGGAGGCCGGTTTCTCTAGCCTTGATGTGGGTTGCGGTTGTCCCAGCGGACTCCTGCTTGGCCTCCCCCATGGCCAAATCCACGGTCACTATGCTCGGGGCGGCAGCCCATGCGCTCGTCCCAGAGTGCCCTGAGCTCCTGACAATCCTCGGTGCGGTGAGTGTGGATGTTGTGGAAGACGTAGAACGGGCGACTATTCTTGGGGGGCTCGTCGTGTTCACGGCCACCCTTTAGCCCAGGCTTTGCTGCCAGCATAGCAAGGCCCTTGCGCTTCACCTCCTTGGCCTTGACCTTCTTGTCCCCAAGCTCGTCGCCCGGGTGCGTGACGAGGGAGAGGCAACCTTTCTCTGCCCTGGCGCACTGGTTCGCCAGGTTGAACATCTCCAGCATCGTGCATGGGTCATCATTGATGGCGAGCTCCTCACTCATCCTGACGTCCATGAAGCCTTCCGTGAATGCCAAGATGATGGCTTCGTCCGAGTCCTTCGGGATATTGGGCGAACCTGGATGAAGCATTGAATGTACTTGCGGAGGGTCTCATCGGGGCTCTTCTTCATGCGTCATAGGTTGTTGATGGTGAGGGCACGGTAGTGGGTGGCCCGAAAGTTGGCGTTGAACCACTTGCGGAGCTCATCCCATGAAGAAATTGACCCCTCCGGGAGGTGCATGAGCCAGGAGTGCACGCCGTCCTTGAGAGCTATGGGGGAAGCTCTGGCTTGAACTTGACTGGCCAGACCTTCTGTCGCAGCTTGCTAGTGAAGGTGCAGCAGCCCACGACACTCACAGGCATGACACGTGCAGGGGGAGCACGGTCATGGCACCCACGCGCCGCAGCTTCCTGAATGGCTCGGTCTCGCACTACCAAAAAAAGTCACATCCGTGATATTTTGGACCGAACAAATTTTTTTGTATTATACTTTTGACACTTCTATGACGATAATAGTGATAAAACCATGTATCATCATAGACGTGGTGGGATCCTACTTCTATGACAAAAAATCATGACAGAAAACGGGCTTTCATCCTGGGCGGGCCGGAGACGCAGCTACATGACATTCTTTGGGCCGTCCATGACGGAAAAACCCGTGGTAGAAGCGAGGGCGAGGAAAATTTTGGGGAGTTCCCGATTACGATGGGTGGTCGGGGGCCGAGCGATGCGCGTTTCTCTCGTACACGTACGCGCATGTGTGCGAGGCGTTGTGCTCTAACAGAACCCAAGCGAGGCATTGGGCTCTAACTGAACCCGAGCTATTGAACTATCTATGTTACTGAACCCGAGTAAGTCCTTCGCTACTGCTGCTAACTGAAGCCGATCAA
Organism: Triticum dicoccoides; assembly: GCF_002162155.2. Classification (NCBI taxonomy): domain Eukaryota; kingdom Viridiplantae; phylum Streptophyta; class Magnoliopsida; order Poales; family Poaceae; genus Triticum; species Triticum dicoccoides. The sequence continues at coordinate 341,191,694 of NC_041387.1, read as the reverse complement.
ACCCTGCTGCCTCCTTCCCTTGATGAACAATGAGCGTTCTTGGGGGGGGGGGTTGGATGAACAGGACCCCATGGTGTTGCCTCTAGATGAACAGGACCCCGATCGACCCGGTTGGGGCTGGATGAACTGGACCTCGTGGAGGGCTGGATGAATAGGACGACCCCGTGGAGGGCTGGTTGAACAGTAGCCACTGGAGGGCTCGATGAACAGTAGCCCGTGGAGGGGTGGTTGAACAGGACCCCGTGGAGAGGGCTGGTTGAATAGTAGCCGGTGAAGGAGCGTGCGGTGGAGGCTGGATGAACAGGAGCTCGTGGATGAACAGTCACAGGTGAAGGCTGGAGGAGGTCGACGATGGATGAACAATAGTCCGTGGAGGCTGGAGGAGGTCGACAGTGGAGATGAACAGTATCCCGTGGAGTCCCGTTTTGCGGTACGCCACACCCCTCGCGATGAACATGACCCCTTTTTCCACCGCAGTGCTCCAACACAAGTCTATTTCATTTGTTTTGCAGTACACCAGACCCCTCCCGATCAACAGGACCCTATTTTGACCGTAGGAGGTCCAACAAAAGTCCGTTTCCTCCATTTTGCGGTACGCCAGACCCCTCCCGATGAATAGGATCCCGTTTCGACCATGGCTGATTGAACACAAGGCTGTCTCCTCCGTTGTGCGGTACGCTGGGCCTCGTTTCGATCGGTTGTTCCGTCCAAGCCCTCCCGATGAATAGGACGACAGATTCCATTCCGATCCAGCCGGTTGGCTCCCCATGAACACGAGTGACGATGCAGTTCTCCGTTCCGGCCCAGCCATGTACACGAGCCCTGGTCGTACGTATGCGCGAGTAGGCGTTCGAGACCCTGCCCATATGTACGTACGTGGCTGTATTTTCTTTCTTGCACCCTGGCCATTGTACGTACGTGTATGCTACGTGCATGCCTCTACTAAGACACGTGTGCGCCTCTACATCGACACGTGCATGCCTCTATATCGACCAGTATGTACGTACACGTTCGCGACCAGAATGACAACGCTACATACGCTTCGACCAGGTGGGTCCCGACTGTCAGGCACTTCCTTGCGTGCGAAGATGTAGCTGGTGGGTCCCAGCAGTCAGGGGGGAAATCATTTTTTTGCCCGTAATATGGACGCAGTTCCTTGCGTGCGAAGATGTAGCTGGTACGTCCCAGCAGTCAGGGGGGAAACATTTCTTCATGAAATATGGTGGCCCGTCCGGTGGGTACCTGCTGTCAAGTGGAGGAATCATTATTTTCTGCGTAATAAGGAGGCACTTCCTTGCTGCGGTCGTGGACCCAGCTGTCAGCCTCTCCATGTATAGTACTCTTCCGATGGAAGTCGGTCGTTGACCACATTGACCACACCGCTCCGAGAGCAGCAAGGAAGAGGAGGACGGCGAGGCCTAGGAAGGGAACAACACGGAGCCAGGGAAGACGCGGTAGTGGATGCCCACGTGGAGAGGAGTACGAGGGTTCACTGGTTCGGCAGCGGTGTGAGGCTACCGTCACCGCAGAATAACAGGGGGTGTGGGTGAGTAGAGGGATGACCTGGCCAGCGGTGGGAGTAGTAGGGGGCAGTAAGGCCTCCACGGCATCACAGACGGCCACGGGAGGCAGGCGCACGCGGCACGACCGGCGCTGGTTTGGGCGGCTGGAGCAAGAAGACCAGAGGTTGAAGAAGCACTACCGCCGTTGGATGAACATCGTACGGTAACTGGAGCTAGAATCGTTCATATTGACTAAGTTGACAAAGCCCTCCGTCCCCATCAACTTAGTAGGCCCACAAGTCAGCCTCCCACTATGTTGGGTTCCAGCTAGCACGGGGAGTATTCATTTTTTTGTGTAATAAGGAGGCACTTCCTTGCGTGCGAAGATATAGCTGGTGGGTCCGGCCCGTCTGCGGGGGGCATGCTTTTTTTGCGAAATACATAGGCCCTTCCGGTGGGTCCCAGATGTCAGGTCGAGGAATAATTAGTTTGCGCGTAGTAAGGAGGCATTTCCTTGTGTGCGGCCGTGGACCCAACTATCATCCTCTCCACGTACAGTACACGTCCGATGGATGTTTTTTGTTGACCACATTGACCAAGCCGCGCCGAGAGCACCATGGCAGTGCATGATGGCGAGGCCTAGGAAGGGAACGACACAAAGTTGGGGAAGACTCAGAAGTGGTTGCCCATGCGATGGGGAGTACGAGGGTTTACTGGTGTGGCTGCCATCGTCGGAAAATAACAGGAGGTGTGGGTGAGTAGAGGAATGGCCTAGCCAGCAATGGAGTAGGGTGGGGCGGTGCGGCCTGTGCGACAGCACAGCCGGCCACGGGAGGCAGGAGCAGGCGGTCCCACCGGCATTGGTTTGGGCGGCTGGAGCAAGAAGATCAGATATTGAAGAAGCAGCACGGCCGTTGGATTAACATCCAATGGTCACTACTGCTAGAATCGTTTGTGGACTAAGTTGACAAAGCATTTCGTACACGTCAACCTAGTAGACCCACAAGTCAGCCTCCAAATCTGTCCCAAACAGCATACAGGCCGAAATTTCTAGCCAGATTCAAATTAATTTTAAAACTAAATATACCTTAATATAAATTCAATGAAATTTTACCCGCACAAAAACAATGAAATTTAAAATATCAAAATCCGAAACAAAAAGTATTTTGGAACGGATTGCCTGTTTGTTGTATTTTTTTCATTTTACAACCCATTTATTATTACTTATAGCCCATTTCTTATTACTTATAGCCCATTTTCTGGGCAAAATGCATCCCTCCTCGTCTTGAAAGATTTCCGACCCAGAAGGGCGTAGAAAAGGAAGTAGGCCTACGTTGGTTATTCTGCAAAAGACAAAATAGCTGGCTAGCCATTTTCAGAAAGGAAAAAAATAAACTGGGCTGGTCATGTGCTAAACATATGAAATAAAAGCCTGGGCTAGACGGGCCACAACTCCTGCACAACCCATTTGATAACCTTCTCCGTCTCGAAAAAACAAAATTACTGCGCGCGCTGCTCGGTCCCTACTGTCATCCTCACCATGTACAGTCATCTCCTTATTTCTCTCGGTTGTTAACCATGTTGACCGCACCGGAGGACGGCGCCGCGGCGAGCGAACCATGGCGGAGGAAGATGGTGAGGCCTCGGACGGGAATGAACAAGATCCAGGGAAGATGTGCAGAGTTTTAGGGTGCAATGTGGACATGATGCGCGCGCGACAGCACAGCCAGCCGTGGGAGGTGGGAGCAGGCGGTCCCGCCGGCACTGGTTTGGCTTTGGCGGCTGCAGGAAGAAGAGACTTAAGAAACAAGACAGAAGTGGAATGTCAATCCAACGTCAAGGTTGGCACAATCGTTTGTTGATTAAGCCGACACCAAGTAGCATACTTTTTATATATAGAAAGAAAAGAAAAACTAGGCTCGTTCGCCTGATAACATTCCCGAAACTGTGACCGTTCGATCTTGTGTCGCAACTAAAACTGCGAGGAAAATGTGTTCGTCTTGCGTCCTCCTCCTAGGGAACGTTTGCCACATAAGTGAGTAACACCCTTGGTATTCAACTGAGAGGTCTTGGGTTCGAGTCCCAAGAACTCTCAATTTTGTCCTCCTTCCTTCCTCGCAAAAAAGAAAGAAAATTAATGAGAAGGCGTACAAAACAAGCTAGTATACCAGTAAAGAGACATTGTTGAGTTTTAGAAAAAAAGAGAGACGTGCTCCTGTAGCTGGTTCGAATCCAAACCTAGACTATGACTATATATGGTGCTATGCTACTCTGCAAGTAATGAAACTGACGTATCCAACATTCGGTTATCCTCTTCTCTACTTGCTCTACCTAGCATCAGAAGCTCTGGCCGCAGCAACCATGTCTGCTGGCTACTCGTCCACCTGCTCTTCAGCAGGCAACAACCAGATAGGCGCCAAGTCGCCACTCGTACCATCGCCTGTGGGTCTCATCACACCCCCACCGGCGGACGCACCGCAGCCGGTTGCTCATCGCAACCCGCTACCGTTAGTGTGGTGCCACTGCTGCAAAGCACGCAGAGTCATCCGTCGCGTCTCAACCAGACTCCTCAACCCTGGCTGAGTCTTCTACAAATGCCCGAATCATGGGGTAATAATATGTTTAAGTGTTGTTCTGCTGCTTTTAGTTGCTGATTTTTTAATAGTTTGGTTGATGGTATTCCAATTTGATTCGTGCAGAAAAGGGAACATTCGTGTGATTTCTATTTCGGGGAAGTTGCTAATGTGGGGGAATGCAACTACGCTGATTATTTGGTTAGCCGAGGAATCCCAATACCAGCAGGTTGGGGTGTTGGACAAGTAACTGAAGGAACAACAGAGGAGGAAGATGCAGAGCAGAAGGTTAAAGATGCAGTTCGTCTGGTCATGGCCAAGCAACAGCTGTTGAATGGTCTTGACAGCAACGATGAGATGAAAGAGCTTGTGAAGATAATGGGCAAAATCTATGTGCTATGTAGGATGATTGTCTCTTTATTTGCAGTGTATGTAGCACTCGTGATGTATTCAGTGGCTATGACATGAGCACTTTGCTGAAACTAGTAATGAATGAAACCTGTGTAGCAGGCTGGGCATGTTGTTGTCAACATCTAATGATTTCTATTAACGGAAATCAGGGGGTATCCCCTTTTGCTCATATGTAAATAAATAGCAGAGGCCCTTTTGGTAATAAATAAATAAATTAGCAGAGGCCCTGTCAGGTAAGCTTTGTTCCCATCCGAAGACATCGAGCAAATTGCAATCCAACAACAAACTATGTCATCAAATTCAAGTTTCATAGCCAAATATGAGTACAACTAAACAACAATGTCATCATGTTTTAGTCGTCATACAATCACCAAACACAAATCAACATACATAACAAGTGATTTTCTCACAGCAAAATACTAAACAACACGTTCATCAGGTTTCGGTTGTCATAGCAAATACAATTTCACATAGTAGATAAAAAAATGTCTTCTCACAGGCAAATACAACAAAAGCAATCTAATCATCATCTGCAGCAGGAGCGTCAACATCTTCGCCATGTGTATTGTTCTGAATCGTAATTCCCCATGGTGTCACCTTCTTCTTCATCCTCAGTGTCCTCGAACATTAGCTTCATCTTGATCAACTCTTGTATGTCCACAGCACGACAGGCAATCTTTTTGCTGGCGTCATTGACGTGATGGTTCTCAAAGATATTAGGAACATCTGTGTTATCTTGTACATCAGGAGCAGTGTAAGCATCATCTTGTTGTGCAACTTCATTAAACGAATTCCTCTACTCAAACCTTTGCAATACTCTCCAGTCATCACTACGTGCAAATGTGCCTTCCAAGAAAAATATCGGTGTTGCTTGATTTGCCAAAATAAAATGCTCGTTGGTATGGTACGCCGCCTGCACATTGATGGATTTGAAATAATCATCAGATCTGGGTTTTGCGACCCTGGAAAACAGGTTATACCAACGATAGCACAACAGAACCACACACCGATGAACCTCGAAACTGGAGATATACTACAACTGAACAATGTCTGTTATGTTAGCATACATTTCAGTTGTCTCTTTGTCATACGTATCCGTGCTCATGATGGCACTGTTTTGTGTCTTTCTGCCTTCGTCGCGTGCCAGGGTGTTGTAGCGCACATCTCCAACAACGCAAGATTTATAATGTCTTACCTGAGTATCAGGACCCATTACTAGTGAGTAAAGGACATCATCAACTGCCTGCCCATCCTCCCGCATTTTCTTAACCTATGGTTAGAAAATAGACAAGCTGGTCATCTTATGTACTCAATATATTAAAAAAATTGACAGTGCAATTCAAAAGGTTGCATGGCTCTTGAACCATTTCGCAAATCTTGCCATAACCAATTTTTCAATGTTTCTTGGATTTTGCCGCAGTAACTCCTTTTTGTAGATGTTGCACAACATAGTGATCGCGTCAAACATCTAAATATATAAGAATGTGCTGCAAGTTTAGTAGATTACGATGTATAAGTTGTAGTACTTAGCACTTACTTGGTATAAGGTAGTATCTAAGGACAGTTATTCAACACATGCCAAACCGTTTTGTCCAAATATTTAGGTTTGTCCTCTTGTCGACTCTTCCTTGTAACTCGAACAGAATAATCGAAAACGTTGAGCCCGGGATTGTCTTCACCCACCTCTTTGCTAAGCTGATCAGTTGTTTCAATGTATTTTGAGCAGAATGTCAACCATTCTGTTGCAATGTAGGCCTCTACAATGGAACCCTTGGGTCTAGCTCTGTTCCTAACATTGCCCTTGAAAGTACCTAGCCGCCTTTCAATAGGGTACATCCAGCCATACTGTACTGGACCTCTAAGTAGTGCCTCATCAGGTAGATGAATAGCCAAATGCACCATCACATGAAAGAAGGCTGGAGGATATATCTTCTCAAGGTCGCATAGGATAGTTGGTATCTTGTCTCTAAGATGCTCCAAAGCATCTATCCTGATATTTCAACTACAGGGTTCCCTGAAGAACTGTCCCAACTCTGCAACTGCTCTGTATAAGTCAAGGCGGCCCAATCCTCTAAGTATAACAGGTAAAACAACCTTGAAGTAGGACATGGCAGTCATGATTTTTCAGCACTTGTACCTTGTTTCCATCTGCACTGACTCTCCTTTCAAGGTTGGAAGCAAATCCATGTGGAAATCTCACACGTGACAGGACCCCGTAGAATTCTTTTCTTTTTACCTTGTCCAAGACGTACACAGTTGGTGCCATATCCCGTGGTTTACCTTCATCTTGCACCTTCAAATCTTGTCTGATACCCAGGTGTGTCAAATAAATCCTAGATTTTAAGGTATCCTATATTATGCCGCAGATCCAAATATTTCCAATACTCCAAGTCCCACAAAGTGGACCTACGGGTAAACAATAATCTATTTTCTGCCCTGCCATGCTTCCTTTTCCTACTACCATTACCAGGATGGTTTCCTGGTGTAATATGCCTGACCTTCTCGAATTCCACTTGCAACTCATCGGCAGCGAGCCTGTTTGGTGCATCACGGTTTTCATGCTTTGCATTGAACACATGTCTTCTGTATTTTCTAGGATGCGGCTTGTACTTGGCAAGGAAACGATGGTGTCCAATGTAACAGATCTTGCTAAGTATTCCGTATGACAACGTATTCCTGTCACAGCGAACACATGCATTGTAACCATATGTCGTTCGCCCTGACATAGTGCCCAAAGCCAGATAATAATGGATGCACCAAATCATAATAGCACGCAGAAAGAAATCAGCTGGTGGGCTTCTATATAGGTCTCGAGTGAGAACACCCCTGCATAGTTGTTGAAGTTCATCCACAAGAAGCTCCATGAATAAATCAAAATCCTTTCCAGCACTTTTTGGACCTGGGATGAGCAAGGCTATCATGTAGTTTGATTCTTTGGTGCAGACATTTGGAGGCATGTTGTAAGGGATAACAAGCACTGGCCACATGCTATATGTGGTGCTCTGGTGGCCAAGTGGGTTAAATCCATCTGAAGCTAAGCCAAGTCTAATATTTCTCGGGTCAACAGAAAACTTTTTGTGTTTATGATTGAAGCTTTTCCACTCACTACCATGAGATGGATGGCTCATTACATTATGATCTCTGTACTCCTGGTTCCTAGAATGCCACAGTACATCCTCTCTTGTTTCAGCATCATGAAACAACCTCTGCAATCTTGGTATAATTGGAAAATGTCTCAGAACATTATGTGGAATCCACTTCCCAGCATCGCCATCTTTCCATCTTGATGATTTGCATTTTGGGCATTCACTTAAGTTGGCATAATCCTTCCGGAATAGAACACAATTATTCTTACAAACATGGATCATATCATACCCAATTCCAACTACATGAAGGAAATTCTTCATTTCACTGTTGGTGTGTGGCAGCTCAGACGCATCTGAGAAAGATTTACGAAAAGCAGCCAACATCGCATCAAATGATTTGTTGGTCATATGCTCAGATGTCTTCACCTAAAGAAAGGTGACCATAGCTGAGAATACTGACAGCTTATTTCCTGGGGAGACAACCACGTTGCATTGTTCCAACATGCAGGCCCACCGTTTTTCTTCTGCATGTGAAAGTTCATGAAATGCACGAGCATTTCATAGCATTGTTTTAATGTTGGTCAAACTCACTGGCTCCGCCGCCACCACCTCCTCCTCCTCCTCTTCCACCTAAGCATCAGGCAGATCAAGATGGTGATCTGCTGCTTCCATGTAGTCAATAACATTAACGTTCACAGCTTCACCATGATGAACCAAACTAGTATATCTGACCGACATCCCGTACAAGTGTAGATGATTTTGCACAGTTGATTGGGGTCTTGTAACTGAATTCATACAACTGCTACACGGCAGAGCTCATCTGATTTCGGACCACCATACTCAACTCTGATAAAGTTCATGAAGTTTTCAACCCCCTCGACATATGCAGCGGAGAATCGTCGAGCAGAAGTTATCCAAGTCATGTCCATCTATTAGACATATAAATTAGTTCTTCTACTAGATATTACAGGAAAAACACATATGCTTTTTAATGAAGTCCAGAAAAAGAAACCTAGGTCGATGTCTAAAGCTATGGCAAGATATTTGCACGAGCTGATCTAAGTAACAAAATATATGTGTAAAGCTAATTCACCAAACAGATTTGAGTGCTAAATTATGGCAGGCTATTTCAGCAGTCAATGAGGCCGAGCACACAACCATCAAACTATCAAAGGTCATCGCATCAACAAAGATCGAGTACAAAATGGTGTAGAGCTATTTCACCTAACAAATTGGCTACTAGACCATGGCAATCTACGTCACAATAATTATATGGAAGGATATTTTAGCAACTAATCAGCCTTGGCATGCCATCTCAGCTAAGTAGATTGATTGCAGAGCTGGACAAGGAAGCTTCTTAAGAAGAGCATATTGACTGTAAACTACTTCGGCAAACAGTGAGGTTAACAGCGTCTATCAACTATCATTCAGCGCTACACCGACATGCATGGGGCCTCAGTCTAGAATGCGCATACAGTGGGAGGAGCTAACCACCATGTGTCTCCACACGAGTGTCACCAGTGGTGGCGGCACTGACCGTCGTGTGCCCCCACAAGAACGTCACCAGTGGTGGCGGCGCGGCTAGAGGACAACAGTCTACGAGAGTGTACTATGGGAGCGAGAGGACCGCCATGCGTCCCCTCGATGAACCACAGCGCCAACGTATCAGCACGGCAGGGAGGGCGGCTTTAGGGAAGCGAATGGAGTGGAGGGGGATAGGGGAGGGGGGTTTGGGGAATATTATTGGCTAGTTGGCCGAAGGGCGGTTGAATTTGGGATTTGCGGGGAATTTTTTGAGGGGGGGGGGAGGATTTTCGTGCGGTGGGCAGGGGGAGTTTGGCGCATGGTCGGTTTCTCCAAGTGCAGTCCCATGTGTCAGTGAAGAGGCAAGCCGAAGCGTGTTCCGTTTGCGTGAGCCCTGTGCAAGACCGAACGTGTGTGGGGTGCAATGCAACCGCGATAGGGGTGCTGTGAGTGTACCGCCTTTTTTCCTTTTAAACTAGGTGCTTTGCCCCGTCAAAAAAAAACTTGGTGCTTCGCACGATCCATCGATACTACTACTAGTAATCCGGTAATCCCGACTAAAATGGCGCGGCCGGGTCTTTTCCCGCGCGATATGCTGGGAGGTTGGCCTAGTTGGGTTTTTAGGACGAGTAATGCTACACGTACGTAATCCCATTTACTTAATTAAAGTAATGTGAAATGTGTGAGCTGTTGATTGTAGATTGGGGGGAGGGAGGGACCCACCACCATGAAAATCAGGGGAGGAGAGAGAGAGGCAATTTATGTTAACCCTTTCGTAGGTTCCCTTAGATGTAGAATGATGTGAAATGCGTGAATGCGTAGTGGACATACTATTGGAGTGCCTAATCTAAATTGTGTATGTAAACCCTATGTGTTTATTTACTTCGCATGTTAGCTTTGTCTCGGTTCAATAAAAAGCAGAGTTGGTGATGATGGTGTGCCTGTCATCCTGCAATATAGGCCGTCCGATCTATATCTAACGGATAGGAAGGAAACTATGACAATTTACCTGCACTCCTCTCCACATTTGCAGATAAGGCCTTCCCTCGTTCATCCTTTTCTCCCACAAGATCTTGATGTTCCATGCAACGCACGGGCATCTTGCTTGTACTCCTACAATATAATATATTATTGTGAAAGTTCATATTCTCCGCTGAGATCAATGCAAACACGGCAGATTTTCATTACAATTCAAACTTTTATAGGACAGGAAAATAAAAGAAACCCGCCCATAAACTTTTATAGGCGGCGATCAACGTCCTCCATCTGCGATCTCTATGTACGGGGGCAGGGTTCAAGACCCGTGAAGTGAAGGCGCGGTCTCCGGCAAGGTAGAGTAGAACACGGGATATAGACCGGCCAGTTGGCACACCATGCCCTGCCGCCTCCCATACCCTGCTAAGCCTCCGAGGAGTCCCTGACCTCGGCGGTGTCGGACGTTGGACAACGGCAAATAGGATGTGTGGCTGACGGTGCTCCCATCGTAGGCCGCCAGCGTGGCTACCGCTTGTGCAGTCGCGTCCGTGTCTGGCTACACCGCTATTGCATCGCAAGAGGCGACTTGAGCGAGGGCGGCGACCTCGAGCTTCATCCCCGAAGACAAGCTCTCCCGCAGAGCTTTCGCGCTCACGGTCATGGCGGATGTGGTGCTAGGTATGAGGACGATGCGCTATGGTGTGGAGGTTAGCTGGGCGTTTCCGCTTTATGTAGTGCATTCCGGTGAGGCCAAGCGTCCGGGTGCGTGATTAAGTCACCGGAGTTGGTTCCCCGGGCATCGAGCCTCTAAACAGCGGCATATGATGGACGACATGAATGCGGGCAGCTGGCGTCAGCTGGGAAAGCACCACGCGACGGCGCGAGGGATGAGGGTTTTTGGTGTGCGAGGGTAGTCAGCTGTGGTCGTGGCAACGTTGGAGATGCCCTTTGCTCTCATGCAATCCCCACATGGCATTGAAAAAGCAAGATGACCCGGCATGGTCTGAGGTCCTGGGGATGCAGTTGGCCGCGCTACACCACTCCGCGGACGCATTGCGGCGCCCCGTGCATCCTCGACGAGCCGAGTGTTGGGGTGTGTTTGGATTGTGGCCAAAGTGCACCTTACCAAAATTTTGGTCATGGACCAAAGATTGGTCTTTGTTTGGATGGTTGCCATTTTTTTGCATGCCAATGAACTCTAGCCAACTCTAGTTCATTCTTCTTGCCAATGTCGGCCAAATCATGGGCAACCAAAACCTCAACCAAAATTTTGGCTAGCCAATGCTTTGATGGGGCAACCTTGGGCACAAAACAAACATACCCTTGATCTGCTGGTCGGGCCACAACGCTAACGCCACCCTCGGCACACTGAAATCGACTGTGTCCATCGACGATGAGCATGTCACTCACCGCAGTTGCCATGTCCATAGGCGGTGCTGGAGCTGCGCCACGGTGCTGGCCCCCATGACCCACATGAACGGTTGCCAGTGGCGAGGAGGTTGTGGGCCAGCTCCTCCATTGGACTAGTCTGTGCTACGTCATCCCGACAAGTGTGCCCCACATGTTGGTTTCCCTATTTTCCCCACCATATTCGAGCGTCAGTGCTCCGCGTTGCGCATTAGGCCTTTCACTATGTAGGCCAATTGAGACAACTTATTGTTTACTTGAGCCATTCAAGTATAATCATGTGGCGTTTACTTATTTCTCATTTCTCTCCAACCCTCTTCTCCATCGATCATGCCACCCTCCGGTCGAGTACATCCCCCGCATGCCTCATTTGAACATTCCGCCGAGTATCATTCACATGTGGGCCTACACAATGATTGTATTTCAATGTTTTAATTTGTCCGACATGCATACAAACAAACTGGTCGTCTAAAGTTTCACTTTGCCTCCACTATGTGTCGCTTCGCGTCTTAGTTTTGACATCCCATTCGGTTCATGCCCCGACACATGTTGAAGAGATCGATTGATGTTGAGAGATCAATTGCGTGTTGTGCAAGGAGATAAAGGTTTGGTCTTTTTCTATGATAGAAATGACCCGCGGGGGTGGGTCTGTGGGGATCATAGGGAGTATATTGTACATTCATAAGCAAAACGAACGTATTGTACCCACCCTAGTCCTCTTTCAATCGATCTGCCGACCCCGAGATGAAATGGAGAGAGAACGAGTGGGGGCATGTGTGATACCTAAGGCAGATTCAAAATTTTGAACAGGTGATCATAGCATCTGCAAATCATATATAAATTATCAATATATTCATTTCATTTTCGAACGTACAATATACTCCCTCGGATCCTTTCTAGTTTACATATAAGTTTTATCTGTAGTCAAATTATCTCTACTTTGATCAAACTTACAGAAAAAGTATCAACATTCAATAATGCCCAATCAATATTGTTAGATTCGTACGTACTCCTAGATTTGTATTCACACAGAGATGGTTTCCAAATTTTTTTCAACCACGTGAATGTGCTTGTTCTCACGCATGCTCTTCCTACTAGGATTTGGCCACGTATAGCCAGTCCAATAGTAACTTTTTTTAAGCTCCCTGTCCAATAGTACTAGTGGATTACTGACAACATCTGTACTAGAGTTTGCAGTGCTCATAGTACTCGCTCCTTCCATTTATATGGGGCCTATGTGGAGGACAGAGACGTGAAAAAGTAAGGGGAGTGATCTCTCATGCAAGAGCCTAGCTATATATGCATTCCTAGTAAAACACAATAAATATGAAGAAAGAGATAGAGAGGAGATGGGACAAAGTACTAATACAATAGCCAACCTTATATTATTTTTTGCGGGAAATAGCCAACCTTATATCCCACACTACTGTATGCGTGCATATAGATGATGGCTATAGATGACATGGCAGCTCCTTATAGCCATCGGCTGGCTATATTATTAACCATGCTTTAATGCGTTTTTCAAAACCGCATTTGACTATTGACAAGATTAATAGTACATGAGATGTATAATGTGAAAATTATATCATTTGAAGCTCCTTTCACATACGAATTTGACCGTATGCTTTGTGTAAGTTGTATATCATATATTATTACTCTAACAATTGGTCAAAGTTAGCCTCGAAAAATGCTTTAGGCCCTGTATAGTAAAAGGAAGGAGGGAGTAGTAGTGGAAGTGGATCCTCTGACATAGGTATCCCTGCCTTACCCTCCCTTTTGGTCACTTACTAGTGGACCCCATGCTTGCTAGGCCCCGCATGTCAGTTACTCAATGTGTTCGGCCATGTCAGGGGATTCTCATCCATAGTATACTCCCTCTGTTTTTATTTACTCCGCATAAAATGGAGGGAGTGGTTGTATAAATGACGCGGGTGGAGGAGAGGAATGGACGTCAGTTTGCTCTAAACTGTGGTTCGATAAGCGAGCAAAAACGCAAGACGAAGCGCGTTCCATTCGGTAAGTGATGTGGAGGGTCCAGTGTGCTGGGGTGCAACGCGAACGTGACAAGAGCGATGTACAAACAAAACCGATTGACTGGTCGTCACCAGAACCACTATTCACACCAGAACCTTCGCTGCTTGGCCTACACCAGCCACTCCCCAAAATCAAACCTAATCTCCAGCCCATTCCTGCACCATTCGAGCCCCTAGCCCGCTGCCATCGAGGCTCTCCTTCAGGCAGAACTAGATGTCGTGGATGTGAACCGGGCGGCTGAGGCTCAACTTGAGGCGGAGCACGCGGATGCCGCTGCTTTTGAGGCCTCCTGCGGGCGGAACCGGACGTCCTGGACTTGTACCGGGCGGCAGAGGCTCAACTCGATGCGGAGCGCGCGGATGATGTTGTCATCGATGCCCTCCTGCAGGCGGAACCGGATGTCCTGGACTTGAACCAGGCGGCGGAGGCTCAACTCGACGCGAATCGCGCGGATGCCGCTGGCATCGAGGCCTTCCTGCAGGCGGAACCGGACGTCCTCGACTTGAACCGGGCGGTGCTCTAGTCCGTGCAGAGCGCCCACACGCTCTAGATGAACGAGTAGCTGGAGGCCGAGGACAACCACGGTGCGGAGACACACGTCAGCAACTATGGCAGGTTCGCCCCAGCAGCCAAAGACGACGAGGCGGTCTCGTTCCGCGAGCAGTGATAGTTTTTCTTTATGTTGTTGTTTTTATGGATCTTTTGATGTGTGAAAACATATATTGTTACGCAAGTCACCTTACATTCATCATTTGGTTTATTCTACCATTTCAGGTGGTTGGATGAATATCCTACGTCTCCTAACCCTTCTTTCTCATCTCTTCTTCTTCCCCAACAGACCACCGCATGGGTCGTACTGATCCTCCCCAACATGCGGTTGGATAAACATACTGTATGAATGAAAATTATGTGTCAGCGATAGGATGGCTGATTTTGGTTTGTTCACATGCGGTAGCACGTGTCAATGAGGGTGCGTTCCCTTGGTTGGGTTTGCGGCGTGCAGGAGCGACTGTGTGAGGGTGTGGTGTGACCGCGACATGCAGGAGCGACCGTGTGAGGGTGCAGTGCGACCGCGACAGCCGTGCGCAAGTGTACCTCCTTTTCATTTTGAAAACTTTAGGCAAGCTTGTCAAAAAATGTGTGGCGAAGTATGGAAATGCAAGGCCTAGGCCCAAACAGGATAAGTACATATGTATTAGGAGTACTCGTGTTAAAAAAGAAAGGCGGGGTTTTCCTTCGCGGGATTAATCAATACAAATCCTCATTTGACATGTCAATTAATGCGTATTTTTTTCTCCAAAGCCCAAAGAGCTAACCATCTCACTCCTCATCGCTTGATTAATGCAGCGGCATGCAAACCAACCTTCTCACTTCCGCATGCATGCAAGGGTATATTAATGTCCTTGGTTGCTAGTATGAGGCAAACCCCATCAATTTTGCCTCAATTAGTGTTACTGGCCTTTTACAAATTGTAATTTTGATATACTGGCCTTGTGTACAAAAAAATGGAGGTAGTAACTATATTCGACTTCCTTCCCCATTGCGGTGATGTCGACGATATCTTGAACGTTGTGGTTTGGCGAAGTGCATTCGACGGAGAACACCATTGAGGTAGACCATGGTAAGTCGTTCGCAAGTGCTGCCTCAAGCCGAGACAACCACCTTATTTAAATCCAGGAATTCCATTAAAACAATGGACGCGTAAATGTACTAGTACTACTAGTACACAATAGCATCGTGCGTCCAGCTTAGTGCGGTGAGGTGGTTTCTTGAAAAAGACGATGGAGAAGCAGATTCAGCGAAGAGTGAAATGATGGTTGCTTCGCCCGTTCTTTTTGATTTGACGCCTCACTACTTTGTGATTTGTGATATAAGGAAAAAGGGAGTAGACTCTATGCTCTATACTATTCATGCGTCCAAGCACGGGAGAAAGAGGAGAGATGTTTCGTTTTTCTATTCCTTCAATAGATCAATCAGGGAGCTTCGATTCCATCTTTTTGGCTTTGGAAGCACCGTCTACCATGGTTACCATCGATGTGAAAAGCTATTTTCACATTTGGCTACACATTGTGGATCCCCTTAATCGTACCACTTGGTTTTGCTCCTGTGTGCTATCTATACAAATCTCAATTATATTGATCTCAAAAATTATAGAATCAAGATTAGTAAAAAGGAGGTGATTTTGCCGCGCGGATGGCGGGGGACGTTTCTTATTTTTAGAGGATGTTTTCCTGGCAGTTTGCTAACAAGAGGTCTCACGTTTCAGTGCTTTACCAAGCCGATCCGCATCCCACATGAGGCAGAACAACGGCAGAAGCAACACGTGGTTAACTTGAAGAAGATGAGGGAGAAGCGGATTCAACAATGAGTGAAATGATGGTTGCTTCGTCCCTCCAATTCTTTTTTAGCATTATTACTTCATCCCTCCAACTTAACTGCTGGAAAGGTGCAACTTTGTCATTTGACGCCTCATTCCTCATTACTACGCCGGTGCCATGACTAGGGTGCTTCACCCCGGCTGCTCTGCACTGTATTTCGGTATGGCACGTGGACCCGGTAGCTTGATGTCCCACATGTCGGCAAAATGGACTAGAAGATTTATGAAAGCGAGTGCTCCACTCTTGCGATGGAGGAGTACACGATACGGTGGCCCAGTGAACTTTCACTTCTACTATATTGTACTATAGTTTTGTTGTTTCGCACGATCCATCGATACAAACCCGATTAAATAGGAAAGGGCGGGATGTTTCATGCGCGGTAGATGATACTGGCCATACATTTCAAAGGTAATTTTAACGTATGCAAATTGAATAATTAAGTAATAATATGATATCTAGTAAAACTAAAAACACATATGATTTATGGTGTTAGAGTGTAGTAGTAGTGTTCTATTGCATAGTTGTTAGATGTAACATGCGAGAACGTGTAGAGATGTAGTTTTGGAGGGCCTACAGAGAGAAAAGCGTAATATATTCACTGAACTTCTGAATAAGCTGATTACAGTCACAATATACGTTTTGCGGTGATTATACGGTCACTTGCTCACGGTTCAACAATGGATTGCACTATGTTGACCGGACAAATAGTTTGCGTGGCACCATGTTAACTAGTTAAATTGACCAAGTTCCTTGTGGGTCTCACCTATCAGTTTGCATAGGGAAATGGTTAGATAAACATAAATTTACGCAGGCGCGACAAGACTCCAACCCGTGCGCGGGAATCACCTGGTTGTGTACGTGTCTGTCAGGGCCTGATGTGTGTGCATGCACATGTAGGTTGAGCATTTGAGCGTGAGAGTGTGTGTTGGTCGTGTGGTGTACTAGTGTGTGCATGCATGCATGCGTGTGTGCGTGTGAGTGTTGCGTGCGTGCATGGCTGCGTGTGTACATGTGAGTGTTGCATGCGTGCGTGGCTGCATGTGTTCGTGTGAGTGTTGCGTGCATGCAGTTCGTGTGCATGTGTGTGTGTGTTTAATCACCACACCAGCTCCTGTGTGTTAAAACAGATGGCTCAGCATACCAATACAAGGCCACCTTGTCCGTTGTGCCTACGGTCATGACTTCGAACCACCGTCCAATATTTTTTTGTCATTTCTTTTCATTCTTACTAGCAAGATGCTCGTGTGTTGCACGTAACATCAAGATGCATTTGTATGACTAGTTTATCTTGTGAGAGAAAATTATGAACGAGGGAATGCCTTATTTGCAAATGTGGAGAGCTGTGTGGGTACCTTTTTGCAAAATTGCCATAGTTTCCTTCCTATCCGTCAGATATAAGTCGGACGGCCTATATTGCAGGATGGCAGACACACCATCATCACCAACTCTGTTTTTATAAGAGTGTAGAGTAGCTAGAAGCCGGCGGGTGGGCCCAATGGTAGTGAGATATGTGATGCAACAGTAGAGGTACCACGTGGAGCGTTTAACTGGTCAACTAGTCGTGTCTTGAGAAAATACAGAGGTGTACGGTGAGCCCCTGACTGTATAATAACCACAAAACATAAATGGTGACCGTAATGAGCGGATTCTGAAGTCCAATGTACGTATCATTCTTTCGCTTCAAATACAATGATCGTCACTGTATATATCATGAGAAAAAGATGAAACATGCGTGAATGTGCTTTGGGCTTACTTTTAGAGGACATGGAGATAGTTTGTGCGCGTACATGAAAGGGGCGTGGAGGGGGGTATGCGATGTAGACAGAGATGCTCTTCGTTTCTCTTTATTATGACTAACTTTTTATATAGTATAAAAATATACAAATTAACAATGCAGAATAAATATCATTGTGGGCACCATGTAATGCAAATTAGCATTCATACTCCTCCATATAACTTTGTAATGTTGTATATATGTATAAATTCTAAAATATTTTTTTGGCCACACTTTATTCAAAAGGAATGTTGTATGTGAAATAAACGTGAAGAGAGGGCTTTTTAGATCAATGGGGTACGTGATGTAACATGTGTGAATGTGTTGTTGATGTATTTGGCAGGGCCTAGAGAGGAGAGGCATGAATAGAGGGGCCGGCAGGGGGACGTGGGAGAGATAGCACGAGAAATGAGAGTGGTCTAGAGAGAGAGACGAATATGATGTCACATCGAGAGATTCCCTTGAGTGTGTATATGCAAGGGGGGAGGGCACAGAGGCACCAGGAGATTTTTTTATGTGGTGTCTATGTTGGTATGTGTGGGTGTGAGAAGATAACGAGATGTGGGGCAGAGGGTGTGTCACCGCGTGAGGTTCGGTGGGTCGACGTGAGGCCCTTCGTTCGGTTCCGTCCTACGCCACATTGTCGGCCCGTGACGCATTTAGGGAGACCCATGGATGACTAGTCGTACAAGACAAAGATAGTAGAATTGGGAAGGACTCTGTGTCCACTGACAAAGCCGTCTAGGATTTGTAACCCTAGGTTCTCGGACTAAGGTAACCCCTTATCTCTGATATTACTATTCATCCAACCTAACTTTAAGGGGCATCCTACAGAATGCTCTGCTAGAATCATACTCGTCGATTACGAAGAGAGGTGTGAGACAATGCGTGAGAGACAGGACTAAAGATAATGTGTGTACAGGAGACACGTAGGCAGGTCTATGTATATAGAAAGGGTCGATGGGTATTGTGCATGTGTATGCTTGTGAGAGGAAGAGTGCTTGTGATAAAGGTTAGTGAAAACAACCGTAAATGGTTATGAGAGGGAGGGAGGGTTATATCGAGAGCATGTCCGCAAGGAAGACACCTCGGGAGAGAGTGTGTGAGCATGTTTGAGAGACCACCGATGGAGAGTGAAACTACACGTAAAAGATTGATGTACACATTGATTAAAGATATAAATTGTATCCAAATATTAGGATGTGATCATGATATTTGCAATTTGCGTAAGGAACGGTCATTGATCCATCAGACATCTAGATTCTCTCGAATTTGAGCATGTCTATGTTATTATTCGACATAATTGATCCACATAGTTAGTATTTTGAACTCCAGACAATGCATCGCTTTAGCAATAGAATATAAACGTGAGTATAGTTCATGTTGTGTGTGTAAAGCACATTATACATATGAAAGTTACACAATGAACATTATAAATAGCTACCTATGAACAAGCATACATTTGAAATCAACTTAAGGTGGTTTAAAAAAACGAATTCAACATGAAGTTCATTCAATTATTTGAATTCGATATCATGGCATTTGTATATCATATCTAAATTATGGGGCACCAATCTTTGCTCTGATTTTGTACATAATAGCATATGTAGTCGTGTACAAAATAGATTCAAATTTAGCTCATCCATTCCAAAATAATCGTAGTTATAGGATTTTCAAGTGTCAAAATTTCAAAAAGTAGCGGATAATTTAATGAGGTTTTCAAACATACAAGGTCAATTTTAACGTTGTCTATTTAGGTAAATCCTCAAAGTTCAAGAGTACTCTGAACGTGAATGCTTCTGTTTCAAAATTTCGAACAAACTGCCAAAAGAGCCTCTACTCGCCCGAAACCGCGTGAGATCAATGTTTGGTAGTACAAGGAAGTTACTTTTCTAATAATTCCGACCCGTGAAACCTACCGGCCCGACGTCCAAAGGTCTAAATTGGGGTAGGTTTGTAACTTCATCTAGACACCACGCAACCGCCTTCGAAAACCAATCATACACAATGGCCGCCTAAGCACACATGAGCACGGCCAAAATCGGTCCCGCCCACTATTTGGGACACCTGGGATTACCATCCTACCCCGACCCGCGGTAGGTCCAAAATTTAAGAGGGGTCAAAGTTTGTAGTTTCCCCAAATTGGAAACAAGCGCGTCCCATCTGTTTAAATAAGCCAAAAACAAGCGCGTCCCAGACCGAAACATGGTTCTCACTTAGACCCCCCCCCCCCCGACCACCCGTCTGATTCCCCATTCGTACTCCGTCGGTGCAAAAAGTACCTCTCGACCAGCCGCGAAACCCCAGCGTCCTTGTCACTCCCAATATGCGACCCTATCCTAAAGGAACTCGAAGGTCCCACCAAGGACAGAAGCGCATATTGGAGATGCTTTTGCAAGGTGGATATCATTACATCGCACCATTACATAAAAGTTGGGGGTAGATACAAAAGGCATACCATGCCACATGAATACAATAACATCATACATAGGAGCACCATCCGACTACGGATGAAACACAAACAGAAACTCAAATGACATCCACCCTGCTAACCCAGGCTGCCGACCAGGAACCTAACCCTTGATCAAAGAAGAAGTAGAAGAAGAACTCCAAAACAAGCAAACATCGCTCTCACGTCATGATCATCGCATTACCTGTACTTGCAACTGTTGTTGTAGTAATCTGTGAGCCACGAGGACTCAGCAATCCCACTACCATGGGTATCAAGACTAGCAAAGCTTAATGGGTATGGAATGGATAAGTGGTGAGGCTGCAGCTAGCGACTAAGCATGATATGGTGGCTAACTTACGAGTACAAGAATAAGATGAGAAGCTACGCAAACGGTTGCGAACTAGTAATGATCAAGAAGTGATCCTGAACTACTTACGTTCAAACATAACCCCACTGTGTTCTCTTCTCGAACTCACCCGAAAAGAGACCGTCACGGTTATGCACACGGTTGGTGTATTTAATTCGAATCTAGTGTCAAGTTCTCTACAACCGGACATTAAAAATTCCCATCGGCCACATAACCGCGGGCATGGCTTTCGAAAGTTTAAACCCTACAGTGGTGTCCCAACTTAACCCATTATAAGCTCACGATCTGCGGAGACAATCCTCCATCGCGGGACATCCTATCAGACTCGGGATCCCGGTGCACAAGACATTTCGACAATGGTAAAACAAGTCCAGCAAGACCTCCTGGCGTGCCGACACCCTGATAGTAGCTGAGCGTATCTTGTCTCAGGACACGACGGATGAGCTATGGTTACAGCGACCAAAATAAACCAAGTTGCCAAGGGGCGGCTGAGGGAGTCCTGGATTAGGGGGTATCCGGATAGCCGGACTATATACATTGGTCGGACTGCTAGACCGTGAAGATACAAGACTCAAGACTTTTACCCGTGTCCGGATGGGACTCTCCTTTGCATGGAAGACAAGCTTTGCGATCCAGATGTTAAATCTCCTTCTTTGTAACCGACTCTGTGTAACCCTAGCCTCCTCCGGTGTCTATATAAACTGGAGGGTTTAGTCCGTAGGACGAGAACAATCATAATCATCATAGGATAGCTTCTAGGTTTTAGCCTCTACGATCTCGTGGTAGATCTACTCTTGTAATACTCATATCATCAAGATCAATCAAGCAGGAAGTAGGGTATTACCTCCATCGAGAGGGCCCGAACCTGGGTAAAACATCGTGTCCCCTGCCTCCTGTTACCATTAGCTTTAGACGCACAGTTCGGAACCCCCTACCCGAGATCCGCCGGTTTTGACACTGACATTGGTGCTTTCATTGAGAGTTCCTTTGTGTCGTCGCTGCAAGGCTCGATGGCTCCTTCAATCATAAAAAACAACACGGTCCAGGGTGAGAATTTTCTCCCTGGACAGATCTTCGTGTTCGGCGGCTTCGCACTGCGGGCCAATTCACTTGGCCATCTGGAGCAGATCGATAGCTATGCCCCTGGCCATCAGGTTAGGTTCGGAAACTTGAACTACACGGCAGACATCCGCGGAGACTTGATCTTCGAGGGATTTGGGCCTACGCCAGGAGCGCCGAACATTCACGACGAGCACGGTTTAGACCTGCTGTCAGACAATACTCGGGATATTGCACCTGCAATAGCTCCGGACCTAAATCCGTGGCAGATCGCGTCGTCCGAGGATGGGTGGATTGAACCCGCCCTAGAGGCCGCATACTCGTCGGAGGTAGAGCCGAACACAGACTCCACCCCCAAGGAAGTCTGTGTCATCGGACCCCCGGACTTGTATCCGGCTGTAGGTTCCAGACCGCGCACCCCCGAGCCTGCCGAATCTGGTTGGGCTCCGGTAATGGAGTTCACCACTGCGGATATCTTCCAGCACTCGCCCTTTGGCTTCATGCTGAATTCATTAAAGTCTCTCTCTTTGTCAGGAGACTTTTTGCCGAACTATGTCCTGCTCGAGTGGGAAGCAGGCGACGAGGAAATTCCTTGCCCACCCACCACCCACTTCATTGCCACTATCGACGATTTGACCGACGTGCTTGACTTTGACTCCAAAGATATCGACGGTGTGGACTACGATGCAGGAGAAGAACAGGTACCACCGCCCACGGGGCGCTGGACAGCCACCTCCTCGTATGATATATATAGGGTGGACACTCCCAAAGAAACCAATGGCGATGAGGCGATGGAGGATAACCCCTCCAGGAAGAAATCAAAGCATGGGTGAGGGAGTCCTGGATTAGGGGGTATCCGGACAGCCGGACTATATACTTTGTCCGGACTGTTGGAGCATGAAGATACAATACTCAAGACTCCGCCCCGTGTCCGGATGGGACTCTCCTTTGCATGGAAGACAAGCTTGGCAATCCGGATATTATATTTCCTTCTTTGTAACCGACTCCATGTAAACCCTAGCCCTCTCCGATGTATATATAAACCGGAGAGGTTGGTCCTTAGAGGGACGATCAGAATCATAATCATCATAGGGTAGCTTCTAGGGTTTAGCTTCTACGATCTCGTGGTAGATCAACTCTTGTACTACTCCTATCATCAATATCAATCAAGCAGGAAGTAGGGTTTTACCTCCATCGAGAGGGCCCGAACCTGGGTAAACATTGTGTCCCTCACCTCCTGTTACCATTAGCCTGAGATGCACAGATCGGGACTCCCTACCCGAGATCCGCCGGTTTTGACACCGACATTGGTGCCTTCATTGAGAGTTCCTCTGTGTCGTTGCTGCAAGGCTTGATGGCTCCTTCAATCGTCAACAACACGGTCCAGGGTGAGACTTTTCTCCCCGGACAGATCTTCGTGTTCGGCGGCTTCGCACTACGGGCTAATTCGCTTGGCCAACTGGAGCAGATCGACAGCTACGCCCCTGGCCACCAGGTCAGGTTCAGAAACCTGAACTACACGACCGATATCCGCGGAGACTTGATATTCAACGGGTTCGGGCCTACGCCTAGAGCGCCGGACAATCACGATGAGCACGGCTTAGACCTGCTGTCGGACAATGCTTGGGATATCACCCATGTAGTAGCCCCGGATCTAAATCCAGAGCAGATTGCGTTGCCCAAGGACGGGTGGATGGACCCCCGCCCCGCAGGCTGCACACTCATCGGCGGTAGATCCGAACACGGGCGTCACCCTCAAAGACGCCTGTGACACCGGACCCCGGACTCGTATCCGGCTATAGGTTCCAGTCCGCGCGCTCCTGAGCCCGTCAAACCTGGTTGGGCTCCGGTAATGGAGTTCACTACTGCGGACATCTTCCAACACTCGCCCTTGGGCGACGTGCTGAACTCGTTAAAGTCTCTCTCTTTGTCAGGAGACTCTTGGCCAAACTATGTCCGGCTCGAGTGGGAAGCAGGCGACGAAGTAATTCGTTGCCCACCCACCACCCACTTCATTGCCACGGTCGACGATTTAACCGACGTGCTTGACTTCGACTCCGAAGACATCAACGGTATGGACGACGATGCAGGAGAAGAACAGGAACCACCGCTCACAGGGCGGTGGACAGCCACCTCCTCATACGATATATATATGGTGGACACACCGAAGGAAACCAATGGCGATTAGGCAATAAAGGTTAACCCCTCAGGGAAGAAAGCAAAGCATGGGTGTCGTCGGCGCCGCTCCAAGCCCCGCCATAGCAATACCGGCACAGGAGACGAAAACAATCCGGATGGTGCCGAAGATGAATACAACCCTGATCAGCCTGCCTTCGAGCATGCCGAGCAGGAAGACGGGCAGGTCAGCCTAGACGAACAGGCGACGGACGGATATCCGGAGGAGGACAACTACATGCCCCCCCTCCAAAGACGAGATTAGCCTCGACGACGATGACTTCGGAGTGCCCGAGGACCCCGTGGAGCAGGAGCGTTTTAAGCGTTGGCTCATGGCCACTGCGAGGAGCCTGAAGAAGAAGCAGCAGCAGCTTAAGGATGATCAAGACCTGCTCATAGACAGATGGACTGAAGTACTGGCAGCTGAGGAATACGGACTCGAGCGCCAGACGGCTGACCGGCCACCTCGTGGCTGGGATAAAACTGCATACCATCCCGAATACCAGCCCGCACCCCCACGCCAATACACTACGGCCCGGGGCAATAGGCAAGACCTGCAAGATATACTGGAAAACAAAGCAGGACAGCCAAGATCGATCTACGGATCGCGAGGGCGCTCCCCAACACGCGACGATGATCGTCACGCCGGATACATTATGAACAAGTCTGGCCAGGCCGAATACAGCCACCAGACTCATTCGAACTGCGTAGCCACATAGCCCGGCATAGAGGCGCCGCACACCCCCTCTGCTTCACTGACGAAGTAATGGATCATGAATTCCCAGAAGGGTTCAAACCCGTAAACATCGAATCATACGGTTGCACAACAGACCCCGCAGTATGGATCGAAGATTTCTTTCTCCACATTCACATGGCCCGCGGAGACAATCTACACGCCGTCAAATATCTTCCCCTCAAGCTCAAAGGACCTGCCCGGCACTGGCTAAACAGCCTGCCGGCAAATTCCATTGGCAGCTGGGAAAACCTGGAAGACGTGTTCCTCGACAAATTCTAGGACACATACGTGCGACCACCGGATGCCGATGACTTGAGCCACATTACTCAACAGCCCGGAGAGTCAGCCAGGAAATTCTGGACTCGGTTCCTAACTAAAAAGAACTAAATAGTCGACTGTCCGGACGCCGAAGCCCTGGCGTCCTTTAAGCATAATATCCGTGACGAGTGGCTCGCCCGACACCTCGGCCAGGAAAAACCCAAGTCCGTGGCAGCCCTCACGACACTAATGACCCGCTTTTGCGTGGGCGAGGACAGTTGGTTGGCTCGCAGCAGCACTACGCCACATTCCGGCACCTCAGATGTCCGCGACAATAACGGCAAGCCACGGCGCAACAGACATAAGCGACGGAACAATGACAACGACACCGAAGACACGACAGTCAACGCCGGATTCAGTGGATCCAAATTCGGTCAGTGGAGAAAGCCGTTCAAAAGAAACAGTCAGGGACCGTCCAGTCTGGACCGCATACTGGAACGCTCGTGCCAAATTCATGGCACCCCGGACAAGCCAGCAAACCAAACTAATAAAGACTGCTGGGTGTTTAAACAGGCCCGTAAAATAAACGCCGAAAACAAGGACAAGGGGCTGCACAGCGACGATGACGAGGAACCCCGGCGTCCGAACACGGGGGGACAGAAGAAGTTTCCCCCTCAGGTAAAAACGGTCAACATGATCTACGCCACCCACATTCCCAAATGAGAACGGAAGCGAGCACTACGGGACGTCTATGCGATGGAGCTAGTCGCCCCAAAATTCAACCCATGGTCAGCCTGTCCGATCACCTTTGATCGTAGGGATCACCCTACCAGCATCCGTCACGGCGGTTCAGCAGCATTTGTCCTAGACCCAATCATCGACGGTTTCCACCTCACGCGAGTCCTTATGGACGGCGGCAGCAGCCTGAACCTGCTTTATCAGGACACAGTGCGCAAAATGAGCATCGACCCTTCAAGGATCAAGCCCACCAAAACCACCTTTAAAGGTGTAATTCCAGGAGTAGAGGCCCGTTGCACGGGCTCTATAACATTGGAAGTGGTCTTCGGATCTCCGGATAAGTTCCGAAGCGAAGAGTTAATCTTTGATATCGTCCCTTTCCGTAGTGGTTACTACGCACTGCTTGGACGAACCGCATTCGCTAGATTCAATGCGGTACCACACTATGCATACCTCAAGCTCAAGATGCTAGGACCTCACGGGGTCATAACAGTCAATAGAAACATGGGCCGCTCTCTCCGTACAGAAGAACATACTGCAGCCCTCGCGGCGGAAGTACAACGTGGCCTTCTCCAACAAACCACTGAGCCGGCGAAGACAACCCCGAACACCATCAAGTGAGTTCGGAGCACCCCGCAATAGGATCGCCAGGCACGCCAAGAGCGCGACTAGCAGTCCGACCTCCGCTCAAGCCCTATCAAAGCAGCATTCGTGCCACGCGTACACAATTACGCACTCAAAATACCATGGGCATAGGCGGAGGCGCAACAGTGACTCAGTCAACCGTGTGGTATAACCGCAACATACTTTAACCCCCCAACCCTCCCATCTTTCAGGACACTGCTTTACGGCAGCCTCTTCAAAAGAGCCGGATTGTCGGACTTACACAGGAGAAAAAACCAAGGAGGCAACAGGCTTTGCGCACAAAGGAAATACCCAAGTGGAATCTGTTCACGATCGTTATACCTGTTTTATATACCTACATGCAGCCCGCCCTTGGATAGGACATGTTAAATAGTCCTATTTACTTCTGCTTAACCGCACTCATTGTAAACATACGCTTAAACGTATTTTTCATCAATGGGAGATAATATGTAGCGTCATCTTATTATTCCTATTTGCACATTTTTCCTATAAATGCTTATTTAATATTGCATCCGTACACCTTGGTACGTTCAGTTTGCCAGGGGCTTCTTATGGCACCCCATAATACGGCAAGACAAGTCCGAACACTTTCAAAAGTGCGGCACCCCGAACTTATAGCACTATATGCATCAGCTCCGAATCATGTCTTGGGTCAATAGTTGGGTTTGCCCGGCTCCCTTGTTTTGGTACCTTACGTTCCGTTATATCGGCTAAGGTAGCGCAGGGAGAACTACTATGATTGTGTCCCTGTTCTTCCGGACGAGCACCTAAGTAGACAAAGCCGAAAACTGACCGGCATGATGCGGCGAGAGATGGTTGCTGTTCGAGAGGTCCTAAAATCCCTAAAGATTTTTCCCGCTTTAGGCAAGGAATCGGCTTTGTTCGGTTTAGGCGTATATAGCGCCCCAATTCATTTTCAGAACTCTAGGGGCTTTGCCGAAATTTAAAATTGTAGACTTCTATGGATAAGTGAAAGTTATAAAGCCGCAAAGTCCGATTGCATTGTTCGCTGCGCCAAACACCTCCTTCAGGGACCAAAAATTTGGATAAAGAGTGTCTGGGTTTTTCCAGGAACACCACGATACTAGTTATGTGGGGGCGGAAGCCGACGACTGGCCTACTTTTAGAATTTTATAAACAACCGCATAGAAAGTAATATTTTAAATCAAAACAATTCGCTATATAGCGCAAATAACTTCGTCTTTATATTACAAAAACGACAGAAGTATATTCATTCAAAGATCGTGTTCTTGGTACATTCTTCGGCCACGAGACAAGCTCCCTTAATAACGCCATCATAATATTTCTCGGGACAGCAATGCGCCTTGCCCTCCGGCGGCCCATCCTTCACCAGCTTCTCCGCAGTCAGCTTGCCCCAATGCATCTTCGCACGGGGAAAGGCCGGGCGGGCACCCTCAATGCAAACGGATCGCTTGATCACTTCAAGCCACCGACAGGCATTTACCATCCGCTTGATCAGGCCGAAGTAGCTAGTGGCAGGGGCTCACCAGGCCACATCCGGACTATGAAATCTTTCATAGCCACTTCGGCCGCCCTGTGGAGTTCAACCAACTGCTTCAGTTGGTCACTCAGAGGCATGGCGTGTTCGGCTCCAGCATACTGGGACCAGAACAGCTTCTCCGTTGAGCTCCCCTCCTCGGCACGGTAGAACTCCACGGCATCTGACATGCTGCATGGCAGATCTGCGAATGCCCCTAGAGAGCTCCGGATTCGGGTAAGTAAAAGAATGCCTCCTCCACATGCTTGCTTTGCATAAATAATGTCTTACCCGCCGCCATCTTCTTGGCCGCCTGGATTTCCTGCTCTACCTTTTTGGCTTCGGCCTTGGCGTCTTTCACACTCTCAAGGGCCTTCGCAAGCTCAGTCTCTTTCATCTTAAGATCATGCTCCAAGGACTCGAACTTCTTGCCGAGATCCTGGAGCTCTTGCTGTACCTCGCCCACTCTAGCATCTTGCTTTTTGCGCTCCTTGCGCTCCAGGGCCGCCTTGTCTTCGGCCTCGGACAGCGCTTTCTTCAGAGATGCCAATTCGGTGGTGGCCCCTATTACAAAGTCACAACGCTTTGTTGTTAGAATAACCAATTTTGTCTATCCTTTATTATATGCGAACGGGGAATCACAAACCTTTGTTCTCCTCGAGCTGCCTCTTCGTGAGGCCGAGCTCTCCCTGTGCCTGCTCCAGGTCCCGTTTGAGTCCGGCGACCTCGGCTCTGCGTAGAGCAGCGGCAAGCAGCACTGCCTGCTTATCCACAGGCAAACCTACTATTAGACTCTTGCGGACTTTAATTGACCCTCCGTTTGGCTCTTCTTTCCGCACACCAAACAGAGTATCAGGGGCTACTACCTATCAGGTGATAATTTTACATTTTTCTTACTTACCTCAAAACCTGTCAGGAGGCTGGTGCAGGCTTCGGTTAATCCGCTCTTGGCGGACAGAACCGTCTGAATCACCGCACTCATAAGAGTACGGTGCTCTTCATCCATGGAAGCGCCGCGAAGTGCTTCCAACAGACTATCCAATGCCCCTGGCGTAACGGAAGTCATCGGCACGGACGGCTCGCCCTCCCTGACGAGGTGCCGCCTAATTGAATCCAGAACCATTCGAGGTTCCGGCATAGTATCCGGCTGAGAGCCCGGCTCGCTACAGCTCTCGTCGGCACGATCCGCGGGGATCTTGTACCCCGTGTGCCCCGCGTCTGGAATTCCGCCTTGGGGCGTCTCTAGAGTCACCTCCCCTGCTCTAGGAGCCTTTGGGACAACACCTCTGTTTCATCCGCAGGCCGAGGAGTAGTGGCCGTCGGGAGCGAGTTCATCGCTGAATCACTCAAGGACCCATCCATAGATGATACCTCGGGATGGACCCTGGCCGGACTGCATATACGTTCGGTGTCGTAACAAGACTACGAAGCGAAGTCGCACTAAAATACAACAGGGTGCGGATACTTACAATCTTGCTAGGGGTTTCCCCCTGGGCAGCCACTCCTCCTCGCTATAGGCGGCAGTGGTGGAGTAATCCGGAAGGGACGTCATTCCCTTCTTGGACGTCCTAGCCTCCCCCTCCGGGGCGGCTTTCCTCTTCTTCTCCTCCCCAGTGCAGGGAGGCAGAGTTTCTTCGTGTTTCCCCCCGCCTCCACGGGAGGAATCTGCCTCGTCGTCTTCGGACAACGAGGGTATGACGGCCTTGCACCGGGGACCTTCTCGGTCGCCTGGCCCGCCTTCTCGGGACCCCCATCCTCTCCGGATGGGGTGGCCCCTTCCTCTTCTTCCTCCCCTTTGGGGGAGGAGTGTGCTTCGTCGTCTTCGGACGAGGCGTCCGGTACGACCTTACGCAGGAGACCCTTCCTGGTCCCTGGGGCCTACTTTTCGGCCTTCTTCTCCGGTGCCTTGTAGGGCGCCGGGACTAGCATCTCCGTCAGGAGAGCATCTACTGGACCTTCTGGCAGCGGAGCCGGACAGTCAATCCGCTCCGCCATTCCACATACTCCTGATCAAACACACACAATGACTTAAGATTCTCTCATGAGTACATTGGGAATAAACCGCATCCGGTTGTGGTCAAAAAACTCACCGGACGGGGGAGCCGCGTGGCATGAAGTCCGCGGTCCTCGGATGTGGGAGGAGGTACTTCGGAGGACTTGAACAGCACCTTCCAGGCGCCCTTGTGCGTCATGTCATAGAGCTTTTGAAGCGTCTGGTGTTCAGCCAGGACAAACTCCCACAGATTAAAAGCCCGTCTTTGACACGGAAGAATCCGGCGGACAAGCATGACCTGGACCACGTTGACAAGCTTGATTTTCTTGTCCTTCATATTGTTGATGCAGTTTTGTAGTCTGGTCAGCTCTGCAGGTTCGCCCCAGGCCAGGCCCTTCTTTTCCCAGGAGGTGAGCCGCATGGGGATTCCAGATCGGAACTCGAGGGCTGCCGCCCAGTTGGCGTCGCATGGATCGGTGATGTAGAACCACCCTGATTGCCACCCTTTCACGGTCTCCGCGAAGGAGCCGTCAAGCCAGGTGACATTGGGCATCTTGCCCACCATGGCGGCTCCGCACTCCGCTTGCTGGCCGCTCATGATCTTCGGCTTCACGCAGAAGATTTGTAGCCACAGGCCGAAGTGAGGCCTGATACGGAGGAAAGCCTCGCACACGACGATAAACGCCGAGATGTTGAGGATGAAAATTGGGGCTAGATCGTGGAAGTCTAGCCCGTAGTAGAACATGATCCCGCCAACGAAGGGATGAAGTGGAAATCCCAGTCCATGGACGAAGTGGGCGAGAAATACGACCCTCATGGGGTTCCGGAGTTGGAGTGACCTGCCCTTCATCCGGTAGCCGGTGCGCGATATCTGCGGCCAAGTATCCGGCCGCCTAGAGCTTCGCAATATGCCCCTCCTTCACGGTGGAGGTCACCCACTTGCCTCCTGCTCCGGACATGTTTGGCTGTGCAGAGAAAGTATGAACCAGGGCGCGGGAGCTCGAGGCTGTGGTAATGGATAAGCACAGGAGGAAGAAGGCGTGGGTGAAAATGGGGGAATCCTTATCCCTTTATAGAGGCGATGAATGATGCGCCTCCCCACTTTCCTGTTGAGAATCACTTATTTCCCAAACACCACGATTGATTGCACGGTTGGGTTACCCATACCCGTATTGATGAAAATCCCGTGATAAGGGGACATGATCTCTGTTGTGAGAAGGCGTGCCAAGGAAACCGCCTCGCAATATGCGCTATGGCTGGTTGTGGGAAAACGGTTCGAATAATGACCCGACCATAGTGTCATGTCACTTTGTCTAAAGTTGCCAGCAGGTTATATTTGTGAAATATCATTCTCTCTATGGTGGTGTATGGAGATCATCTTGCAGATCCAGACACGGTCTAAGTGTTCGATAATTATTTTGGAGTATTCGGAGATGGAACCCGCCTTGCAATGCCGAAGACAAAACTGTGCACCGGACTCATCGTCATTAAAGCCTGGTTCAGGGGCTACTGAGGGAGTCCTAGATTAGGGGGTATCCGGACAGCCGGAATATATACTTTGTCCGGACTGTTCGAGCGTGAAGATACAAGACTCAAGACTTCGTCCTGTGTCCGGATGGGACTCTCCTTTGCGTGGAAGACAAGCTTGGCAATCCGGATATTACATTTCCTTCTTTGTAACCGACTCCATGTAAACCCTAGCCCTCTCCGCCGTCTATATAAAACGAAGAGGTTGGTCCTTAGAGGGACGATCAGAATCATAATCATCATAGGCTAGCTTCTAGGGTTTAGCCTCTACCATCTCGTGGTAGATCAACTCTTGTACTACTGCTATCATCAATATCTATCAAGTAGGAAGTAGGGTTTTACCTCCATAGAGAGGGCCCAAACCTAGGTAAACATTGTGTCCCTCACCTCCTGTTACCATTAGCCTAAGACCCACAGATCGGGACCCCTACCCGAGATCCTCCGGTTTTGACACCGACAATGGGCGTCATCGGCGCCGCTCCATGCCCCGCCAGAGCAATACTGGCATAGGAGACGAAAACAATCCGGATGGTGCCGAAGACGAATATAATCCTGATCAGCCTGCCTTCGAGCAGACCAAACAGGAAGACGGGCAGGTTAGCCCAGACGAACAAGCGACGGACGGATACTCGAAGGAGGACAACCACATGCCTCCCTCTGAAGACAAGGTGAGCCTAGGCTACGATGAATTCGGCGTGCCTGAGGATCCCGTAGAGCAGGTTCGCTTCAAGCTACGGCTTATGGCCACTGCAAGAAGCCTGAAAAAGAAGCAACAGCAGCTCCAAGCTGACAAAGACCTGCTCTTAGACAGATGGACCAAGGTCCTGGCAGCTGAGGAATACGGACTCGACCACCCCACCAAAGGGTACACAAAGCACAATTTGCTACCTCAACTTGAGAAGGAGGTCCTACAGCCCACACCCCAATGCCAATACATCACGGTCCCGGGCAATACGCGGGAAACGCGAGGCAGCATCCATAAACCTCGATGCAACAGACATAAGCGTCACAAAAATAATGATGACGCCCAAGACAAGGCAGTTGGTGCCGGATTCCGCGGCTCCCAGTCCGGTCAGCAGAAAGAGAACAACTCAGGCCCATTCGGCCTGGGCAGCATACTCGACCAGCCATGTCAAATTCATGGTACCCCTAGAATGTCAGCCAATCATACCAATAGAGAATGTCAGATCTTCAAAACAAAACGACCGGTCGTGCGCCGGAAACAATGAAAAGAGGTCTGAAACAACGAGGAGCCCAGACCACCAAACATTGTGAGGTAAAAGGAACATCCTCCGCAAACCAACAAAGGAACGAATGTGTACTCCTTGGGATGCTGACTCAACAATACAAGTCACCCCACGGTACAAAAATACGGCCGATCATCTCCGATCACATTGACCGTCCAGACAATATCAACCATGGCAATCTAATTGCACTTACCATCGACCCAATAGTTGGTGGGTTCCACCTCACACGAGCCCCTATGGGCATAAACAGTAGACCAAACTTGCTGCGCCAGGACACAATTCACCAGATAGGTATTGACCGCTCGAGGATCAAACCCACTAAAAACATCTTCTAAAAGATGTCGTTCCAGGTGCAAAGGCCAAGTTTTACAGGCCCACCACCCTGGAAGTTGTCTTTGGACCACCAAACAAACACCATATCGAAGAGTAATTCTTCTGCATTATTCCCTTATACAGTAACTATTATATACTACCGGGACGAACCGTGTTGGCTCGATTCAACGCGGTGCCACACCATGCCAAACCCACGTGACATAGTCACAAATATGGGCAAGGCCGAACTCCACCCCGACACTGGAAAGTATACCGTCACTGAGGTAGCGAATTGTTCCTTTCTATCGAACCTCGATTCGACAGCCAAACCCCGGGACACCAATAAAGGAGTCCGAGCTACTTTACGGCACGATAGCCCGGCTCGACTAGGCTCTGATCAAGCACTCCGGCTGTAAGGCCCCGGATTCGATGCGCCAGGTGTCTGTCAGTTATTCGCCGTCAGTGCTATGTCATTTGCTTGCCTGTTGCATTTTGCCATGTTATCATGTGCATCTCATTTTGCATACGTGTTCGTCTCATGCGTCCGAGGTTTTTCCCCGTTGTCCGTTTTGCAATCCGGCACTCCTATGTCCTCCGGCGTCCCCCTTTTGTCTCTCATTGTGAGCGGGTGTTAAACGTTCTCGGAATGGACCGAGTCTTGCCAAGCGGCCTTGGTATAGCACCGGTAGACCGCCTGTCAAGTTTCGTGCCATTTGGAGTTCGTTTGATACTCCAACGGTTAACCGGGTAACCGTAAAAGCCTCTTTTGTGTTGCAGCCCAACACCCTTCCAAAATGGCCCAAAACCCATCTAAGTCTCTTCCATGCTCTGGTTCGTTCGATCACGATCGTGTGGGCGAAAACCGTGCCTCATTTGGACTCTCCTAGCTCCCAGAAACTATAAATATGTGCCTCCCCTGAAATTCGCGGATGAATCCCCCCAAAACCCTAGCTTCTTCCTCCTCCCGCAGCCGGACACGTCCGGACCCCGCCGGACATGTCCGCGCCACCTCCCCCGCCGAATCGCCCGCCGCCTTGTGTCCTCCTTCGCCGCCCTCACGCGCCGGCCCGCCGGAGCCCAGGCGGGGCCCGCCCTGGCCCGTGCGCCGCGCACCCGAGCCCCAAGCTCCGCCCGGCTCCCTGCCGCACCTGGCCGGTGACCCCCGAGCGCCGCCGCCGCCGGCGACGTGCTCCGCCGCCGCCCAGCACCTCCGCTCGCCGCCATTGCGCCCTCGTCGCCTCCAGCCAGCGCCGCGCGCCCGATCCCCCGGCTCCGCCCGCGCCCTTCGCCCGGCCGCCGCCTCCGCCCGTTGCCGGAGCAGCTCCTCCCCGCCACCGCGCATCAACCCTGCTAGTCGGACCCCGCCGTCCGCGCTGATCTGGCCGCCTCCTCGCTGCCCGCGCCCGGATCCGGCCGGAGGAGGTCTCCCCCGCCCCGGATCCGGCCTCCCCTGCCCGCTGGAGTCTTCCCCCGTCCAACTTCGGCCGCCGTGCTGCTCGTCTCCTGCGAGATCCGCCGCCACCTCTCCCGCATTGACTTTTCCCTGAGGTGCTAATTTCACCAAGTCCCGAAATTGTTGCATATTATCATGCCTTGTTCATCACATCATAACTCCATGCATGCTGCTCCGTTTCGTGCGTGTAATATGTCAAATTGTTCGCCTCAACGAGTACTTCATTTCATTCCATTGCATCATGTTCATTTGAGCTCATCTTGATGCCTGAATCTTCGTTGCAAGAGTGCTATGTGATGTTGTCTGCTGTCTATTAACAGAATATGCTCATTTATCATTTTTGCCATGATTGATGTGTGCCTCCTATGAGGTTGATGTCTACATGTGTTTTGATCTATGTCATGCCATCTTTACAAAGGTGCTTACCATGTATTTTTGTGATCAATGTGGTGACTAGAACAAGCATGTAAACTAGGCTTCGTGATGTTGCTGATTTTAGTCCCTGTTCTGCTGTTATTTTTATGCCATGTAAACTTGATGCTACAGAGAGATCCATGCATATTTTGAGATACTCCAGTAAGGATGTTTTGAACATGTGGCTTTCCTCAATCCATTCATGCCCCTGTTTGCAATTATGGAGTAGTCTAGCATATCATTTTTGTGCTCTACTTTTGCTACAAAATGTTTCCTGGCAGATTGTTTACATGTTATTCAATTTTGCCAAGGTTGTTGTAGTTGATCCTTGCATGCTATGAACTTGTTCTTGCCTTGGTTTGTTTCATAAACATGTCTTTTTGCTGATGCTATCCTTATCTTGTCATGCAATGAGTTGTGGTGAGTGAATCAAGCTTGTTAAGTAGTGTACTCGCTGTTGTTGTTTTGTTAGGCTGAATCTGATATTTCGTGATGCTATGTAAACCTACTGCTACAAGTCATTCTATGCATAATCTGAAGATGTTCACTAAGGGTGTTTTGTTCTACATGTTATGCTCTATCCATCCATGCCCATGGTTGCAATTATAGCCTGTTGTAGCTTGTTGCAATCTTGCTCTCAAATTGCTAAATAATGTTGTTGTCAGCCTGTTAACATTAAGTTTAATGTTGCCGTGTTTGTTGTTAGTTATCCATGCACCCTATGACCTTGCTCTTGCCATGCTTAGCTTCATAAATATGTCTTCTTACTGTTGGTTGCCTTGCCATGCCATTTATTGCTCTGTGGTGAGTGGTACAAGCTCATCAACATGCCTACTTATTGTTGTTCCTGCCATGTATGGATCTGTCATATAACTTGCTATGTTTACATGGGTGCCATCATATTTCTGATCCTTTTTGGCTCATGGTCAGTAAAGGACTTTTGTTATATGCAATTAGTAGATTCATTCCATGCCTTTGTTTGCCATGATAAGTTCCTGTAACATGTTGTTTGATAGCTCTAAACATTGCAACCTGATGTTATTTCTGCAAAGTCTGAACTGTTATTATTTGCAATCTTGTCATGTGTGTCTGAGCATGTTCTAGTGATTTCTGGAGATAGCTCAGTGTTCATGTTTTGTTATGCTTTACCTGTACATCATGCCCATGCCTTTTGTTTTCATATTGTGGTACTGTAGCATGTTGTTTTGGTGCTTGCAATATGCCTAGTTGCTGTTTTGAACAGATTGTTGCTATAACTTGTATAGCGTGTGTGTGTTGAACCGTTGCTCCGTTTTGAGTGTGCTTTATATGAAACTTGCTTGATTTTGCATGTAATTTCATATTATCATGTTGAATCCATGTTTTGAGAGTGTTTGCTTGATATTTGTATGCATTTTGCATCAATGCCATGTTAAACTTGTTTTGCTCATATCTTCTAGGCCGTAGCTCTGAATTAAATGAACTTTATATGTAACTTGACTAGACTCTCTTGTAGATCATCTTGGTGCATCTTAACTTGCTGTTTAACAACTTGAACGTAAGGTTTATTCAGATCTGGACCAATTTCGAAATATGCATATGAGGACTTACCGGGATTGTTATATGTTGTTCCCGGCCTCATTTAAACTTGCCTTGATGTGTTGCTCTTGTTTGCATCATCTCTTGCCATGAGTAGCTTCATGTAGACTTGTCATGCATCATGCTTGTTGTGCATCATGCCTTGTTCATGTGTGGTGTGTTTACCTTGTTGTGTGCTTCTTTTCGATAGTCCCGTTTCGTTGGGATCGTGAGGATTCGTTCGTCTACGCTTGGTTCGTCTTCATGGCTTCATCTTCTTCATGGACTCGTTCTTCTTCCTTGCGGGATTTCAGGCAAGATGACCGCTACCCTGGATCTCACTACTATCATTGCTATGCTAGTTGCTTCGTTCTATCGCTATACTGCGCTACCAATCATTTACTCTTCAAGCCTCCCAGATTGCCATGAACCTCTAACCTTTGACCCCTTCCTAGCAAACCGTTGTTTGGCTATGTTACCGCTTTTGCTCAGCCCCTCTTGTAGCGTTGTTAGTTGCAGGTGAAGTTGAAGATTGCTCCATGGTGGACAGGATTATGTTGGGATATCACAATATCTCTTATATTATTAATGCATCTATACACTTGGTAAAGGGTGGAAGACTCGTCCTTTTGCCTGGTGTTTTGTTCCACTCTTGCCGCCCTAGTCTCCGTCATACCGGTGTTATGTTCCCGGATTTTGCGTTCCTTACGCGGTTGGGTGATTTATGGGACCCCCTTGACAGTTCGCTTTGAATAAAACTCCTCCAGCAAGGCCCAACATTGGTTTTACCATTTGCCTCACCACCACCTACTTTTCCCTTGGGAGTCGCCCTCTCGAGGGTCATCTTTATTTTAGGCCCCCCGGGCCAATGCTTGTCTAAGTGTTTGTCCAAACCGAGCGATGTCCGGCGCCCCCTGGGCAACCAGGGTCTATGCCAACCCGATGTATGGCTCATCTGGTGTGCCCTGAGAACGAGATATGTGCAGCTCCTATCGGGATTTGTCGGCATAGAGGGAGGCTTTGCTGGTCTTGTTTTACCATTGTCGAAATGTCTTGTAAACCGGGATTTCGAGTCTGATCGGGTCTTCCTGGGAGAAGGTATATCCTTCATTGATCGCGAGAGCTTATCATGGGCTAAGTTGGGACACCCCTGCAGGGTATAATCTTTCGAAAGTCGTGCCCGCGGTTATGGGCAGATGGGAATTTGCTAATGTCCGGTTGTAGATAACTTGACACCAGATCCGAATTAAAACGCATCAACCGTGTGTGTAGCCGTGATGGTCTCTTCTCGGCGGAGTCCGGGAAGTGAACACGGTTTTGGGTTATGTTTGATGTAAGTAGGAGTTCAGGATCACTTCTTGATCATTGGTAGCTTCATGACCGTTCCTTTGCTCTCTTCTCGCTCTTATTTGCGTATGTTAGCCACCATATATGCTTAGCCGCTGTTGCAACCTCACCACTTTACCCCTTCCTTTCCCTTTAAGCTTTGCTAGTCTTGATACCCATGGTAATGGGATTGCTGAGTCCTCGTGGCTCACAGATTACTACAACAACAGTTGCACATACAGGTTATGCGATGATCATGACGCGAGACCGATGCTTGCTTGCGTTGAGTTCTTCTTCTGCTTCTTCGATCAGGGGATAGGTTCCAGGTCGGCAGCCTGGGCTAGCAGGGTGGATGTCGTTTGAGTTTCTGTTTGTGTTTCATCCGTAGTTCGGATAATGCTCTTATGTATTGTGATGTTGTATTCGTGTGGCATTGTTTGCCTCTTCTATGTATCCCCATCTATTATGTAATGTTGATGTAATGATATCCACCTTGCAAAAGCGTTTCAATATGCGGTTCTATCCTTGGTGGGACCTTTGAGTCTCTTTAGGATAGTATCGGATATTGGGCGTGACAAGTTGGTATCAGAGCCTCGACCGACCTTAGGAGCCCCCCTTGATTGATCGTATAGTTTGGCCGTTGTTGAGTCTAGAAGAAAACTGTTTTCTGAGTCTAGTGATATTGGAGAGTAGGAATTCTTTTTACTCCTCTGCCCCTTCGTCGCTCTGGTGAGAAATCTTGACGTAGGTGTTTTGAATTACTTCTCTTCCCTTCAAATTTTTCTTTAGGATCACGCAGTTGGTTTTCCGATCGTTGGTTCTCATCTCTTTTCATCCGGTGCATTTCTCGTCAAGTCGACTCGAGCCTCTTCATCTTTGCCAAGTTCAATCCTCAGTTGTTTTCTTTTCCCACCCGCCCACCCCTTTAGCTTCTTGAAGCCGGAGTCTGTAATCGAGTATCCATCCTACTCATGCGAAGCCTTTGCTTTCTTTCAACCGGTGCTTTCTCTTCAAGTTGTTCGTAGGTTTCCCCTTCCAAGCTGCCTTTGTTTTCCCGCCCTCCCACCCCTCTTCTTCCCGGAGTCTGAGTCTTTTTCGAGCATCAATTTCATTCGTCTGGAGCTCTTCAGTCTTCCCTCAATCTTTTCAACCGGTGAATTCTCATTTGTTTGACATTCTTCATCTCTTTATATTTTCCGGTGGATTCAATTCTAATTTTTGGCAGTGATTATATTCTTTTCCTCGGCTCAAGTGTTTTCCCTGCTCGTTCGCCTCTCGCTAGTTTATCCTTCCGGAGCATTCAAGACATCTCAGAAGATTCATCTGTCTTTCAATTAATTCGAGGTTGTCACCTCATTCAAATATTTCAATTGTTCCGGTGCATCATCTATCTTTTCAACAATCCTTTTCAACGGTGTTATCTCTTTAGTGGGCCCTAACCCACAGGTCTTTTCCCAGGATCTTACCTGACTATTCTAATTTTCCCCGGAGTTATTCTCAAATTCTTTTCAAAGTGTGATGTCAGAATGGATTCCATCAGTCACATGCCTTCTCCGAGATTGTTTTCAAACCCTTTTCATTGTTGGCTCAACCTCTTCGCTTTTCATTCTTTCGGAATATCTCAGTAATTTTGGTGGTGTTTCTCGTTGTCATTTGAAGACCAAAGAAGAGTCTTTCCTCTAAATCTTGTTTGTTCTCTCGAAGTTTCATGGTTCTAGCTTCATGATTATCCTCGCGAAATATTCCATTTGTCAGATATTCTTTCCTTATCCATCCGGAGTATGTCAGGAGTTGTTTTTCCATTTCTTTTCACCGGAGGCCATCATTCCAGCTATCGTTCCCTATTTATCCCGGTGCTTCGTTCAAATGTTCTTCCCGTTCTCTTACATCTAAATCCTCTCAAGCATATTTGCCTTCTAATTCTTCCCGGTGACTCATTCTCTTTCATCAATCATTTTCTAATTCCTATGGTGGTTCGTTCAAGATTCTTTTTCCTTGATTATCATATTAATTCATTCATTCTTTCCAATCCTACCGGTGGTTCATGAAGACCTTCTCAAGTTTCGCGCCATATTCCCCTTAATCCTTTTTCCAACAAGAATAAGTAGGATGCAAAAATCCATTGCTGGTCATCAATTTAATTCGATGAAGGATAAGCATACAATAAATCTTATTCTTATTTCATCCAAGTGAGTAATCCCATCCTTCGGAGTTTGTTCCTGATGGATAAATTCTAGTTTCAAGTGTTTTCATCTTTTCTTTTCCGGAGTTCAAATTTCCTAAGACATTTCGTCGGAACCTCCATCCAAATCACCGCAAGGTTTAATTTTATTCTTTCATCCTTCATTTCTATCTCATCATCCTTTTGTTACCAGAGTTCTTCATGGTGGTTCTACATGATTTAATTCATTCTGCAAGAGTTCATCAAGTATCATTCCATCCTCTCAAGTTCATGTTCTTTTCCTTCCATCTTCAGCCGGAGTGCTGCCTAAATCCTTTCAGTCTTATTCGTTTCTTATCTCGTTCTAACCGGAGTCGTTTCATAGTCTATCTGATTCAGTGAGTTTTCGATTCTCGTCATTCTCGTCATTCCTCTCTTCTTCTCGAGTGCTCTCGATTCTTTGTATCTTCTCTTGAGTTCTTGTTTCACCTCATCCCTTTTCCCTTCCGTCTCAGTCCTAAGATCTCGGGATGAGAGCTCTTGTCAGTGGAGGAGTGTTGTAACGCCCCGGATTCGATGCGCCAGGTGTCTGCCAGTTATTCGCCGTCGTTGCTATGTCATTTGCTTGCGTGTTGCATTTTTCCATGTTATCATGTGCATCTCTTTTTGCATACGTGTTCGTCTCACGTATCCGAGCTTTTTCCCCGTTGTCCGTTTTGCAATCCGGCACTCCTATGTCCTCCGGCGTCCCCCTTTTGTCTCTCGTTGTGAGCGGGTGTTCTCGGAATGGACCGAGTCTTGCCAAGCGGCCTTGTTATAGCACCGGTAGACCGCTTGTCAAGTTTCGTGACATTTGGAGTTCGTTTGATACTCCAATGGTTAACTAGGTAACCGTAAAAGCCTCTTTTGTGTTGCATCCCAACACCATTCCAAAGTGGCCCAAAACCCATCTAAGTCTCTTCCATGCTCTGGGTCATTCGATCACGATCCTGTGGGCGAAAACCGTGCCTCATTTGGACCCTCCTAGCTCCCAGAAACAATAAATATGTGCC
>NC_041387.1:341133161-341150448 GCF_002162155.2 Triticum dicoccoides | reverse complement strand
GGCCGCCGCCTCCCCCGGCGCCGGAGCAGCTCCTCCCCGCCGCCGCGCATCAACCCCGCCAGTCGGACCCCGCCGTCCGCGCCGATCCGGCCGCCTCCTCGCCGCCCGCGCCCGGATCCGGCCGGAGGAGGTCTCCCCGGCCCCGGATCCGGCCTCCCTGCCTGCTGGAGCCTTCCCCCGTCCAACTCCGGCCGCCGCGCTGCTCGTCTCCAGCGAGATCCGCCGCCACCTCGCCCGCGTTGACTTTTTCCTGAGGTGCTAATTTCACTGTCCCGAAATTGTTGCATATTATCATGCCTTGTTCATCGCATCATAACTCCATGCATGCTGCTCCGTTTCGTGCGTGTAATATGTCAAATTGTTTGCCACAACGAGTACTTCATTTCATTCCATTGCATCATGTTCATTTGAGCTCATCTTGATGCCTGAATCTTCGTTGCAAGAGTGCTATGTGATTTTGTCTGCTGTCTGTTAACAGAACATGCTCATTTATCATTTTTGCCATGATTGATGTGTGCATCCTATGAGGTTGATATCTACATGTGTTTTGATCTATGTCATGCCATCTTTACATAGGTGCTTACCATGTATTTTTGTGATCAATGTGGTGACTAGCACAAGCATGTAAACTAGGCTTTGTGATGTTGCTGATTTTAGTCCCTATTCTGCTATTATTTTTATGCCATGTAAACTTGATGCTACAGAGAGATCCATGCATATTTTGAGATACTTTAGTAAGAATGTTTTGAACATGTGGTTTTCCTCTATACATTCATGCCCCTGCTTGCAATTATGGAGTAGTATAGATTATCATTTTCTTGCTCTACTTTTGCTACAAAATGTTTCCTGGCAGATTGTTTACATGTTATTCAATTTTGCCAAGGTTGTTGTAGTTGATCCTTGCATGCTATGAACTTGTTCTTGCCTTGGTTTGTTTCATAAAAATGTCTTCTTGCTGATGCTATGCTTATCTTGTCATGCAATGACTTGTGGTGAGTGAATCAAGCTTGTTAAGTAGTGTACTCGTTGTTGCTGTTTTGCTAGGCTGAATCTGTTATTTCGTGATGCTATGTAAACCTGCTGCTACAGGTCATTCTATGCATAATCTGGAGATGTTCACTAAGGGTGTTTTGTTATACATGTTATGCTCTATCCATCCATGCCCCTGGTTGCAATTATAGCCTGTTGTAGCTTGTTGCAATCTTGCTCTCAAATTGCTAAATAATGGTGCTGTCAGCGTGTTAACATTAAGTTCAATGTTGCCATGTTTGTTGTTAGTTATCCATGCACCCTATGAC
This sequence comes from Triticum dicoccoides, assembly GCF_002162155.2. NCBI lineage: Eukaryota > Viridiplantae > Streptophyta > Magnoliopsida > Poales > Poaceae > Triticum > Triticum dicoccoides. Next base: position 341,149,150 of record NC_041387.1, on the reverse strand, counting down.
CTTTCTCTTGCCATGATTAGCTTCATAAATATGTCTTCTTGCTGTTGGTTGCCTTTCCATGCCATTTATGCCTCTGTGGTGAGTGGTACAAGCTCATCAACATGCCTACTTATTGTTGTTCCTGCCATGTATGAATCTGTCATATAACTTGCTATGTTTACATGGGTGCCATCATATTTTTTGATCCTTTTTGGCTCATGGTCAGTAAAGGACTTTTGTTATATGCAATTAGTAGATTCATGTCATGCCTTTGTTTGCCATGATAAATTCCTGTAACATGTTGTTTGATAGCTCTAAACATTGCAACCTGACGTTATTTCTGCAAAGTCTGAACTATTATTATTTGCAATCTTGTCATGTGTGTTTGAGCATGTTCTACTGATTTCTGGAGATAGCTCATTGTTCATGTTTTGTTATGATTTACCTGTACATCATGCCCATGCCTTTTGTTTTCATATTGTGGTACTGTAGCATGTTGTTTTGATGCTTGCAATATGCCTAGTTGCTGTTTTGGACATATTATTGCTATAACTTGTATAGCGTGTGTGTGTTGAACCGTTGCTCCGTTTTGAGTGTGCTTTATATGAAACTTGCTTGATTTTGCATGTAGTTTCATATTATCATGTTGAATACATGTTTTGAGAGTGTTTGCTTGATATTTGTATGCATTTTGCATCAATGCCATGTTTAACTTGTTTTGCTCATATCTTCTAGGTCGTAGCTCCGAATTAAATGAACTTTATATGTAACTTGACTAGACTCTCATGTAGATCATCTTGGTGCATCTTAACTTGTTGTTTAACAACTTGAACATAAGGTTTATTCAGATCTGGACCAATTTCGAAATATGCATATGAGGACTTACCGGAATTGTTATATGTTGTTCCCGGCCTCATTTAAACTTGCCTTGATATGTTGCTCTTGTTTGCATAATCTCTTGCCATGAGTAGCTTCATGTAGCCTTGTCATGCATCATGCTTGTTGTGCATCATGCCTTGTTCATGTGTGGTGTCTTTACCTTGTTGTGTGCTTCTTTTCGATAGTTCCGTTTCGTTGCGATGGTGAGGATTCGTTCGTCTACGCTTGGTTCGTCTTCGTGGCTTCATCTTCTTCATGGACTCGTTCTTCTTCCTTGCGGGATTTCAGGCAAGATGACCACTACCCTGGATCTCACTACTATCATTGCTATGCTAGTTGCTTTGTTCTATCGCTATACTGCGCTACCTATCATTTACTCTTCAAGCCTCCCAGATTGCCATGAACCTCTAACCTTTGACACCCTTCCTAGCAAACCGTTGTTTGGCTATGTTACCGCTTTTGCTCAGCCCCTCTTATAGCGTTGTTAGTTGCAGGTGAAGTTGAAGATTGCTCCATGGTGGACAGGATTATGTTGGGATATCACAATATCTCTTATATTATTAATGCATCTATATACTTGGTAAAGGGTGGAAGACTCGGCCTTTTGCCTGGTGTTTTGTTCCACTCTTGCCGCCCTAGTCTCCGTCATACCGGTGTTATGTTCCCGGATTTTGCGTTCCTTACGCGGTTGGGTGATTTATGGGACCCCCTTGACAGTTCGCTTTGAATAAAACTCCTCCAGCAAGGCCCAACATTGGTTTTACCATTTGCCTCACCACCACCTACTTTTCCCTTGGGAGTCACCCTCTCGAGGGTCATCTTTATTTTAGCCCCCCCCCCCGGGGCCAATGCTTGTCTAAGTGTTGGTCCAAACCGAGCGATGTCCGGCGCCCCCTGGGCAACCTGGGTCTATGCCAACCCGATGTCTGGCTCATCCGGTGTGCCCTGAGAACGAGATATGTGCAGCTCCTATCGGGATTTGTCGGCACAGCGGGAGGCTTTGCTGGTCCTGTTTTACCATTGTCGAAATGTCTTGTAAACTGGGATTCCGAGTCTGATCAGGTCTTCCTGGGAGAAGGTATATCCTTCGTTGATCGCGAGAGCTTATCATGGGCTAAGTTGGGACACCCCTACAGGGTATAATCTTTCGAAAGCCGTGCCCGCGGTTATGGGCAGATGGGAATTTGTTAATGTCCGGTTGTAGATAACTTGACACCAGATCCGAATTAAAACGCATCAACCGTGTGTGTAGCCATCATGGTCTCTTCTCGGCGGAGTCCGGGAAGTGAACACAGTTTTGGGTTATGTTTGATGTAAGTAGGAGTTCAGGATCACTTCTTGATCATTGCTAGCTTCACGACCATTCCTTTGCTCTCTTCTCGCTCTTATTTGCGTATGTTAGCCACCATATATGCTTAGCCGCTGCTGCAACCTCACCACTTTACCCCTTCCTTTCCCTTTAAGCTTTGCTAGTCTTGATACCCATGGTAATGGGATTGCTGAGTTCTCGTGGCTAACAGATTACTACAACAACAGTTGTAGGTACAGGTTATGCGATGATCATGACGCGAGAGCGATGCTTGCTTGCGTTGAGTTCTTCTTCTGCTTCTTCGATTAGGGGATAGGTTCCAGGTCGGCAGCCTGGGCTAGCAGGGTGGATGTCATTTGAGTTTCTGTTTGTGTTTCGTCCGTAGTTCGGATGATGCTCTTATGTATTGTGATGTTGTATTCGTGTGGCATTGTTTGCCTCTTGTATGTATCCCCATCTATTATGTAATGTTGATGTAATGATATCCACCTTGCAAAAGCGTTTCAATATGCGGTTCTATCCTTGGTGGGACCTTCGAGTCTCTTTAGGATAGTATCGCATATTGGGCGTGACACCGGCATAAGCCAGGGAAGAGCCCTACGGTTCAACCACCCTATAACACGCAAATGCCTCTAAGCATTTTTCTTTACCGGCTAACTTTGGCGTAGAACAGGAGTAGCGACATGGGATCAGCTCGGATTCACAAGGCGGGAATACACAAGTATTCCCCAAGAAGACAGTCCGGATACACTTCGGATCCGCCCACAGCTTCCTCCGGTCCGGCCACGACAGGTTCCGCCAGCATACCTCTTTTCATAGCATAAACCGTACTCATACGCATAGACGTGTCACTCCACTACAACACGTAGAACTGAATGACAGTTACCGGCCATCGTTCCTCATTGACGCCTTTTTCATCATAACGGCACCCGCACATAGTGTCATGCCCCATTATGCCAGGGGCTTCATTATACTCATAATATGGCAACAAAGTCCGGCCACCTTCTCGGTCGCTCGGCACCCCGAACTTGTAGCACTATATGCATCAGATCCGAATCATGTCCTGGGTCATAAGTTGGGTTTGCCCAGATGCAATGTTTTGGTACCTTATGTTCCGCTGCATACGCTAAGGTAGCGCTGGGAGAACTACTGCGATTGTGTCCCGGTTCTTCCGGACGAGCACCTCAGTATAGAAAGCCGAAAACTGAGTGTCATGATACGACGAGAGCTGGTCAGCTGTTCAAGAGGTTGTAAAATCTTTAAGGATTTATTCTGCATAATGCCATACAAAATGCAGAGTGCGACGGATCGGTCTTCTGATCAGGAGCTTTTAGAACCCCTCGTATGGTTGTCCGAACACCAGGGGTTGCACCTACCCTACTCGAATTCCTATGGCTAAGTGAGAGTGATAAAGCCCTATAGTCTGATTGCCTGGTTCGCTGTGATGAACACCTCCTTCAAGGACCCAAAAATGGGATAAAGAGTGTTCATGTATGTCATGAAAACCCCCGTACTTTCTACGTGGGGGCAGAAGCCAACGACTGGCCAACTCTCAGGATTCATATATATCAAACGGCCGCACAGGAAGGAAAAACTTTCATATAACAAGCAATAAATAATAACAATGCCAGTGCTCCGCATTACAAAGGACAGCATGACTGTCTTCAATGAAATATAATGTCTTTGGCACATTGCTCCGCCACAAGGCAGGTTCCTTTCAGGACACCATCATAATACAATTCGTGCATGCGGTGCTCCTTACCCACGGGTGGTCCCTCAGTCATCAGCTTTTCCGCATCAAGCTTTCTCTAGTGCACTTTCGCATGGGCAAATGCCATGCATGCACCTTCTATACAGACTGACCACTTAATGACTTCGAGGCGAGGGCAAGCATCAACAATCCGCTTCACGAGTCCGAAGTCCACAGACTTCTTCTTCTCAGCCCGGTAGAATTGAGCAGCATCAGATATGCTGTGTGGCAAGTCCGCGAACGCCCCTGGAGAAACAAGAATTCACTTTGCGTAAAAAAGCTTTACCAGCCGCAATCCTCCTCGCCTCCTAAATGTCCTTCAGAGCACCTCAGGCTTCCTCCCGAGCATCATTTGCGGCTTGGAGAGCTTGGGCGAGTTCGGATTCTTTCCCTGCTAGACTCTACTCCAAGGTCTCGCTCTTCTTCACGGCCTCCTAGAGCTCTCGTTCAGCTTCAATGACCCTAGCCTCGTGCTTCTCGCGAAGAGCTTGCATCGCGGCGGCCCTCCTGTCGGCTTCGGCCACAGCCTTCTTTAGCGCCTCGATTTAGGCATTTGCTCCTATAGCACACAATACAAATAATTTCATCAGGCACAACTACTCATTTGTGCTTAATTTATCAAAGGTTTCGACATACCTTGCTTGTCCTCCAACTGCTTCCTCACTCGGCCAAGTTCTTCTTCGGCCTGCTCCAGACTCTGTTTAGTCCGGACACTTCCGCAGTATGAGAGGCCATCGTCGCTACGGACGCATGTTTTCAAGCAAAGAGATATACGTCATTCACGGAGTCTCCTGCGAAGGGGAAATTTGATCCCCTGTCCGGTTCTCTCTTTCACCGGACAGTGCATCAGGGGCTACTGTTCATACTATGAAAATCTTCAAAAGTTCGTAAAACATACCTCAAAGCCTTTTATAAGGCTAATGCAGGATTCATTCAGTCCTCTCTCAGCAGACTGTATCTTTTCAATTACCGCACCCATAAGGGCGCGGTGTTCATTGACGATGGACGCACTCTTCAGAGGTTGCTGGTGGAGCAGGCTTGCCTCCTTCCGTAAAGGAGGGCTGCCTGCCTGATCCTGGAGCTTTAAAGGTCTCTAGGACCATGTCTGGCTACAGGCCAAATCTAAGATCGCCCCCGCCGTCGACGTTCATGGGAACCGTTTCTCCCGTGTATCCGGCCCCAGAGGTGCGCCCTCCCTGTTCTGGGTCCTGATGAGACGACACCTCGGTGTCACGCCTAGGCTTCGAGGAAGGGGCCTCCAGAGGCGTCTCGCTCTCCAGGGCATCTGGGCTCAGCGAATCCTCCGATGAGGACTGTTCGTCGCGAGACCTTGCCGGGCTGCACAAAGTATGGCGCCAGTTAAACTACTGCACCCTAGTAATCCTGGGGCGCGTGGGCGTGTTCGGATTTCGTGTACTCATGATTTTACCAGGGGCTAGGCCCTGGGATCCCACTCCGGGCTGCTATTGGAAGCCGTGGTGGACGCCTCTGGGAGGGAACTTTTTCCCCTCTTCGGTGATTTGGCCTCCAAGGATGAGGAGGCCGTCCTCTTCTTTCCTCCCCCGATGGAGGACTCGTCTTCTTCCTCCTCCTCTTCATCTTTGAAGGAAGGATGGGCGTCGGAGTCTTCGGATTTTGTGTGTGAAGCACCGCGGCGACGGAGGCCACTCCGGGCCTCCTTGGCCTCCTTGAGGGCCCCTTTCTTTGGCGCCTTGTAAGGCGCTGGGACCAGCATCTTCGTGAGAAGTGGTCCTGCCGATTCCTCCGGCAGCGGGGCCGGACAATGTATCCGCCCCGCCTTCTTCGTCCATTCCTAGGGTAATTGCGTAAAGCATGATAAAGCGTCTCCCTCGGGATATGCCAGCTAAACATGGATAGATTGAACACAGCGATAACTTACCGGACTTGCAGAGTGAGACAGTTGATACCAGCGGTCCTCGGCGGAGTCCGGCCACGGTTTGCCGGACTTCAAGAGCACCCTCCAGATATCTTTGTGTGAGGAGCCGTAGAGTTCCCGCAGGGTCTGGTGCTCAACCGGGTCATATTCCCACAAATTACAGGCCCGGTGTTGGCAAGGAAGAACCAGGCGAACTAACATCACTTGGACCACATTAAAGAGTTTGACGCCCTTGTCCACCACGCCCTTGATGCGCGTTTGGAGCACCGACAGCTCATCGGATGAGGACCAGTTTAGGCCCTTCTTGGGCCAGGAAGTGAGCCGCAGGGGGGCTCTGGATCTGAATTCGGGAGCAAAGACCCACTTTTTGCCGCGTGGCTCAGTGATGTAGAACCACTGCTGCTGCCACTCCTTGACGGAATCATTGAAGGTGCCTGACGGCCATCTGACCTTGGGAATCTTGCTCACCATGGCGCCTCCGCACTCGACATGCTCGCCATTCACTACCTTGGGCTTCACATTGAAGTTCTTCAGCCACAAGCCGAAGTGTGGTGAAATACGGAGAAAGGCCTCACACATGACGATAAACTTCGAGATGTTAAGGAAAGAATTAGGGGACAGGTCATGAAAATCAATCCCGTAATAATACATGATGCCGCGAACAAACGGGTGAAGGGGAAACCCGAGCCCGCGGACGAGATGAGGAAGAAACACGACCCTCTCATGGGGCTTCGGATTAGGGACGATCTGTCCCGCCGTAGGAAGACGGTGGCCGATTTTCTTGGCCAAGTACCCGGCCTCTTGAAGCTTTTTGATATCCTTCTCCTAGACGGTAGAGGCCATCCATTTTCCTCCTGCTCCGGATCCGGTTATCTTCGGAGAACCTCTTTTCGGTGGAGGAGATGAGCGCTTGGGCGCTAGGGCTCGAGCGAAGGGGAATGGACGAGCGGAAGGGAAAGGCATGGGTAAAGAAGAAGAGGCCTTATCTCTTTATAGAGGCAATAAAAACTTTTGCGCCTCCCTACTCGCCTGGTTCGTATTGAGCTAGGCCACGGCGTAAGGGCACAACGTAAAAAAAATTGTCAGCAGATTAGATTTGTAAAGTGTTATGCTCTCTACGGAGGTGTGCGGAAATTATCTCACAGAGCCAGACACAATCCTTAATCTACTTTGGAGTATTCGAAGATGGAACCTGCCTTGCAATGCCGAAGACAAACTGCGCGCCGGACTCATCGTCATTGAAGCCTGGTTCAGGGGCTACTAAGGGAGTCCTGGATTAGGGGGTATCTGGACAGCCGGACTATATACATTGGTCGGACTGTTGGACCGTGAAGATACAAGACTCAAGACTTCGTCCCATGTCCGGATGGGACTCTCCTTCGCGTGGAAGACAAGCTTGGCGATCCGGATGTTAGATGTCCTTCTTTGTAACCGACTCTGTGTAACCATAGACTCCTCCGGTGTCTATATAAACCGGAGGGTTCAGTCCGTAGGACGAGAACAATCATAATCATCATAGGCTAGCTTCTAGGGTTTAGCCTCTACGATCACGTGGTAGATCTACTCTTGTAATACTCATATCATCAAGATCAAACAAGCAGGAAGTAGGGTATTACCTCCATTGAGAGGGCCCGAACCTGGATAAAACATCGTGTCCCCTGCCTCCTGTTACCATTAGCCTTAGACGCATAGTTCGGGACCCCCTACCCGAGATCTGCCGGTTTTGACACCGACAGCGGCGCTGTAGGCTGCTCTAGTTTGGGACCAAAACCATCAGCGTTGGGCCCCCCCGCTATGTAGAGAAAATCCTCGGGTTGATGACGCCCTATGCCAATTAGTTATTTAGTTTAAGTATTATTATGGCAAATGTAAAACCAATGTTGGGCCTTGCTGGAAGACTTTTATTCAAAGTGAACTGTCAAGAGGGGCCCATAAACCCACACTGTGTTAGGGATGCAGAATCAAGGAACATAACACCAGTATGACGGAAACTAGGGCAGCAAGAGTGGAACAAAACACGAGGCATAAGGCCGAGCCTTCCACCCTTTACCAAGTATATAGATGCATTAATTAATTAAGAGATATTATGATATCCCAACATAATCGTTCCAACATGGAGCAATCTTCAACTTGACCTACAACTAACAATGCTATAAGAGAGGCTAAGCAAAGCGGTAACTTAGCCAAATAACGGTTTTCTAGGTAGGTTGAAAAGGTTAGAGACTGACATGGCAATTTGGGAGGCTTGATAAGCAAGTGATAGGTAGCGCAACATAGCGATAGAACGAAGCAACTAGCATAGCAATGATAGTAGTGAGATCCAAGGTGATGGTCATCTTGCCTGAAATCCCGCAAGGAAGAAGAACGAGTCCATAAAGAAGACAAACGGGTGAAGATGAACCAAGCGTAGATGAACGAATCCTCACGATCGCAACGAAACAGGAACTATCGTGAAGAAGCACAACCGGAAAGGAGCAAACAACATGGTAAACACACAACACATAAACATGACATAATGCTCAACCAAGTATGATGCATGACAAGGCTATATGATGCTACTCATGGCAAGAGATGAAACATACAAGAACAACACATCAAAGCAAGTTTAAATGAGGCCGGAAACAACATATAACCAATCCGGTAAGTCCTCATATGCAAATTTCGAAATTGGTCCAGATCTGAATAAACCTTATGTTCAAGTTGTTAAACAGCAATTTAAGATGCACCAAGATGATCTACACGAAATTCTAGTCAAGTTACATATAAGCTTCATTTAGTTCGGAGCTACGGCCTAAAAATATGGGTAAAACAAGTTAAACATGGCATTGATGCAAAATGGATCCAAACATCGAGCAAACACCTCAAAACAAGGATGCGACATGATAATATGAAACTACATACAATTCTAAGAAATTTTCATGTAGATCATGCTCAAAACGGAGCAACGGTGCAACACATACACTCCAAACAATATATAACAACAATCTGCCCAAAACAGCAAGTAGGCACTTTGCAAACATCAAAACAACATGCTACAGGAATCATATGAGCACAAACTTGACATATACTTCATGTAAAGATAACATAATTCATATATCATTAAGGTTCAGGTTCATAGGCATCAATATTAAACCAAGATGATCAATGCAAAAAGCAACTTCATAACACAGGAGCATATACATGAGCAGAGTTAATATGATGGCAACTTGATAGCAATAAAGAGAAAAACTACAGCAAGTAAACATAGCAACCAAGGGCATGGCATCAAAGTACACATAACAAAGAGCAAATAACATCATGGCATCATATACATATAGCTCATGGATTAGTAAGAACCAACAATACAAGATTGAATGTTGAAACAGTTTCAGCAAGTGTAAAACAGCAACATTATGATAGCATGTTTGCAATCATGGAATAGAGGCATATGACATACAAAATTAACAACCATGGCATTTGATCAAAGTACTCATAGCATACTACAAAACATGTAATGGGAGCATCACCAGAAGAGGCATGGAACACTCAATAACAAGCTCACAATGAGGCATCATGAAGTTAATAGAAATTTGGAACATTATATAAGCATGTTCATGGCAAAGAAAACATATGCTACAGGACATATATGAGGCATCCAAAGGCATAGCAAGATATAGCATAACATATAAAACAAAACATGTCAACTAAGCATCTTCAAATTATGCATGGATTAATTGGTAGCGTCAAGCAAACATGGCAACATGATAGGGCAGTTTCAGCATTGATAGAAAGTTAACAGCAAGTAACCAACTTCACAAGCTTGATGCACTCACTACATGGCATATAAAAATACATAGATTGAACCCCTGTAAATATGGCATAAATATGCTCCTAAAACATGTAGACAGCATGCCCATAGGCTGCACACACAAAGTGCAACAAAAATGACAAATCAGCAAGTTATAACAGTTTTCAGCAGTTAACAGCAAAATGCACTTTTGCACAGGGATTTATATGTCAAGATGCACCCTAACATGAATCAAAATCACACCAACATGAAGAGCGTGAAGAGAAGAACATGTGCATATCAAGATCATCATCATAGCAACAACAGAGACCAAGTTGTGGCACTCATAAGAAGCATACATAACGTTAACAACTAGCAGATTTCAGCAGCTTATATCAATTAGCAGTATTACAACAAAGGTTAAGGCATCAAGATGAATTCTAACATGTATGCAAACTACTCCATCAAGAAGAGCACTCTGAGATGAACATTTTGACATATTATTCACACAAAATGTAGCCACATGCACAAAGGTAGGTCCCACACAAGCTGCACACACACATGATGTTGAATTCTGGGACAGTCAATTTCGAGAAAAAAAACAGGATGAGCGGGGGTAACTAAGGAGCGCTCAGGGAAGGGGTTAGGAGTGGTTGGGCGCTTACCAGAGGACCCGTGGGCCGGCGGATCTGGGTCGCGGGGAAGGCCGGCCCAGGGAGGCAGGGAGCCGGTCGCTCCTCCTCGTGCCCGCACGAGAGGAGGTAGGGGCGGCGACGCCGGCGATGCCGCGGTGGCGACGAGACCGGCTGTGGCCGAGGTGAGCCGGGGCGGGCAGATCCGGCCATGGGGGGGATCCAGGCGTCGGTGGCGGTCGGAGGTCGCGGGGAGGTGCTGGGGTTCGGGATCTGGCGGCGGCAAGGTCCTGGTCGCCGGCGAGGCGACGGTTGCCGGCGCGGGGTGGGCACGGTGGTCGCCGGCGCGAGGTGGAGAGGCGGGCGCAGAGCGGGGCGCGAAGTGGAGGCAGGGCGCGGAGGCGAGGCGGCGGTTGAGAGGCGCCGACGAGTGATGGCGGAGCGGCGCCGGCGGGAAGCTGTGGGGAGCGGGCAGCGACGCGGGGTCGGGCCGACCCGGGCCCCGATGGGCTTCGGAGGGCTCGCGAGGGCTCGGGCGGGCCGGCGGCGGAGGGAGGCGAAGGAGGCCACGTGTCAGGCTGTCAGTGGCTGCGGGCATGGCGGCAGACATGTCCGACGCGGACGGACGCGTCCGGCGGCGGGAGGTGAGGGGAGCTAGGGTTTTTGCCTGAAAATGGAGGGGGAGGGGACGTTTTTATAGGTAGAGGGAGCTAGGAGGGTCCAAATGAGGTGCGGTTTTCGCCCACACGATCGTGATCCAACGACGGAGAGCATGGAGGGGGTTTTGCTGGGTTAGTGGGCTGAGTTGGAGGGGTGTTGGGCTGCAAGACAAAAGGGGCTTTTACGGTTACCCGATTAACCGTTGGGGCATCAAACGACCTCCAAATGAACGAAATTTCACAGGCGGTCTACCGGTGATGTACCAAGGCCACTTGACAAATCCCGACCCATTCTGAGAACATTTTTCTCCCGCTCATGAAACAAGATAAGAGGGGTGCGACAGGCGCGTGTGTGTGTGGTTGGGCTCAGAACGGATAACGGAGAGAACCGGGGGAACCCGAATGGATGCAAGTTTTGAAAAACATGCAGATGAAATGCAGATGATGACATGGCAAAATGCAACATGGAAGCAAATGACATGGAAACGGCAGAGAATAACTGAAGGACACCTGGCGCATCGGTCTCGGGGCGTTACAGTCCATCATCCGCCACCCCATCCAACCCATCAACCGCCGCCCTCCTCCATCACGCAGGAGCCGATACCCCGATGTCGTCGTCCACTGCAACCTCAACTGCAACGCCCTCCACGGCTAGTAGTTGAAGCCGAGGCCGAGCCGTCTGTACCCGAGCCAGTTCAACCATGTCGTCCTGCGCCTCACCGCTACTGCTCCAACTTCGCCACCATCCACCGCACCGGAGATGTTCCTACTACGCCGTCCTTTGCCGCCTCGGAACTGCTTCCCCTATGCCGACATACGGCCACGGAAACACATTCAACAATTTGGCCGTGGGCTCGTCCAAGGATCCACCGTCCTCCAAAACATCGGTTCCCCCGGGAAAAAAAAGAAGATCGCCACGACATATGGTATTCATCCCACAGAAGACACTAGTTGACCACTTCTTCTTGATACTAGATGTTCCTAGTAACTCGTGACCCACGAGGTTTCTCCTCATATACTATTTCACCTTAGCTAGAGGTCCGTCGCCCCCTTGGATTTCAATTCCTGGTCAGCTGATTCCCAATTAATAGAAGCATTCCCCGGCATAACAAGCGCTAGTCTGCCTATTACGCAGGGGAAGTAGCGCCTCGGTGTTTATCTTAGGGGCGTGTGGGGCATAGAGCAGCTGGCTCCCGATCTGGAGGTCGGCCGGGATTAACGGGATGGCCTGGGGGCGCTGCCAAGCATGGCGTTGGTGTGAGGTCAACGGGAGGGCGGGGCGGCGGAGGCAGGGGTCTGGGTCGGTGATCGCTGGCGGTTCGAGAAAGACCGTCAGCAATGACTAGTAGGAGGTAGACGAAGGCCATCTGCCCGTTTCTTATAGATCGGACGGTTCATAAAAAATCGACTGACCTATTTATTTTCAGTCGACTGTTATCTTGATATGACCACATGTGGTGGTGTGCTGGAGGAGTACCTGCATTTCTTGTGCTCATATATTACAAAATCATACATAGTAGAATCTAATTTTGTTTGCGATGCAATGTTGTAGAGCTATCATATGTCTTCCGTAGAGCTAACATGTGTCTCCTGTCATTTATTTTTCAGCCAGGTGCTATCTGCTACTTTTACAGTGCACTAGTTCTGCACACACTTCACCCATACTCTCACTATTGTGTTTTTATGCAAGGGTATTTCAGACTCTGCTGCCTTGAGAGAAGCAGAAAAGAAAAGACAGAAGTGGCTCCAGCTTTGTACGAGGGTAGGCAAGACACGTTTCAGCGCTATAAAGGGTGCAGTGTTAGTAGATGGAGACGGTAAACGTAGCTCTGGAGTTGATGACCTCGCTCGCAATGAACCACCATCCTAGGTACTTGCTTTAACTTCGTGGTGTCATATGTGGTTGCATGTTCTATATGGTGTCTAGCTTGTATTCGAAAGGCCGAAGTCGGTCTTTATTTAGATAAGGAAAGATATTTTTTACATGAACCACCATCCCATGAGGACCAGAAGACAAATAGCTAGTTAGGGCACTGGCCGAGCTAGTGACAAGCCTAGCACAGACAGGCATCACCTGGAAGGCAACTAAAAAGACACGATGGTGGAGAAGCAGCCTGCCTCCCACCAGGCTCTCAGGTCCTAGATGATCATGCTCACCACTCTAGCTGGATGTCTAGCTTGTATTGCTTCCAATTTGGTTAAATTGCATCTGCTTAGCTTACACATTATACCTTTGAATATGACATGCCTTTTTTTGGTACATACTAGTACATCTGTCTATTAACCATGTTCTTACATCAAACTAATGTTCTTGTGTATCCCTCATCAAGCACTTATGATGAGGCAGTCAGGCAACTGGACTACTGTGAGTAAAGATCCTCATTTAAAGAATACAGTGTCAGCCTCCCGACATGATTCTCAAGAAATAGCAAGGCTAGATGAAGATAGTGAACGTAGCTTTGTAGTTTATTAACGCATTTCCCCTACACTAGAATCATAGGTGCTTGCTCAAGCTTGGCAGCATGATATGTCATTGCATGTTGCATATGGTGTCTAGATTGTAATTCTTCCAATCTGGTTAAATTGCATATGCTAATTTTCTTAGTTTATACATTATACCTGTTAATGTGACATGCCTTCCTATTTTTAGTACATAGTACATCTGTCTATGAAGCATGTCCTTACATAAAACTATTGTTTTTTCGTATCTCGCATCAATCAATATGACGAGACACCTTTAGTATATGTAGTGCAATATTAGTTGCATCTTTCATATGATTTATAGCATGCGCTGCTTCTAATTTGTTGAAATGCCATTTATGAAGGGACCTTTTAACTTCGCAGAGTCATATTGGTTGCATCTTTCATGTGGTGTCTAGCTTGCATTGCTTCTTTTTTGTTGGAATGGTTTCTGCTTAGTTTACACAAACAGTTGTGAACATACCATGTCGTCCTGTTTTTCATACATATTCCATCCTGGTATCATGTGTTTGCCTTACATCAAAGTAGTGATTACCAGTATCATGCATTAATGAGTTCTAAAGAGAGAATTTTATTGTTTTTTCTTGTTGGTTTTACTTGACAATTCAAAATTAATAAAGTGGAAGGAAGTTAGCAAGCTAGTGGATAAACGTGCTCGTTCCAAACGGAGGGCCTCTATAGATTCTACACCTCCATTCCCCCAAGATGACTTGCAAGACAACACATGCATAAACACTCAATGTAGTTATGTTAATGATGAGCACGTCTCCCCTAATGCACCATCACAGGTGCTCCCTATAACTTGGCACTATTATATGTGGTTGCATGTTATGTGTGATGTCTAGCTTGTATTGCATCTAATTTTGTTGAATTCCATCAGCTTACTTTACACATTATACTTGTGAATAAGACATGTGTTCTTGTTTCTAGAACATACAATATTTGTCTATCACACCATGTTCTTACATCAAATTACAACTATTGTGTAACCTGCAACAATCACTTATCATAAGACATGCTTGACATGGGAGTGTGATATAGGTTACATCTTGCATTCTTTTCTAGCTTGTACTTCTAATTTGTTGAAATGGCACTTATGACGAGACAGTTTTAACTTGGTAGAGGGATATTCGTTGCATCTTTCATATGGTGTCTAGCTTTTATTGCTTCTAATTTGTTGAAATGCCTTCTCCTGAGTTTACACATCATAAGCTGTGAATATGCAATGTTGTGAATATGCAATGGCACTAATGACGAGAGACCTCTAAATTGGTAGAGTGATGTTGTTTGCATCTTGCATATGATTTATTTCTTGTACTACTTCACATTTGTTTAAACGCCATTTATGATGAGACACTGTTAACTTGGCACAGCGATATTTGTAGAATCTTTCATATGGTGCCTACCTTCCATTGCATTGCTTCTAATTTAGTGAAACGCCTTCTGCTTAGTTTACACATCATAGGTCTGGTTATCTCTTCCGTCCTGTTTTTCATACATATTACATCCTCCTATCATGTGGTTGTCTAACATCAAAGTTCAGTTCGTCTGTATCACGCATCAATTTGTTCTGAAGAACTAAATTGTTATTCGTTTTTCTTGTCAGCTTGACTTAACATGGCACAGAGAAAGAGGAAGCAACAAAGAATGACAGGGAATGGGAAGCGGGAGAATCCTGCAGATTCTGCTGGTACTGATGGTGCAATAGAAGGTCAAAGTCCAGCGGAAAATTCTACAAACAGGGTATCCCGTGCTACACGAGCTGCAGAACAAGCCAAACAGAAACAAATAGCTGCCACCGAACAAGCAGAGATAGCCCTAGTTGTTGCAACACCTTCCACAGTACTACCAGCTGCATAAGTTACTCGTGCGTCAACTAAGCTAGCAGCATGTTCCCAAGCTCGCTTGCCGCCTGACACTACTTCCCAAGAACTCTTGACACAAGACGAGTTGGCAAGATTAGATGAACCTTCTGAGCTTCAACAGCAAGAAGGTAGTTGCTGGAGTCAAGTTACAGTTGCATGCTTCTTTATATGTAGTCTCATAGTTTGATGTACACTAACACTTCCTATGTTCATTGTTGGACTAGCTCCTAGGCGCAAGAGGAAACAAACATCAGGGATAATGCTCGATAGGTTAACTAAATCTAGAGGAGGAAGAATGGAGATCCATTTTGAGGCAGGTTTAAAAAGGCCACGTGATGCTATAGAGTCAGCCAAGTTAGTATCAGAGGCAGCGGTTGCCGTTAGGTGTCATGTGCGTATCCTCCCAACATGGATTCAGTAGAGGAATGACAAAGAAGAAACCCAGTTCAACACCTTCCTTGACCATTTATCTATAAGTGTGGTTATGTACGGCAACTAGCAATATCGTCTTGCTCTATCCCATACTTTCTAGGTTGCTGATAATGAGACTCCCATAACTTTCAACAGATGAGGTTCAAGTTGGATAGCCAAGATGATGCAACCAGACAAGGTTGCAACCATGTTTTCAAGTCTACTCTGCAATAGTATTGGTATAACTTGAGGAAAACTCACTTTGAAGGCAAGGCTACCAGTGAACTTGCCCAAACATCTCAAGTGGAAAATATATCGGATGAAGACTGGAGAGGCCTTGTAAACACTGGTCTGATCCGTA
>NC_041387.1:341100335-341132704 GCF_002162155.2 Triticum dicoccoides | reverse complement strand
ATATCTTCTTGTAGGTGAACTGTTCAAAGAAGAAGGCCAACTGTACGAAAGTGAAATTCCAACAGACAACAGGATTTTGTAGCTATATTGCACACTACGAGGCTCTTGTAATTAGCTGTTGTTTCACTCTTTTCGCTGTACCATAATATCAGATCTATATTTACTTGTTCCAAATGGAGAGGAAAGCCCGCAAGGACCAAAAAGTACCCGAACCAAATGCTGTGGAAATCTTCAAGGACTGTCACACCAGCAAGAAGAAGGGCACGACTACACCAGTTAAAGCCGCTATTGTAAGTCCTTAATCCTCATGCCTTTTAACTACTACTTACTCTAACTTGTGCCTTGAACTGCATGGTTTGCAGCCCATGTCTATTACTCTTTTCAATTTATTACACAATTGTCTTAGCGTATCATTGCACCTTACAAGGTTTAAAAGAGAGGAGTGATGTTCCTTTGATCTTGACCTGTAATCTAGTTCCATGCTGGACTTGCCCGCACAATGTTACAATTGCTCGTTTGTCTGTTCTCAGTTTTTTTATGATATGAATGATGTCATATTATGCTTACCGTATTATAAACTTCGTCTCTTTATCCCTAGCTGCCAATACAATGTGAAGAAATAGACAATACATTAGCGATGGTACATGGTTGTGGGGACCCCGACTCATAAGTCGAGATCACCGAATGCACGTGTACAGTGATCCCAGAGATCAATGCTGATTGAACACACAGAAGCTGAATAAGAAGAGTCTTACATCCGAACATACCGTCTTACACAAATTGTGACCATTATGGTCAAGTCTTACATTGGTAAAGCCTTAAGGGCTGAACATCAAGAGAAACATAAGCAGGAGAAATCTTCGTCGATTAAGTAGAACCCATGCCATCTGCCTTAACCCTACAGGCATTCTGACTGGGAAGCATCCTAGTTCATGTGTTCGTCACCAAGGAACACTTCCTCGAACTCCTGCTCTTCCATGCCTAGCCAATTAAATAACCAGTGGCAAGCCAAGCGAGTACTTTGAATGTACTGACAACCAACCCATGATTTGGTTCAAAGTAACAATGCAATTGTACAACAAGTAAGCAACCAAGCTTGAAGCTAGTTGAGATGTCCTATCAACTTGTGAGATATACATCAATGAACATGGGTAACCTTGAGAACGGGTTACAGATATCAACATAAATAGAGTTTAGATCAATGTCATGTCATTCAACATGTCAAGTCACCACTTGGACACAAATAGTTCCCTTCCACACACACATGCTCCGAGATTGTAAAATTTCTGGACATAGTTTAAGTAACACTGCCCAACTGTCCTTGACCGTGGACACGGCTATTCGAATAGTTTGACACTCTGCAGAGGTTGTGCACTTTACCCACAAGATCTAGGAAGCTTTCATGTCATCCATGATCCCGCAGTACCTCAAGTACTCGGGGGAAGCACCCGATCATTACCTTTCCCTAGACGACACTAACATAGGGTCCACTCGTTGATACACGGCCCTCGTGTATAAGCAAAAGATCGTCGGACTCTGCCCTTTTCACATTATCACACATACACGAAGGGACTAATGGTGTGTCCGGTGCCCTGTGAAAACAGTCATGGCCGCCTATCCAAGCACGACCCCGTCCCGAGAGTGACCTCAAGTCACCCCCGTCACTAGTACTGTGGGCACCATGCTAGTATCAGCCTAAGTAATCAATAATGCCCCGTCCCATAAAGGGGTAGAGTTGTTGCACATGTTTGGTTGGGACGGTAATCACACATAAATCTAATCCATCATTTTACACACACGCCGAAAGCTCTCTTTAGCACAACACTTCTTCCTCAAGTGGTGACCTTAGTTCAACATCTCCCAAGGGCATTAGGGGCACCCGATGGGGTTTTCGAAAGAATGTAACCACGAAGAGTTCATGGTACACATGCATCATTATGCATCAACTAGTCTCTTGACATTGCATTTATGAACAAGGTAAAGTCATGAGTAGGTGTATGTATCATGTGGTGGTTCACAAAAAGTTTACCACCGTCATATTTCATCATCATGCAATGGGAAAAAGGGTACCGATGAACAAGGGGGGTGTCATGGTCCAAGTGTTGCTTGCCTTCATTGGCTTGGTCTTCAAGGTCTTCAAATCCTTCTATTTGTTCTTCTTCAGCAACTTCGTCAAATACGGGATCTAATCGTTGCAAGAAAATAATGGAAAAATAAGACAATAATAAAAACAGAAAAGTCAAACTGCTTAGAAAAATGTCAATTTACTTTTTGCAAAATACTAGGACGAAAACTAAGAAGGGGAAATGTAACATCCCAAATTTCCAATTTGGAATGTTATACATTAGATCATCATTGCATATCATATTTTATTGCATTTTGGCTTGATCCTAGAAATTCTAAGCAACTCAAGAACCCACACAGAGAGTTGGGGATTTCCTTATTTTCATATTTGAGTTTTTCTCAAATTTTGAAAATAGGATCATTTGATTTTAATTATTTTATCTTCGTATATTTCTTTTATAAAAATAAAAGAGAGGGAATAAAATGACTTTCCCAAAATAAAGAAATACTGGAGATTAAATATTAAAATCAAATAAGATTTTATTTCGGAGTTTTATCGCTATTTTATTTGAATTAGGAAAAATGCGCGTTTTCAAAATAGCATTTTAGGCCCGAATAAATGTTTATCTTGTCTGGCTTATTTCTAAAGGACGGGGAAAATTTATTTCGGGATTTTTGGAGTCGGTTTAGTATTTCTTTTCTTTCTTTTTCTGCACATCGTAATTATTTTAAAAAAAATAGTAAACCGACGCCGGGTCGTACCAAAGCAGGACTCCGCCCGGGGGGGGGGGGGGCTTTATAAGCCGGGGGACCCCTGCCCCACAGCCCACACCGCCGCCAAGCCCACCCTGCGCCGTAACCCTAACCGTCGTCGCCGACTTCGCCGCCGCCGCCAACGCCGCTGCCGAAGCCGCTACCGCCACCACCCGTCCCGCCGCCGCCCGATCCGCCGGAACCCGTCGCCGCCTCGCCACCCCGCCGGAGCCCCGCCAGACCCGAGGTAGCCGCCGCTAGGTTTTTTTGATAAAACCATTCGGTTTTTTTAAAACCCTAGATCCATTTTTCTTTAGTTTCGGTTCGTCGATTTTACTTGGTTTAGTTTATTTAGCGGACGTTTGTCCGTAAGTTTGTTTTAACAAACAGTTGTCACCATTTAGCCACAGACAGCGAAAGTTCGTTCGTTAGCCTTTTCGTCAGCTTTTTTTTTCTCGGGTTTTTCGCGATTATTTTTGACCGCGATTTCTGATCCGATTTTCGTTTTAGTATAACTTTTCGCTTGTTTATCGGAATCAGGTGATTCAAGCGCCTGGAGTTTTGTCTCGAAACCCTCTTTCCGTTTAACCAACTCAAACCAGTTTTTGCTACTGTAAAATTTGACTTAGTTCCAGATTAGTAAACGAAGCTTCTTTCTTTCGCCGTTTGAGTTTCGTCCCTTCGTTTGATTTGATTCTTTTTGCAAACCGGAGTTCTTAAGTTGAACTTTCTGGTTAGATCTCTTATTTGAGTTTTACCCGTGCATTAGATGAGTGCTTATTGTATGCTTGTTTGTTTGTGATAGAGTATCCGGAGTGCGCAGCGTGCTACTACGAGTCTCTAGGTTTCACAGATCATCAGCAAGGCAAGTAACACTTTGATCATACCTCTTTACAACCCAGTTTTATTGCATTAGATCAATCCTCAAACAATTGCATGGTTAGGGTCTGATTTAGTATGTGGGTTTTGGGAAGTAGATGAGGTAGTACCTATTGTCCTGTTTATTATCAAACCTGTGGGAGTTACTTCTATGTTTGCTTATATTGCTAAGCTATGCTAGTAGACGTGGATTGTGTGAGTGTATCCATGACAGATGTGAGTATTGTGAATTAATGGTTCAACTTAAGGTGGCAACTTTAATATACATGTGGGCAACTTTAATACACATCTGGGTGGACTGAGGCACCTGGGGAACCCAGTGTTGCCTATATTTTTGGAAATCTCGGGGTACCGTGTGATTTTCCTATGGACCGCCACCCAGGCTCAAAAGGATCATGAGATTATTCATGCTATAAACTTCAGTACGCAGCCGCAAGCTACTATGGGCTCTAGCATAGTTGATTAAGTCGTGTGAACTCTTACAATGGTAGACTAGCAGATGTAGGGGAAATTAGGTGTAACTGTCTACCCATTGTAAGGTGCTAACGCTTCTGAAAGACTGTGTCTCGGTCGTCCTTTTCTCAAACACCATGTAGTGCGAGAAATCCAACGGAGGAGATCGAGTCTTGTGGGGAAAAGTGTGCAAACCTCTACAGAGTGTACAAACTAATCATGCTTAGCCGTGTCCCCGGTTATGGACGTTTTGAGTATCTAGTACTTGGATTATTATGTGAATCTCATCATGTTACTTAAATTAATTTTGATTGGGTCATGCTTAATTGGGATTGAGTTGGGTGAACCTTCTCAATGTTTAACAACCACCATGATAGTTAAATAAAACTTATTCCCTTGTTGTAGGAAAAAATTGGCCTTATGCAAAACTGTAACCATAGAGCTTTCCACCAGCAATACATGCATGTAGTGATAGCATTATTCTGTTCATTACTCTCTATGTGTTACATTGCCAGCTTATTCCATGTGCTGACCCGTTTTCGGGCTGCAACATTCATGTTGCGGACTTTTCAGACGACGAGCAAGGAGCCTTAGGTCGTGATCTTTCACTCAGTGATGCCGTTGGAGTTGATGGACTCACTTTATCTTCCAAGCCTTCCGCTGTTATCGTTATTAGATGGCCTTAAGCCATATTTATGGTAATAAGTTCTCTTTTGAGACATTCAATGTAATAAGTGTTTGATTGCCACTCTATTATAAATCCTTCAAGTACTGTGCGTGTCAGCATTACCGATCCAGGGATGACACTAGTGCATAGAGATCAGACTGTTTGAGGTCTGGTCGCTACAAGATGGTATCAGAGCACACGCTGACTGTAGGACACGGCCACTAAGCTAAAAACCCTATATCACTACTCTCTTCTCATTTCTGACTCCTCTCCCTTTTCTACTCTTTAGGATGGCGGATGCAAGGAACAAGTTCGTGCAACCGGATGAAGATACACCTTTTAGACGCCACTTGAAGGAAGTCACGAGATACCTGAACATCGGAGTACCAAGCTTCACCGGAACCTACATCGCCACTCTACCAGAAGAGGAGCGTTGGATGATCCAAGTTCAAGTTCCAGGAAGGACGCTCATGCCAGTCACTGATCCCATAGAGTTTTCCTTTGATGCACCAACCTGGAGACTAGGAAAGAGCATGGCAGCCCACATTAGCATGGGACGCATTGGAGAAGTCTACCACAAGGATCTCAAGGATACTATCTACCAAATTTGTGGGCGCCGAGATGAGAAATGGGAGATGATCAGCACCAGGAAGGATAGATCAATTGCAGCTTTCATCCAAGAGTTAAACCAGCACATTCGTCGCCAGGAGAACCAGATGTGCGCAGGCATGATAGATCTGAAGAAGGCAATGACCAGGATCACAGAGCTGGAAGAAGAACTCAAGTCTACACATGATGGATATGAGGAGGAAATGACGACACTCGTGGAGAAGAATGATGATCTGAAGAAGAAGCTAAAAGTATTCATGGGATTCCCCGCGCCGGGAGGAGAAGACGATGATTGCACTTTCCCGGAGAACTACATCATCATTGACGACACCGACTCGGACCCCGACGATAGCGATGATGACTATGTTGATGAAGCTGGAGCAGATATCATGGAGTCATCGACCGATCAATTTTTCTAGTCGACCACCATAACAGTAGTAGTATTCCCCCATGTATATAGTATAGTCCGAGCACTTTTGTAATGATAGTTAGACCGTTGTATGCCCTTGTTTGATTCGATTGAAGTGATATTGTTTGAGTTTGTCTCATGTGCATATGGGTAGTGTTTCCCTCTAGATCTATTTCTATTCTATTTTGTCATCCTTTCTAAACCCTCAGATGCCTCCGAGACGTGACAATGGATTTGCTTTCCCACCAGAGCTCACTCAGTTGATCCAGCAGCAGAATGCATTGATGCAGATACTAGTCCAGAATCAAAATCAGGAGAACAACAACAACAACAACAACAACAACAACAACAACAACAACAACAACAACAACAACAACAACAACAACAACAACAACAACAACAACAACAACAACAACAACAACAACAACAACTACTACTACTACTACTACTACTACTACTACTACTACTACTACTACTACTACTACTACTACTACTACTACTACTACTACTACTACTACTACTACTACTACTACTACTACTACTACTACTACAACAACTACTACTACAACCCACCACCACCACCACCTGTTGATCACATAGCCCGTTTCTTGAGGCTTAATCCGCCGGTGTTCTCCAATAGCACCGAGCCGATAGTTCCAGATGATTGGCTCTGCAAGATTGGAAGGGAGTTAAGCACTGCAAGATGCATAGATGCGGAGAGAGTGCTTTTTGCCGCACATCAGCTTGATGGACCTGTAGTATCATGGTGGGAGAATTTCACAGCCACTTACCCCATCGACACTGTCACATGGGACCAGTTTCAGCAGGCTTTCCGTACCGCCCATGTTTTAGCAGGAGCTATGGCCATGAAGAAGCGTGAGTTTCGCAACTTGCACCAAGGAGGACGTACTGTTGGCCAGTATGTGGATGATTTTAGTAAGCTAGCACGTTATGCCCCAGATGACGTTGCTACGGATGTAGCTAAGGAGGAGAAGTTTCTGGAAGGACTGAATGATGAGCTGAGCATGCAGTTGATGGTGGCAACCTTCAACAATTACCAGGAGTTGGTAGATAGACCTCTCATGATTGAAGGGAAGCAGCAGCAGATTGATAGCCGCAAGAGGAAGTATGGACAAGGGAAGTACAATTCTGGAGCTTAGTAGAAGCCTCGTTTTACCCCGAACTCGGGAGGACCTTTTTAGCATACCCATGGAGGCCACAATCATAATGGAGGGAGTTCGCACAACCATAATGGCCCCAGGAATGGGAATGGTAATGGAGGAAGCAACGGCCAGAACAGTACCAACCCATCAACCCCATCCAAGAAGGATCTAAGCAACGTCACTTGCTACAAGTGTGAGAAGACTGGACATTATGTCAATGAATGTCCTGAAGCTAAGAATGGAAATGGCAATGGAAGCTCTAGGAAGAAGTCAAACCCTTTGAACAGGGGACAGGTGAACCACGTTAACATGGAGGAGGTTGAAGCCCAGGTAGATGCAGTAATAGGTAAGTTTTTGGTTAAGTCATTTACTGCAATCGTTCTTTTTGATACTGGTGCATCACATTCATACATATCAAGGGGATTTGCGGATAAGTATAAACTGCCCACCAAAGTTCTTAGAACACCTATGTTAGTAAGCTCACCCGGAGCAGAGTACATGGCCAGTCAAGGATGTTTTCAGATGCCATTGACCATAGGTAGGCATGTTTTCTGCTCGGATCTAATAATTTTGGAGTCACAAGGTTTGGATGTGATTCTGGGTATGGATTGGCTATCGATGTATGGAGGAAACATCGACTGCGCCAGTAAGTCGATTTTGCTTACCACCCTAGAAGGAAGAAGGATTAAGTATGTATCCCGGCATGTGCCGAAGAGGAGTCAAGTGAATTCATTATCAGGAGTTGTACAGGAGGAAGTACCAGTGGTGAAGGATTTCCCTGATGTATTTCCAAATGAATTGCCAGGCATGCCACCGGATAGAGACATTGAGTTTTTGATTGAGCTTTTGCCAGGCACAGGGCCAATATCTAAGAGACCGTACAGGATGCCCACAAAGTATTTGGAGGAAATCAAGAAGTAGATTAAGGAGTTACTGGATAAAGGCTATATTCGCCCAAGTTTGTCACCTTGGGGATCACTAGTGCTTCTAGTGGAGAAGAAGGACGTATCATTGAGGATGGTTGTTGCTTATCGGGGATTGAATGAAGTGACAATCAAGAACAAGTGCCCACTGCCGATGATCAATGATTTGTTTGACCAATTACAAGGAGCTAAGGTATTTTCCAAGATCGATCTGCGATTAGGACACCACCAGTTGAAGATTCAAGAGCATGATATACCCAAGACAGCTTCTACCACAAGGTACGGGCTATATGAGTATACCGTTATGTCATTTGGTCTGACTAACGCACCTGCCTATTTCATGAACATGATGAACAAAGTGTTTATGGAGTTTTTGGATAAGTTCGTCGTGGTGTTCACTGATGATATTCTGGTCTACTCGAAGAATGAAGAGGAGCATAAGGAGCATTTTGGTACTTGGGAAGCTCAGAGAACATCAACTATATGCCAAGTTCAGCAAGTGTGAGTTTTGGTTGAAAGAAGTGGGATTTCTTAGACATGTGATATCCGGAGAAGGAATAGCAGTAGACCCCACCAAAGTTGTCACTGTGACAAATTGGGAAGCCCCCACAACAGTTGGAGAGATCCTGAGTTTTCTTGGGCTCGCAGGATACTACCGGAGGTTCATTGAGAATTTCTCGAAGATTGCCAAACCCATGACGGAGTTGTTGAAGAAAGACACCAAATTCAAATGGACTGAGGAATGTGAAGCCAGTTTCCAGGAGTTGAAGAAACATTTGGTTACATCACCAGTGTTGATTCTGCCAGATCAGCGCAAGGATTATGAAGTATATTGTGACGCTTCTCGTTGAGGACTTGGATCAGTGCTTATGCAGGAGGGAAGAGTTGTTTCATATGCCTCACGACAACTTAAGCCCCATGAGTTGAATTATGCCACCCATGATTTGGAGTTAGCAGCCGTAGTGCATGCGTTGAAGACATGGAGACATTTTCTCATCGTAAACCATTGTGAGGTGTACACGGATCACAAGAGCTTGAAGTACATCTTCACACAGAAGGAGTTGAATCTCAGGCAAAGGAGATGGTTGGATCTCATTAAGGATTATGATATGAGGTTGCATTATCATCCAGGAAAGGCTAACATAGTAGCAGATGCGTTGAGTCGCAAGAGCCATGTGAACACCCTCATGACCGGAGAGTTACCAAAGGAGTTAGCCGAGGATCTTCGCAAGCTATGTTTGAAGATAGTTCCGAGAGGCTATGTAGCAACATTGGAGATTCAGTCTACTTTGATGGATAAGATCAGAGAAGCTCAGAAGACAGACAAGGAGATTGCCATGATAAAGGAGAAGATGAGCAAAGGAAAAGCTAAGGGGTTTCGTGAGGATGAGCATGATACCTTATGGTTTGAGGACCGCGTTTATGTGCCTAAAGATTCGGAGATCAGGAAGTTGATTCTGCAGAAGGCCCATGATTCACCGTATTCGATTCACCCGGACAATACCAAGATGTATCTGGATTTGAAGGACAGTTTCTGGTGGACCGGAATGAAGAAGGATATTGCGAAGTATGTAGCAGTTTGTGATGTATGTCGGAGAGTGAAGGCAGAGCATCAGAAGCTAGTAGGATTGCTATAGCCATTGACGATACCTGAATGGAAGTGGGATAAGTTAGGCATGGATTTTATCACGGGATTACCCAGGACTCGTTCAGGCTATGACTCGATATGGGTTGTAGTTGATCGTTTGACGAAGGTAGCTCATTTCATCCAAGTGAAGACCACTTATACAAGTGCTAAGTTGGCAAAGATATACATGACCAGGATCGTATGTCTGCATGGAGTTCCGAGGACCATTGTATCAGATAGAGGAACCTAGTTTACCTCAAAGTTCTGGAATCATTTGCACGAAACTTTGGGTACCAGGCTAGAGTTCAGTACAACCTTTCATCCCAGACAGATGGACAGACCGAGAGAGTCAATCAGATTCTGGAGGACATGTTGAGAGCTTGTGCGCTAGATTATGGATCTAGTTGGGACAATAATTTGCCATATGCAGAGTTCTCTCACAACAATAGTTATCAGTCCAGTTTGAAGATGGCCCCTTTCAAAGCTTTGTACGGAAGGAGGTGCAGGACACCGTTGTTGTGGGACGAAGTTGGAGACCATCAGTTGTTTGTACCAGACTTGATTAAAGAGTCTGAGGAGAAGGTTAAGTTGATTCGCGATAGGCTCAAAGTAGCCCAGTCTAGGCAGAAGAGCTATGCAAATTCTAAACGCAAGGAGACAGTTTACGAAGTCGGAGACAGAGTTTATCTTCGTGTGTTCCCACTTCGAGGAGTTAAGCATTTTGGAGTTAAGTGAAAGGTAGCACCACGTTTTGTGGGACCATACAAAGTTTTGGAACGTATGGGAGAAGTTACTTACAAGTTGGAATTGCCCGAAGGATTGCCAGGAGTTCATGATGTGTTCCATGTTTCCCAATTGAACAAGTGCCACGCAGAGATGGCCGATATACCTCTGAGATATACAGTGCCACTGGAAGCGATTCAGTTGGATAGCGATATGACCTATGAGGAAAAACCAATCAAGATTCTCGAGTTTGCCAGCCGAGTCAGACGCAACAAGGTTATCAAGTTTTGCAAAGTTCAGTGGAGCCACCATACCGAGGATGAAGCCACCTGGGAGCGAGAGGAAGACCTACTGAAGGACCACCCTCACCTATTTTCTAGCCAACCCGAATCTCGAGGGCAAGATTCATCTTAAGGGGGGATAGGTTTGTAACATCCCAAATTTTCAATTTGGAATGTTATACATTAGATCACCATTGCATATCATATTTTATTGCATTTTGGCTTGATCCTAGAAATTCTAAGCAACTCAAGGACCCACAGAGAGAGTTGGGGATTTCGTTATTTTCATATTTTGAGTTTTTCTCAAATTTTGAAAATAGGATAATTTGATTTTAATTATTTTATCTTTGTATATTTCTTTTATAAAATAAAAGAGAGGGAATAAAATGACTTTCCCAAAATAAAGAAATACTGGAGATTAAATATTAAAATCAAATAAATTTTATTTCGGAGTTTTATCGCTATTTTATTTGAATTAGGAAAAATGCGCGGTTTTCAAAATTGCATTTTAGGCCCAAATAAATGTTCATCTTGTCCGGCTTATTTTTAGAGGACGGGGAAAATTTATTTCAGGATTTTTGGAGTCCGTTTAGTATTTCTTTTCTATCTTTTTCTGCACGTCGTAATTATTAAAAAAAGTAAACCGACTCCGGGCCGTACCCGAGAGGGACTCCACCCCGGGGGGGCTTTATAAGCCGGGGGCCCCCTGCCCCGCAGCCCACACTGCCGCCCAGCCCACCCCGTGCCGAAACCCTAGCCCCCGCCGCCACGCCATCCCGCGCCAGCCGCCCCGCGCCAACGCCGGAGCCGACGCCGCCACAGCCCGTCCCGCCGCCGCCTCGCCGGAATCCCGCCAGACCCGAGGTAGCCGCCGCCGGGTTTTTTTGATAAAACCATTTGGGGTTTTTTAAACCCTAGATCCGTTTTTCTTTAGTTTCGGTTAGTCGGTTTTTCTCGGTTTAGTTTATTTAGCGGACGTTCGTCCGTACGTTCGTTTTAATGAAAGGTTTTCACCGTTTAGCCGCAGAGGCGCAGACAGCGAACGTTCGTTCGTTAGCCTGTTCGTCAGTTTTTCTGTTTCTCGGGTTTTTTCGTGATTATTTTCGATCGTGATTTCTGATCCGATTTTCGTTTTAGTATAACTTTTCGCTCGTTTATCGGAATCAGGCAATTCAAGCGCCTGGAGTTTTGTCTCGAAACCCTCTTTCCGTTTAACCAACTTTGCTACTGTAAAATTTGACTTAGGTCCAGATTTGTATTAGATCAATCCTCAAACAATTGCATGGTTAGGATCTGATTTAATATGTGGGTTTTGCGAAGTAGATGAGGTAGTACCTATTGTCCTGTTTATTATCAAACCTTTGGGAGTTACTTCTACGTTTGCTTATATTGCTATGCTACGCTAGTAGACGTGGATTGTGTGAGTGTATCCATGACAGATGTGAGTATTGTTAATTAATGGTTCAACTTAAGGTGGCAACTTTCATACACATCTGGGTGGATTGAGGCTCCTGGGAACCCAGTGTTGCCTGTATTTTTGGAAATCCCGGGGTACCGTGTGATTTTCCTATGGACCGCCACCCAGGCTCAAAGGGATCATGAGATTATTCATGCTAGAAACTTCTGTATGCGGCCGCAAGCTACTATGGGCTCTAGCATAGTTGATTCAGTCATGTGAACTCTTACAGTGGTAGACTAGAAGATGTAGGGCAAATTAGGTGTAATTGTCTACCCATCGTAAGGTGCTAACGCTTCTGAAAGACTGTGTCTCGGTCATCCGTTTCTCAAACACCATGTAGTGCGAGAAATCCAACGGAGGAGATCGAGTCTTGTGAGGAAAAGTGCGCAAACCTCTGCAGAGTGTACAAACTAATCATGGTTAGCCGTGTCCCCGGTTATGGACGTTTTGAGTATCTAGTACTTGGATTATCATGTGAATCTCATCATGTTACTTAAATTAATTTTGATTGGGTTTTAATGATGATGCTTAATTGGGATTGAGTTGGGTGAACCTTCTCAATGTTTAACAACCACCATGATAGTTAAATAAAACTTATTCCCTTGTTGTAGGGAAAAATTGCCTTTATGAAAAACTGTAACCATAGAGCTTTCCACCAGCCATATATGCATGTAGTGATAGCATTATTCTGTTCATTACTCTCTATGTGTTACATTGCCAGCATATTCCATGTGATGACCCGTTTTCGGGCTGCAACGTTCATGTTGCAGACTTTTCAGACGATGAGTAAGGAGCCTTCGGTCGTGATCTTTCACTCAGTGATGCCATTGGAGTTGATGGACTCACTTTATCTTCCAAGCCTTCCGCTGTTATCGTTATTAGATGGCCTTAAGCCATATTTATTGTAATAAGTTCTCTTTTGAGACATTCAATGTAATAAGTGTGTGATTGCTACTCTGTTATAAATCCTTCAAGTATTGTGCGTGTCAGCATTAACGATCCAGGGATGACATTGATGCACAGAGATCAGACTGTTTGAGGTCTGGTCGCCATAGGAAAATTCTTGGTTTTGGATTTGGAGTTAGGGGGACAGAGTAGTGTATTTTCCAACAGAGATTTATTTGTTCAAATTTGAACTTAAATTCGAACAGTACAGAAAAGTGTAATGGATGTGTATGAAAGTTATATCGATAAATAGGTGGGATTATTCTAAGATTTTAGGAGTTGGAATTATTCCATTTGGATAAATATTTTATCCTTTGGAATTTTTATAAAACATATAGAGAAATAAAAAGAAAAGTGCACTGTGCCACTGGGCCAAAAAGGCCAAAGTGCAATGATACGTCTTCGTCGTATCTACTTTTCCAAACACTTTTGCCCTTGTTTTGGACTCTAACTTGCATGATTTGAATGGAACTAACCCGGACTGACGTTGTTATCAGCAGAACTGCCATGGTGTTAATTTTGTGCAGAAATAAAAATTCTCGGAATGATAAAATCCACGGAGCAACTTTTTAGAATAAATAAAAAATACTGGCAAAAGAATCAGCTTTAGGGGGCCCACACCCTATCCACGAGGGTGGGGGGCGCGCCCCCTCCCCTAGGGCGCGCCCCTGCCTCGTGGGCCCCCTGGACGCCCACCGACCTCAACTCCAAATCCATATATTTGCTTTCGTGGATAAAAAATCAAAGAGAAAGTTTCATCCCGTTTTACGATATGGAGCCGCCGCCAAGCCCTAATCTCTCTCGGGAGGGCTGATCTGGAGTCCATTCGCGGCTCCGGAGAGGGGGATTTGTCACCATCGTCATCATCAACCATCCTCAATCACCAATTTCATGATGCTCACCGCCGTGCGTGAGTACTTCCATCGTAGGCTTGCTGGACGGTGATGGGTTGGATGAGATTTACCTTGTAATCAAGTGAGTTTTGATAGGGTTTGATCCATAGTATCCACTATGTTCTGAGATTGATGTTGCTATGACTTTTCTATGCTTAATGCTTGTCACTAGGGCCCGAGTGTCATGATTTCGTCTGAACCTATTATGTTTTCATGAATATATGTGAGTTCTTAATCCTATCTTGCAAGTCTATAATCACCTATTATGTGTTATGATCCGACAATCCCGAAGTGACAATAATCGGGATACTTCTCAGTGATGACCGTAGTTTGAGGAGTTCATGTATTCACTAGGTGTTAATGCTTTGGTCTGGTACTCTATTAAAAGAAGGCCTTAATATCTCTTAGTTTCCACTAGGGCCCCGCTGCCACGGGAGGGTAGGACAAAAGATGTCATGCAAGTTCTTTTCCATAAGCATGTATGACTATATTCGGAATACATGCCTACATTACATTGATAAATTGGACCTAGTTCTGTGTCACCCTATGTTATAACTATTACATGAGGAGTCGCATCCAACATAATTATCCATCACTGATCCAATGCCTATGAGCTTTTCACATATTGTGCTTTGCTTATTTACTTTACCGTTGCTACTGTTACAATTACTACAAAACTGCTACTGTTACTTTTGCCGCTGTTATCGTTCCTTCCATACTACTTTGCTACTAAATACTTTACTGCAGATACTAAGTGATCCAGGTGTGGTTGAATTGACAACTCAATTGCTAATAGTTGAGAATATTCTTTGGCTCCCCTTGTGTCGAATCAATAAATTTGGGTTGAATACTCTACCCTCGAAAACTTTTGCGATCCCCTATACTTGTGGGTTATTAAGACTTTTTTCTGGCGCCGTTGTCGGGGATCATAGCTCTATTTTTTGAGTCACTTGGGAGTTATATCTGCTGGTCACTATGAGGAACTTGAAAGTCGAAAGAACTAAGATTTATCCCTCAACTACGAGGGGAGGTAAGGAACTGCCATCTAGCTCTTCACTAGATTCTCCTTCTATTATGAGGAAGCTTGCGACACCTAAACCTGCTTCTGCTATTAATTCTTATATGTTGCATGTTATTGATGATGACACTTCTACTATGCATGATACTTTGATGAAACTACTTCTATGCTTGAAACTACTGTGCCATTAGGTGAATTTCTTGATGAACAACTTGCTAGGGTTAGAGAGAACGAAATTATTGAAACTGATATTATTGAAGATAGTGATGATTAAGGTTCTCCCCCTAAGTATGAATTGCATGTTGTTCCTGAGGGTTATGTTATGGATGAAGAAACTGCTAGAGATTTTCTCGCTTGCAATGATAGATCTGATCTTAAGAAGTTATTAGCTAAACTAAAACAGAAAATTCTGAATGCTAGAATGAAATATGACCCCACTTTTGCTACTTCACCTATCTTTGTTACCAATAAGGATTATGAATTCTTTGTCAATCCTGAGATAATTACTTTGGTTGAATCTGATCCTTTTTATGGCTATGAATCTGAAACCGTTGTGGCACATCTTACTAAATTGAATGATATAGCCACCCTATTCACTAATGATGAGAAATCTTGCTACTATTATATCCTTAAGATATTTCCATTCTCATTAAAGGGTGATGCTAAAACTTGTTTAATTCTCTTGATCCTTGTTGTGTGTGTAGTCGCTAGGATATGATTTATTACTTCTCCGCTAAATATTTCCCTGCTCATAAGAAACAAGCTGCCTTGAGGGAAATATATAATTTTGTGCAAATTGAAGAAGAGAGTCTCCCACAAGCTTGGGGGAGGATTCTCCGACTACTTAATGCTTTGCCTGACCATCCTCTTAAGAAAAATGAAATACTTGATATCTTTTATAATGGACTAACTGATGCTTCCAAGGACCACTTGGATAGTTGTGCTAGTTGTGTTTTCAGGGAAAGAACAGTCGATCAAGCTGAATTGCTATTGAATAATATGTTGACTAATGAAAATAATTGGACTCTTCCTGAGCCAATTCCCGACCAAATTTCTAAGCTAACTCCTAAACGAACTCCGAAGAAAAGAGGTGTTCTATTTCTCTGTCCTAAAGATATGCAAGAGGCAAAGAAATCTATGAAAGAAAAAGGTATTAAAGCTGAAGATGTTAAGAATTTACCTCCTGTTGAAGTAATACATGGTCTTAATACACCACCTATTGAAGAAACACATGCTCTTGATAACCTGACACAGGTAGTAAAGGTAAATTCTCTCTATAGATATGATAAAGTTGAAATCCCGTCTACTAAGTTTCCTAGCCAATGTTTGGATGAATTTGATGACTTTATGGCTAGACAAGAAAACTTCAATGCTTACGTTGGTAGAGAATTAAAGAGTAATTCTTATATGATTGGATGCTTGAGTGATTATATGGCTAGAGTTAAAGGTGAACTTAAACTCATTAGTAAATATGCTTCTATGGTTACCACTCAAGTAGAACAAGTACTTAAAGCTCAAAGTGATTTGCTGTTAGAGTGGCTACTAGAACGGGTAAAATGACTCAGGAACCTTTGTATCCTGAAGGCCACCCTAAGAGAATTGAGCAAGATTCTCAGAGAAGTAATGTAGATGCACCTAGTCCTTCTAAAAAGAAGGAAAAGAAAAATGATAGGACTTTGCATGCTTCTAGTGAACTTGTTGTAGACACACCTAAGAATCCCAATGATATTTCTATTTCTGATGCTGAAACAT
Source organism: Triticum dicoccoides (assembly GCF_002162155.2). NCBI lineage: Eukaryota > Viridiplantae > Streptophyta > Magnoliopsida > Poales > Poaceae > Triticum > Triticum dicoccoides. The sequence continues at coordinate 341,116,086 of NC_041387.1, read as the reverse complement.
AATCTGGTGATGAACATGAACCTAGTGATAATGTTAATGATAATGTTCATGCTCAACCTAGCAATAAAATGATGTAGAGATTGAACTTGTTATTGATCTTGATAACCCACAATCAAAGAATCAACATTATGATAAGAGAGACTTTGTTGCTAGGAAGCACGGTAAAGAAAGAGAACCATGGGTTCAAAAACCCATGCCTTTTCCTCCTAAGCCATCCAAGAAAAAGGATGATGAGGATTTTGAGCGCTTTGCTGAAATGATTAGACCTATCTTCTTACATATGCGCTTAACTGATATGCTTAAAGTGAACCCTTATGCTAAATACATGAAAGATATGATTACAAATAAAAGAAAGCTACCGGAAGCTGAAATTTCCACCATGCTTGCTAATTATACTTTTAAAGGTAGAATACCTAAGAAACTTGGAGATCTAGGAGTACCAACTATACCATGCTCCATTAAAAGAAACTATGTTAAAACTGCTTTATGTGATTTTGGAGCCGGTGTTAGTGTTATGCCTCTCTCTTTATATCATATACTTGAATTGAATAAGTTGACACCTACTATAATATCTTTGCAAATGGCTGATAAATCAACTGCTATACCTGTCAGTATTTTTGAGGATGTGCCTGTTGTGGATGCAAACGTCACTATCTTAACGGACTTTGTTATTCTTGATATTCCTGAGGATGATAGTATGTCGATTATCCTTGGTAGAACCTTTTTGAATACTGCAGGGGCTGTTATTGATTGCAACAAAGGTAATGTCACTTTTCATGTTAATGTTAATGAGCATATTGTACACTTTCCGAGGAAACAACCTCAAGTTCACAGTATCAATTCTATTGGAAAAAATCCATAGATTATTATTGGAGGTTTTGAATTTCCTCTTCCTACTGTCAACAAGAAATATGATATTCTTATTATTGGGGATGTGCATATCCCCGTTGAGGTAACCTAGTGTTATTCGATATTTCTCCGGTTACATGTTATTCGGACTGAGTTTGTTAACAAGACTTGAGCAACCTTGTTAGTGGATTCCTTTTGATGATCATGAGATGGATGGAATTAGAAGGCACAACCTTCTGTACCCTCTTTCTACTTTCTATTATTTAGATTAAATGAAGTAAAAATAGTATTTTCTGTCTGTTTTCTGAATTATCCATGCAATAAAAAATATCCCGAAAATAAAAGTTCTCCAAATGCCATGCAAATTTAATATGATTTTTCTAGAATATTTGAGAATATTTGGCACCGAGAACACAACAGGGGGAGCTGGCACCTGGCCACGAGGGTCCAGGGCACGTCCACTACCTCGTGGGCCCATGGTGGCCCCCCTCCACTTATTCCTGCACCCACACACTTCATCTTCCTCCCAAAAAAATCACCGTCCAACTCAAGCACGACTTCTAGCTCATTTGGCTGTGATTTTTGATCTCCTTGCTCAAAGCTCCATTCACAAAACTGCTTTGGGGGATTGTTCCTTGGTATGTGACTCCTCCAATGGTCCAATTAGTTTTTGTTCTAGTGCTTTATTCATTGCAAATTTTTTCTGCCTAGATGACCCTATTCTTGAGCTTGCATGTCAAATTTATGAGGTCCCAAGCAATTCTAATGCATGATATAGGCTCTAGGCACTTGTGGGAGTAGTTGCTATCAATTTTATAGAGTTTGGTTCACTTTTATTTTAAGTTACTAAAAATTTTAGAAAATTTTAGAAAATGATTAAGAGATTTTTGAGGGGCTCTTCTAGCCAAGGCTCTAAGTAGAAACAAGCCAAGGAGAATGAAAAGGCCAAGTATAATCTTCTTCATGTGGCAGAAGTACGGCCATGTGAATGGCCTTGTGATGATTTCTTGAGAGCAGTCGGGATTCATGATGACTTTTATTCTTTGGCTGATAATGCGGGCCTCACCGACTTCCTCCACGACCAGGCTGAACAGTATCTCTTACTCACCAATACTTTCGTGCAAAATTTCTACTTTTATCCTAAGAAATCACCTCCTTCGGTAGTCTTTCATTTATATGATGTGGCTAGGGAGATGTCACTATATGAATTTTGCACAGTTTGCAAGATACCTTTCGGGGGCAGCTTAGAGGAACCACATCGTAGAGATGTGGATGGATTTATTCATACTATTACTATAAGGGAAACGAGGAAGGTTTCCATTGCAAGAATTACTAGCATACATTTTCCTGTTTTACGCTACTTTGCAATATTTGCTAGTCGATGCTTAATTGGTCGCGAAAACTGTGGAAACCTTAGTGTTCCTAATATTATCATTTTGTTCCATGCTTTGCTTCACGATAACTTTGTTAGTATGGGCGCTATTATTGCTAAACGATTAAGCCTGAACCGTACAAAGGGCCCCATCTTTGGAGGTATCTATGTTGCACGCCTTGCTAAACATTTCAGGATACCCATTAGGCATTTTGAGAAAGAGAAAAAGTTTTTGCCCCCTACTTTTCTAGATTATAAGAGCATGGTAGCACATCTGTTTATTGTTAATAATGATGATAAGATGCTTTTGTATAATTTGATATTTAATAAGGAACATGGTGAGACTATTATCTTGCATGTGCCCTCTTTGTTTGATTTAACTACATGCCATTACCTCGTCTTGCCGGCGGCCGTTTACGCGTACTGGGGCCAGACATCAGCCGCAGAGCCCGAGCCGGAACCACCACTGGACCCTTATCGTCCCTCATTTTATAAGTGGGATCCGGAGGAGATCGCCAACCAGTGGCAATATGGTGACGCTCCTTAGTACACCCGAGAGAGTAGCCATGATCCATGGGTATAGACCAACATAGGCCAAAAGCCTAAGCTTGGGGGAGTACGTATTTCTCACCAACATTACATTCATGTTCACACACTCATTCTAGTCGTCGGTGCTCATACTTTTTCATTGTACTATCCATGCTAGTTTAATTTCTTTTTCTAGCTTTCTTCTTGTGTGTTAGATAAACCTTAAGAAAAACCAAAAAATTAGTTAGTTTAATTTCTATGATGTAGTAGTAGTAATTTAAAAGAAAACCCAAAAAGATTTCTCGTTCTTCTTTTGCTTGTTGGGAGCTTTCCCGTGTAAATAGTTTTATTTATTTTCTTTCCTTTGGGGGTCGAGAGGAGAAGAACATAATGAAAATGGTTAGTGGCTCTTATATGCATGATTGTTGATTTAACCTAGAGTCCATATTACTTTGTCTTCTCCCTTGAATTGAATGCTTATAGATTCCAGCTTAGTCCAATGCACGTGCACTATTATTATTATACACACCGTTCGGTCGTGCGAGTGAAAGGAAATAATGGCGATATATGACTGACTGATTGAGATGAGAGAAGCTGGTATGAACTCGACCTCTCTAGTTTTTGTAAATATGATTAGTTCATCGTTCCTGATTCAACCTATTATGAATAAACATGTTCAATGACAATTAGAGAATATAGTTGCTTATGCCATGCTTAATTAGCTAGGAGCTTATAATGGTTTACCTTGCATGCCAACATGCTATTAAAATGGTTGTGATGTGGTATGAGAGGGTGGTATCCTCCTTTGAATGATTCGAGTGACTTGACTTGGCACATGTTCACGCATGTAGTTGAAACAAAATCAACATAGCCTTCACGATACTTATGTTCATGGTGGATTATATCCTACTCATGCTTGCACTCAGTGTTGATTGTTGTCGCTCTCTCAGTTGGTCGCTTCCCAGTCTTTTGCTAGCCTTCACCTGTACTAAGCGGGAATACTGCTTGTGCATCCAAACTCCATAAACCCCAAAGTTATTCCATAGGAGTCCACCATACCTTCCTATATGCGGTATTTACCTGTCGTTCCAAGTAAATTTGTATTCTGTTTTGTATGCTCGAGCAGCTCATGTATCAACTAGGGATGTCTGTATCTTCCATGTTAGGTGCGTTATTCTCAAGAGGAGTGGACTCCTCTCCTCATTCACGAGAAAATGGCTGGTCACCGGATGCCCAGTCCCATGCTCAAATCAAATCAAAATAATTAAACAAAACTCCCCTAGGATTGTTGCCAGTTGGAGGCACCCGTTGTTTCGGGCAAGCCATGGATTGATGCCTGTTGGTGGTGGGGGAGTATAAACTTTACCATTCTGTTTGGGAACCGCCTATAATGTGTGTAGCATGGAAGATATCGAGATCTCATAGTTGTTATGTTGACAAGTATACCGCTCAAAATGTTTTTCATCTCTATTTCAAAATCAAGCTCTAGCACCTCTACAAACCCCTACTTCCCTCTGCGAAGGGCCTATCTATTTACTTTTATGTTGAGTCATCACCCTCTTATTAAAAACCACCCGCTGGAGAGCACCACTGTCATTTTCATGCATTACTATTAGTTTATATTGGGTATGATTATGACTGGATGTCTTTTACCATGAATTACAATCTTTAGTCAGTCCTTGATCTTTAAAGGTGCTCTGCATTTATGTTTTGCGGTCTCAGAAAAGGCTAGCGAGATACCATCTTGTTATATCATATTATGATTGTTTTGAGAAAGTGTGGAAATCCAAGATTTATTATTATTGCTCGCAAGTTGATTATGCCATTGATATGAGTAAACATGAGACCTAAGTGTTATTGTGAATATGATTAGTTCATAATCTTTGCTGAAAACTTGAATGTTGGCTTTACATATTTGCAACAACAAGAGCAAACAGAGTTTGTAAAAGTTTTTCTTTATCACTTTCAGTTTATCAACTGAATTACTTGAGGACAAGCAAAGGTTTAAGCTTGGGGGAGTTGATACGTCTCCGTCGTATCTACTTTTCCAAACACTTTTGCCCTTGTTTTGCACTCTAACTTGCATGATTTGAATGGAACTAACCCGGACTGATGTTGTTTTCAGCAGAACTGCCATGGTGTTATTTTTGTGCAGAAATAAAAGTTCTCAGAATGACCTGAAAATCCATGGAGCAACTTTTTTGAATAAATAAAAAATACTGGTGAAAGAATCAGCATCAAGGGGTCCACACCCTGTCCACGAGGGTGGGGGCGCGCCTCCTCCCCTAGGGCGTGCCCCCTCCGTCGTGGGCCCCCTGTACGTCCACCGACCTCAACTCCAACTCCATATATTTGCTTTCGTGGAGAAAAAAATTATAGAGAAAGTTTCATCGCGTTTGACGATACGGAACCGCCGCCAAGCCCTAATCTCTCTCGGAGGGCTGATCTGGAGTCCGTTCGAGGCTCCGGAGAGGGGGATTCATCACCATCGTCATCATCAACCATCCTCCATCACCAATTTCATGATGCTCACCGCCGTGCGTGAGTAATTCCATCATAGGCTTGCTGGAGATTTACCGTGTAATCAAGTTAGTTTTGTTAGGTTTGATCCCTAGTATCCACTATATTTTAAGATTGATGTTGCTATGACTTTGCTATTCTTAATGCATGTCACTAGGGCCTGAGTGCCATGGTTTTAGATCTGAACCTATTATGTTTTCATGAATATATGTGAGTTCTTGATCCTATCTTGCAAGTCTATAGTCACTTATTATGTGTTATGATCTGACAACCCCGAAGTGACAATAAGCGGGATAATTCTCAGTGATGACCGTAGTTTGAGGAGTTCATGTATTCACTATGTGTTAATGCTTTGGTCCGGTACTCTACTAAAAGGAGGCCTCAATATCCCTTAGTTTCCACTAGGACCCCGCTGCCACGGGAGCGTAGGACAAAAATGTCATGCAAGTTCTTTTCCATAAGCACGTATGACTATATTCGAAATACATGCCTACATTACATTGATGAATTGGAGCTAGTTCTGTGTCACCCTATATTATAACTATTACATGAGGAATCACATCCGACATAATTATCCATCACTGATCCAATGTCTACGAGCTTTTCACATATTGTGCTTTGCTTATTTACTTTACCGTTCCTACTGTTACAATTACTACAAAACTGCTACTGTTACTTTTCCCACTGTTACCATTACTTCCATACTACTTTTCTACTAAATACTTTGCTGCAGATACTAAGTTATACAGGTGTGGTTGAATTGACAACTCAACTTCTAATACTTGAGAATATTCTTTGGCTCCCCTTGTGTCGAATCAATAAACTTGGGTTGAATACTCTACCCACAAAAATTGTTGCGATCCCATATACTTGTGGGTTATCATGCAGCACGCCGAGACGGGAATACAGCAAGCACGAGGCCGCCACGTCAAAGGCGTAAAGGCGAAATACGCCTTCAGCTACCGGGTGAACCGGTGTGCGCGCGCGTGCGTTTTTTAAACCTGACGGGTGGGTCCCACCCGTCAGGGCGTGAGGCTGATGAACACGGCCCGCGGCTGTCGTCGTCTACCTCCGTCCAGAGCCATAGGCGAGCTCGCCGCCGGCGATATAGGGCACGACTGGAGATGGGGGTGGTACTGTTGGACTCGGGAGGATATCGCCATTCTGGTGGGTGAGGAGTTGGCCGCCGGGGTGGCCTGGCTCGCCGGTGACGAGGAGGCACGGCGGAGGAGCTTCGGGTGTCGGTCGTTCCGGTCGATTCCAGCTGCAAAAGAGGCGGGGGAGAGAGGGGAAGTGGTCAGTTGGATGAGGCGGTTTCAGATCGGGGCAGAGGAGGAGCGGGGAAGGCCTGTACCGAGCGGACGATGCCTCGCTGGGAGATATCGGGGGTGCTCGTGGGGTTGGTCTAGGGCGAGGGGAGTGAAGAGCGAGAGAGCAGCGGGGCCAGGGGCACCGCGCGTGTGAGCATGCTCACTGGTGCGCTCGGGCGGACGGCGTGCGTGCGAGCTGGGGCAAGAGGAGGGAGAAGGAGGAGGGCGACAGGGGTTTAGCTTGGTGCGAACACCGAGGCGCATCGCCGGGCACGCTGGGGAGGCCCGAGGTGGCCGGAGGTGGTTGGCAGGGGGCGGCTACAGTACGAGAGCATAATGAAGCGCGCTCCAGAGCACGCAAATGGCTGCATTGGTATTGTTTATGCTCTATGGGCGTGCCCTCTGGTGTCTGGTAGCTAATGGGGGTAGTAGAGAAAAGGGGGGATGCCTTGGATGCCATGGATGGCCACTAGAGTGAGGAGGGAGGTGAGGAAGATGGGTGCAAGGGCTGTCCAGAGAGGTAAAAGAAGTGGTTGCACCCCTCAATTATTGATCAGAGATGCATCCATTGTTACTGGAGGTAGAAGAGGTCTACGAGGGGTTGTGGTAAAAAGTAGAACTCACGGAGATTAGTGGAAGGTGTCAAAACAAGGGTTTTAGTAAAAGGGCAGAAGGTGTTTGTTGCTGGTTTGGGCAAGAAGATAAACTCCTCTTGTCATGAGGCTTTACAGGGTCAAATGGCATGAGATAATAATAGGTTCCACCAAGATTGAGTCCATTTGGGCAAAGTTACCAATGCAACTTTTGTAAACCCTAGAAATCAACATAAATGAGTTTTCCAAGATCTAGACATGCAAAACTATTCTCCTTGATGCACCACTTGGTGTAGTGTCATCATTTAGGGTTTAGAACATGCCCACAAAGGTTGAGAGCAAAAGGAGAAAGTTGACAATGTAAAGTTGTTCAGATTTGATTCTTGAAAGGGAGGGTTTTGAGGCACTTTGCTTAAGATATCATTTTCTCCAACTTGTGCCATTTGGTCTAGATGCATAATTAGACCATTGGAGCATGTGCACCAAGTTTGAGAACATTTGGACATGTTTGGCAATGTAAAGTTGCTCAAACTTCAAAATGGACAGAAATGGTTTTGAGGGGATTTTGTGATGTTATGTTGTTCTCCAAGACATGTCATATGTGAGATGCTATAATTTTCTTAGAATTTTTAGAGAATATTTCCTTTGTAAATATTTCAAAAGCTTGAAATATCCAGAAACTGTTTTTGAGGGGTTTGACCAATATTTTGAACATGACCATGTGTTGAAACTCTTATATGTGAAAAATATATGTCCACTGAGTTTCCATAAATTTTCACAAATTTTTTCAAAGCATTAAAAATAATTTGAACCTATTAAAGACCATTACTGGCCTAAATAAAAAGCCTTTAAATAAAATAGCAAAATAACTTTTAAAATTATATTTTTGTGGTTTATGGGAGTCCTATACCTAATAGGAGTTAAACATACTCTTTGAAAGATTTTTCATACCCCAAATCAAGTACTTGCAGTGCAAACCTCAATTCAGGGGGTTTTGACAAACTAGTTTTAGAAAACACTTTTTGGCCAAATTAGTTTTGTAATAAAATTCTATGCATTACTATATACATGATATGATCGTTGGGCAGAACTTTTGGATCAAGGAAATGAAGTATATAAGGTGGAGCTATGTTGACCTTTATGAGCACTTGAAATCACACACAAAAAACCCAATTCAAATAAAAGCCAATTAATGCAAAAGTTTTTGCCAAACCACATTTTATCAAGATCTACTAGCTTAAGTGTTGTGGCATGAAAATCAGGGTGTGACAATGGTCATATGTTTGTAACCTGGTTTTATTATGTACTTTGCAATAGAATACAACTAATATTTTACATGGGTTCACCAGAATAAGTTCTGTATATAGACCAATGGTATTTTATTTGGTTTTGCTGCCTCCTTAATATCTTCTGATCTGGTACTACTAATGTAAGAACTGAACTTTTCAGTAAGCTATGGAAAAAATGGTGGAACCGCCACCTTCTGAAGGTGGCGAGGCAACTAGAACCGCAATGTCAGCTCTTGCTGCAATGGGTCAATACCTATCCACTAACAGGGCTAAAAGTATGTTCCTACGTAATACTGTGTTGGTTGTTTAGGCAATCTCGTCCAAAATGCCTCATGATCAAGATATGCAAGCTCAAAACAATATTATATCCGCACTCCAGACACAAGTCCATTCCCTAACAGAGACCCTTTGTGAAACAAGGAGAGACATTGGTCGATGTCGTCAAGATATGCATGGTTTTGAAACCAGACTATCAGACATTGCTATGTTGTTCAGGAGGCTAGGGGAAATGAAGGCAAAGGTTATGGTGCTCCATCAGACAATACATCATGAAAACGTAACATTCAGGTCAAATGAACTGAGCTTCTGAACTTCTGGTGGTGCAATTATCTGCTAGACTGTTAACTTTTATGCCAACCTTCCTTTTGTAATATAGTTGTAATTTGTTTTGGTGCGATAAAAAATTTGTTCTTAACGTGCAGCCACCGGCTGAAGAAACCAGCAAGCCATTTTTGTATAGTGTAGGGTGTTGCCTATATTGGCACTGGTGGCGATCTTTGATGCCGAGTGGATGTAATCTGTGCAATCGCCTTAATAGCCTAGCATTAGTTTCGGGCTTGTTTATTTCCTAGTCTTATTTTTTCCTGGTTTGCTAGTGGCCGCAACAACCATGGGCCATATACGGACCGTAGTAACCTTGACCCTGCTACAGGCCATTGGATCCATGGGTCTCCTACGGGCCGTCGATAAATGGGCCTCCAACAAGGCCGTAGAATCGGTGGGCCTCGGGCCGTCGGATAAATGGGTCTACATGGGTCGTAAACGGGCGTAATTGGTATCGGCCCAGCACTGTAACAGGCCGTTAATAGGCCGGAGGACAACAAAGGCTTAATTCTGTCACAGGCATAACAGGTCATTAATGGGCTAGAATATAGGATGTGCTGGAAATAGCGCAACGGGTTAACAAGCCAGAAACGGGCCGACTCTTGCCACAGGCCGAATTTGGCCCTTTAGGGGAACAGGCTAGTAATGGGCCGGAAGTAATCGGGGGCCGGAAAGGAGCCCAAGAACGTATGGGCCGTTAGTAGGCCGAAAGCTAAGACGGGCTGGAAACGGCCCATGTGAATCATGGGCCATTAACGGGTACAAAGAAATTTATTATTCATTATGGGCTAGAGTCACCGTGGGCCTCTAAAGGGCCTAGAGATACGAAGGCCTCATATGGGTCGAAAGATGTCGTGGGCCATACATGGGCTGAAAGTGAAACGGGCTGGTGTTATATTTGACGGCCCACATGACGCTGTTGGGCCGATTTCCGTTAGTCCCTAACGGGCCATGAGTTACTCGGCCGTAAAATGGGCTATTTGTGAAGAGAACTTTAACAGGCTTTTCATGCGCCAGCCCGCTAACTTTTGACCAAGTCAAACGAACCGGCCTTTGTAAGCTAAATGGGACAGTGGTGGGCCGTCGCATGTGTCGACATACCATAGGCGCCTATCTGACCCAGTGACGAGCTGACACGTGTTTCCTCCGGTCAATCAGAATTTTACACGTGGAAATTTCCCATTGGTCCGGGCTGTTAACAGATTATCAGATCCAAAACCCGACCAGATAGCTTAACAGCGTCCCGTTATGGTGGATGCCACGTGTCGGTCACCCTTGACGAAAATACTTCTGTGACGTGTGATTTATAATCATGGAAGTGGACACTTCCATGATGATAATTTTGGTAATGTCATGGAACACTTCTACAACAACACATGTATGACTATCTTGATTCTGTCATAAAATCGTCATGGATGTACATGCATGACAAAAAACGCGACCTACTGTGACAAACATGTATCATGATGGAAGTGTATTTTTTGTAGTGTTTGTGCAAGCATAGTGCCGCGGGGAGCACACACGCGTCATGCAGGGGATGCTGCACCACATGGGAGTTGGCCTCATCCTGGGCCGGTGTCAGCGCTTCACACGGTGGGTCGCGCGGCCGTGCTTTACGTTGGTTTCGGAGTTGTTGCTGCTCAAGGGAGGAGGTGGAGGCGCGCCGTGCGCCACGTCTCCCCAACGTGAAGGCGAGGGACAGAGCGAGTGGGAGGGTGTCGGGGCTTTGCCCGTAGCATTGATGAGCTCGGTGATGCGGCCAAGCCAGGCATCATCGCCTTCATTGGCGGGGTGGTACCACAGTAGCTCACACGCCATGAGCAGCGTAGCCTGGACGTTTGCTCGCCCATGGTGAACATGGGAAGACGAGGTCGTGGCCGGAGTAAGGGCAGGCGTGGTGGTCTGGCCGTCGCGGTGCACAGATGGTGGCAGCGAGGAGTCCTGCTAGTCATGAGCAGCAGGGTCATTGGCAGCGTTGGCCACAACATAACTAGAGTTGCGGGGCAAGGACAAACCCGTCGGTGCCGTGTGGGCGACACGAGCAGCCCGGCTCGCCACAAACACGGCGAGCGTCGGCATAAAGGGACGGTGGAGCGAAAGCAGTGCGGAGTGAAGGAGTTGCTGCACACCCCTCCCTGGCGCGCCAAATGTCGAAATCGAAGCTCTGTGGACCAAAAGAAAGGTTCGAACTCTGGTGTGTGCAATAAGAACTCCGCTAGGCTATGGCTTGCTACTCGCTGCCTCATGTGTTAGCGCTGCCTTGCTCGAGCAAACGGGGAGAGGAATGGGACACGATCATTTACCCAAGTTTAGGCCACCTTGCGGTGTAAAACTCTACTCCTACTTTGTGGTGGATTGCCTTACGAGAAGGGTGAATATCAACTAGTACACTAATGAAGTGCCTCGAGAGGGCCAAGGGTTCGATTCGGTTCTCTTTCTCAATGGCGGAGACTAGCCTATACTTATACTCACCCATGTCCTCTTCCCTCATGGCTTAGGCGGGAAGGGATACCATAGTGGTCAATTTTGAAGGGGGACAGTAGTACACCCTATCTTCCCTAAAGGTGGTCTTTTCCTGCAACGCTTCTAATAGTGACATGCAGGTGGGCTCGGTGATGACCTCCGTCCTACCGAGCCCGTGGTCTTGGTCTTGTTGCACTGGAATGGCAACCTTTGGGGGATTCCTTGGGAACCCGCGTTCATCCTTGCCTCCTTAGAACTAAAGGGGAAATTGTCCTTACCTGTGCCCGAAGGCGCCCTCGTGGCTCCATTTGTCATGGATCAAATCACCATGCGCCTCGTGAGGTGGGGTGCGAGCCTAGAGGTGTCCGCCCCTCGGGAAGCAGCCTTGGGAGGCTGCTACTTAGGGGGTATTGATGTAGTTCATCTCGGGAGATGAGGGACCTGGCCAGGGTCTTGCTCGTGATGTCTTGATGTTGGGCCGTGCCAGGAGCTTGGTGGAGCCACGCGCTGGGCTGTAGGTAGACGGGCTTGCGTACCCCAGTCCCAGAGCTCCGACAGCGAGCACTTGAGGTGACCCGTACATGAATTCCGTGGGGAGCATCGCTTCTGCACCATATACTAGGAAAAAGGGCGGCTGGCCAGTGGCTCGATTTTTCTGTCATCCTAAGTGACAAAAGAACCGCCGGCAACTCATGAATCTAGCGTCTTCCGCACTTCTGCAGCTTATCTATTATTCTTGTTTTGAGCCCTTGCAACACTTCAGCATTTGTTCTTTCCGCCTAGCCATTGCTTCTTGAATGAGCAACTGATGCAAAACAAATTTTGTTGGCACGGTCTTGGATGTACTGCATGAAGGCGCTGCTCGTGAACTATGTGGCATTGTCGGTGATCACTGTTGGGTACTCCAAAATGGGAAACCAGTCCTTAGAGAAACTTGACAGCTGATAGTGTTGTCACCTTCCTCAGTGGCACTACCTCGGGGCACATTGTGAACTTATCGATTGCAATGTAAAAGAACTCAAAGTCCCCGGTAGCACGAGGGAAGGGTCCCAATATGTCGAGCCCCCAACCGAGAGGGGCCAGGAGAGAGGAATTGTTTGAAAAGCTTGTATTGGCTGATGTGATTTCTTGGAATGGAAATGGCACGCTTCACACTTGGTTACTAGTATAGTTGCATCCTGGAGAGCAGTGGGCCAATAGAAACCTTGACAAAATGCATTACCAAGAAGGACACTTGATCCTATGTGACAGCCACATATGCCTCCATGTATCTCTACCAATAGCCTATGTCTGTCCTCCCGGCAAATGCACTTCAATTTCACCCCATTTTCTCTTTTTCTCTGCATAACGTCGGCTACAAACTGATACATACTTGACTGATGGGATACTTTTTTAGCTTCTTATTACTCTTCGGGAAGTTCTCCTGTTTGAGGGAACTGGAGAATCTCCTGCACCCATGCCGGAGCTTGTGGCTCGATAACAAGGACTAAAGTAATATATTCAGCCGCGGGAGCGCTAGTCTCAATGGCAAGGACCTGAGATCCGGCAGATCTTGCTGCTCACCGACCAGCATGGTGTTGTCTCTGGCACTTCCTTGTCGGTGGATGCATGGAGCTCTACCGGAAAGTACTTGTCGGTGTTCAACTTTCATCTTTTATTCTACCGCATTGATGGGGTTATAGATGGTTGACTCAAATGGAGCACAAAAGTCCCTGGTTCCATAGGTAACTTGTGGGTGACATGCGTTGACAGATCATCAGGAATGATGTTCTCTACACGAGGAATGTGTTCTGTTTGTAATCCGTCAAAGTGCTCTTCCAATTTCCTCACTTCATCTACATATTCTTCCATCAATGAGCTCTGTTAATCTTTGTTTACTTCCTTCAGAATGAGCCGCGAGTTGCCTCTGATAATGAGTTTTCTGATTCCAAGGTCTACCATAATCCTAAGACCGGCAGGCAGTTCTTCATACTTAGCAGTGTTGTTTGTAGCTTTCTCCCTAGGAAAGTGCATCTAAACTACATACTTGAGATGCTCTCCGGTGGGTGCGACAAGCAGCACTCCGTCACCAGCACCTTCTAGCAAAAAATCGCCGTCAAAGTATATAATTCAGTCTTGAGTTGTTTCCTTGCCGGGGAAAGAACTCTCTTCAATATTTTCGTCTCACGTTGGTGTACATTCTGTAATGAATTCCTCTAGAAATCTACTCAGTATGGTTTAAGTACTTTCAAACTTGAGATCAAAACTTGACAGCTCCAATGCTCACTCCAGAATCCTGCCGGTTGCATATAGGTTTCTCAAAATCCTCTACATCGGAAAGCGAGTGACGACAGTGATTTGATGTGCTTGGAAGTAGTGGCATAGCTTTCTCAAGGCCACAAGAAGACCAAAAAGCAGTTTTTGCATGCCAGAATATCTTGATCTAGCTCCCTGAATATGGGAGATGACAAAATAAATTGGTCGCTGCACCATTTTCTTATTCAGCACCACTTGCTACTATGTTCCATTTGCCTATTCTACTTTTGTCTTGTTTGCACCTGGGCTTGCCGGAGAAGTCACTTCCCGGCTCTGCATCTGTTGCTCCTTCGTCTTCAGCTTCCATCTCAGCCACTAGTGCAACATTAACCACTTGATTTGTTGCCACCAAGTATAGCAGCAATGGCTCTTGTGGCTTCAACGCAACTAGTGTTGGCACAGAAGATAGGTACTTATTCAAGTCTTGCAGCACGACTCCTCTTCTGGAGTCCATTTCATTGGACCTGCCTTCTCAAAATCTTGAGAAATGGCAAGGCGTGCTCAGCAGATTTGTAGATGATCCTACTTAATGTGGCAATGCAGCCGGCAAGGCGGCACACATCCTTGACACGCTTTGGTAGTTCAATTTTCTCAATTTCTTTGATCTTTTCAGGATTATCTTCAATTCCATGTTGACAAAGAAAGAACCTGAGAAGCTTGCCGGATTGGATGCCAAACACACACTTCTCATGGTTGAGCTCCAAATTGATCTTGCGCTGATTTGAAAATATTACTTCCAGATCCTGAGTGTGAGAGTGTGTGTTGGCCATGTGGTGTACTGGTGTGTGCATGCATGTGTGCGTGTGTGCGTGTGAGTGTTGCATGCGTGCGTGGCTGCGTGTGTACGTGTGAATGTTGCGTGCGTGCGTGGCTACATGTGTTCGTGTGAGTGTTGCGTGCATGCAGTTCGTGTGCATGCGTGTGTGTGTTTAATCACCACACCAGCTCCTGTGTGTTAAAACAGATGGCTCAGCATACCAATACAAGGCCACCTTGTCCGCTGTGCCTGCGGTCATGACTTCGAACCACCGTCCAATATTTTTTTGTCGTTTGTTTTCATTCTCACTAGCAAGATGCCCGTGCGTTGCACGTAGCATCAAGATGCATTTGTATGACTAGTTTATCTTCTGAGACAAAAGGATGAACGAGGGAAGGCCTTATTTGCAAATGTGGAGAGGTGTGTGGGTACCTTTTTGCAAAAATTGCCATAGTTTCCTTACTATAAATCGGACGGCCTATATTGTGGGATGGCAGGCACACCATCATCACCAACTATGTTTTTTATAAGAGTGTAGAGAAGATACAAGCTGACAGGTGGGCCCAATGGTAGTGAGATAATGTGATGCAACACTAGAGGTGCCACGTGGAGCGTTTAACTAGTCAACTAGTCATGTCTTGAGAAAATACAGAGTTGTACGGTGAGCCCATGACTGTATAATAGCCACAAAATGTAAATGGTGACCGTAATGAGTGGATTCTGAAGTCCAATGTACATATCGTGCTTTTGCTTCAAATACAATGATCGTCACTGTATATATCGGAGAGAAAGATGAAACATGCGTGAATGTGCTGGGGGCTTACTTTTAGAGGACCTGGAGATAGTTTGTGTGCGTACATGAAAGGGGCGTAGAGGGGGGGGGGTATGCGATGGAGAGAGAGATGCTCTTCGTTTCTCTTTATTATGACTAACTTTATATATAGTATAAAAATATACAAATTCGTAGTGCGGAATAAATATCATTGTGGGCACCATGCAATGCAAATAGCATTCATACTCCTCCATATAACTTTGTAATGTTATACATATGTAGAAATTCTAAAATAATTTTTTGGCCACACTTTATTCAAAAAGGAATGTGGTATGCGAAATAAACGTGAAGAGAGGGCTTTTTAGATCAATGGGGTACGTGATGTAATATGTGTGAATGT
>NC_041387.1:341098058-341099899 GCF_002162155.2 Triticum dicoccoides | reverse complement strand
GAGGGGGAGAGATAGCACGAGAAATGAGAGTGGTCTAGAGAGAGAGAGACAAATATGATGTCACTGCGAGAGATTCCCTTGAGTGTGTATATGCAAGGGGGAGAGGATAGAGGCACCAGGAGAATTTTCTTTGTGTGGTGTCTGTGTTGGTATGTGTGGGTGTGAGAAGATAACGGGACATGGGGGCAGAGGGTGTGTCACTGCGTGAGGTCCGGAGGGTCGAGGTGAGGCCCTTCGTTCGGTTCCTCCTGCGCCACATTGGTCGGCCTGTGACGCATTTAGGGAAACCCATGGATGACTAGTCGTACAAGACAAACATATCAGAATTGTGAAGGACTCTGTGTCCACTGACAAATCCGGCTAGGATTTGTAACCCTAGGTTCTCGGACTAAGGTAACCCCTTATCTCTGATATTACTATTCATCCAACCTAACTTTAAGGGGCATCCTACAGAATGCTCTGCTAGAATCATACTCGTCAATTAGGAAGAGAGGCGTGAGACAATGCGTGAGAGACAGGCCTAAAGATAATGTGCGTACATGAGACACGTAGGCAGGTCTATGTATATAGAAAGGGTCGATGGGGATTGTGCGTGTGTATGCTTGTGAGAGGAAGAGTGCTTGTGATAAAGGTTAGTGAAAACAGTCGTAAATGGTTATGAGAGGGTGGGAGGGTTATATCGCGAGCATGTCTGCGAGAAAGACATCTCGGGAGAGAGTGTGTGAGCATGTGTGAGAGACCATCTATGGAGAGTGAAACTACACGTAAAAGACTAATGTACACATTGATTAAAGATATAAATTGTATCCAAATATTAGGATGGGATCATGATATTTCAATTCGCGTAAGGAACGGTCATTGATCCATCAGACATCTAAATTCTATCGAATTTGAGCATGTCTATGTTATTATTTGACATAATTGATCCACATAGTTAGCATTTTGAACTCCAGACAATGCATCACTTTAGCAATCGAATATAAACGTAAGTATAGTTCATGTTGTGTGTGTAAAGCACATTATACATACGAAAGTTACACAATGAACATTATAAATAGCTACCTATGAACTAGCATACATTTGAATTCAACTTAAGGTGGCTTAAAAAAATTGAATTCAACATGAAGTCCATTCAATTATTTGAATTTGATGTCATGGCATTTGTAAATCATATGTAAATTATGGGGGCACCATTCTTTGCTCTGATTTTGTACATAATAGCATATGTAGTCGTGTACAAATTAGATTTAAATTTAGCTCCGCCATTCCAAAATAATCGTAGTTATAGGATTTTCAAGTGTCAAAATTTCAAAAAGAAGCGGATAATTTAATGAGGTTTTCAAACATACAAGGTCAAATTTAACGTTCACTATTTAGGTCAATCCTCAAAGTTCAAGAGTACTCTAAACGTGAATGCTTCTATTTCAAAATTTCGAACGAAGTGCCAAAAGATCCTCTACTCACCCGAAACCATGTGAGAACAATGTTTGGTAGTACAAGGAAATTACTTTTCTAATAACTCTGACCCGTGAAACCTACCAGCCCGACGTCCAAAGGTCCAAAGTGGGGTAGGTTTGTAGATTCATCTAGACACCACGCAACCGCCTCCAAAGAGCATCCATACACAATGGCCGCCTAAGCACACATGCACGCGGTCGCAATCGCTCCTGCCCACTATTTGGGACACCTAGGATTACCATCCTTACCCCGACCCGCAGTAGGTCCGAAATTTAAGAGGGGGGCAAAGTATGTACTTTTCCCAAATTTCAGACAAGCGCATCCCATCTGTTCAAAAAAGCCAAAAACAAGCCCGTCCAAGACCGAAACATGGTTCTCCCTTA
>NC_041387.1:341010389-341097772 GCF_002162155.2 Triticum dicoccoides | reverse complement strand
CCATTTGATTCCCCATTCGTACTCCGTGGGCACAAAAATGACCTCTCCACCAGCCGAGAAACCCCGGCGTCCTCCGTCCGCCACCCCATCCCACCCATCAACCGCCGCCCTCCTCCATCACGCTGGAGCCGATACCCCAACGTCGTCGTCCACCGCAACCTCAACCGCAACGCCCTCCATGGCTAGTAGTTGAAGCCGAAGTCGAGCCGTCCGTACCCGAGCCAGTTCAACTACGCCGTCCTGCGCCTCACCGCTGCCACTCCAACTTCGCCACCATCCACCGCACCAGAGTTGTTCCTGCTACGCCATCCTTCGCCGCCTCGGATCTGCTTCCCCTCCACCGACATACGGCCACGGCAACACAGTAAACAATTTGGCCATGGGTTCGTCTAAGGATCCACCGTCCTCCAAAATATAGGTTCCTCGGGAAAAAAAGAAGATCGCCGCGATATATGTAGGAGACCACACTGGCAACCGAAAATGGTACTCCTCTTCCCTTATTCGTGCAAATCTTACGTGTCTGCTTGCACGGTATTCATCCACAGAAGACACTAGTTCATCGCTTCTTCTTGATACTAGATGTTCCTAGTAACTCGCGATGCACAAGGTTTCTCCTCGTAAACTATTTCACCTTAGCTAGAGGTCCATCGCCACCCTGGATTTCAATTCCTGGTCAGTTGATTCCCAATTAACAGAAGCATTCCCCGGCGTAACAGGCGCTAGTCCGCCTATTACGCCAGGGAAGCAGCGCCTCGGTGTTTATCTTAGGGGCGTGTGGGGCCTAGAGCTGTTGGCGCCTGATCTGGAGGTTGGCTAGGATTAAAGGGATGGCCTGGGGGTGCTACCAAGCACGGCGGTGGTGTGAGGTTGAGGGGAGGGTGGGGCGGCGGAGGCAGTGGTCTGTGCCAGTGGTCGCTGGAAGTTCGAGAAAGATCATAACCAGTGACTGGCGAGAGGTAGACGAAGGCCATCTGCCCATTCCTTATAGATCGGACGGTTCATAAAAAAATCGACTGGCCTATTTATTTCCAGTCGACTGTTATCTTGATATGACCACATGTGGTGGTGTACTTGAGGAGTACCTGCATTTCCTGTTCTCATATATTACAAACTCATATGGAGTAGAATCTAATTTCGTTTTCCATGCAATGTTGTAGAGCTATCATATGTCTCCTGTCATTTATTTTTCAGCCACCCGCTATCTGCTACTTTAAAAGTGCACTAGTTCTGCACACACTTCACCCATACTCTCACTATTGTGTTTTTATGCAAGGGCATTTCAGACTCTGCTGCCTTGAGATAAGAAGGAAAGAAAAGAGAGAAGTCGCTCCAGCTTCATACGCGAGTAGGCAAGACACGTTTCAGCGCAATAAAGGGTGCAGCGTTAGCAGATGGAGACGGTAAACGTAGCTCTGGAGTTGATGACCTCGCTCGCAATGAACCACCATCCCAGGTGCTGGCTTTAACTTCGTGGTGTCATATGTGGTTGCATGTTCCATATGATGTCTAGCTTGTATTCGAAAGGCCGAAGTCGGTCTTTATGAAGATAAGGAAAGATATTTTTTACATGAACCACCATCCCGTGAGCACCAGAAGACAAATAGCTAGTCAGGGCACTGGCCGAGCCAGTGACAAGCCTAGCACAGGCATGCATCACATGGAAGCCAACTAAAAAGCCTCGATGGTGGCGAAGCAGCCCGCCTCCCACCAGGCTCTCAGGTCCTAGATGATCATGCTCACCACTCCAGCCGGATGTCTATCTTGTATTGCTCCCATTTTGGTTAAACTGCATCTGCTTAGCTTACACATTATACCTTTGAATATGACATGCCTTTCTATTTTTGGTACATACTAGTACATCTGTCTATTAACCATGTTCTTACATCAAACTAATGTTCTTTTGTGTCCCTCGTCAATCACTTATGATGAGGCAGTCAGGCAAGTGGACTACTGTGAGTAAAGATCCTCATTTAAAGAATGTAGCGTCAGCCTCCCGACATGATTCTCAAGAAACAGCAAGGCTAGATGAAGATAGTGAACGTAGCTCTGTAGTTGATTACCGCATTTCCCCTACACTAGCATCGCAGGTGCTTGCTCTAGCTTGGTAGCGTGATATGTGGTTGCATGTTGCATATGGTGTCTAGATTGTAATTCTTCCAATCTGGTTAAATTGCATGTGCTATTCTGCTTAGTTTATACATTATACCTGTTAATGTGACATGTCTTCTTGTTTTTAGTACATAGTACATCTGTCTATTAAGCATGCCCTTACATAAAACTATTTTTTTGTATCCCACATCAATCAATATGACGAGACACCTTTAGTATATGCAGTGCGATATAGGTTGCATCTTTCATATGATTTATAGCATGCCCTGCTTCTAATTTGTTGAATCAATATGACGAGACACCTTTAGTATGGGACGTCAGTAGGCCGAAAGCTAACACGGGCTGGAAACGCCCCATGTGAATCATGCGCCATTAACGGGTAAAAAGAAATTTACTGTTCATTATGGGCTAGAGTCACCGTGGGCCTCTAAAGGGCCTAAAGATACGAAGGCCTCATATGGGCCGAAAGACATCATGGGCCATACTTGGGCCGAAAGTGAAACGGTCTAGTGTTATATTCGACAGCCCACATGACGTTGTTGGGCCGATTTCCGTTAGGCCCTAATAGGATGCGAGTTACCGGGCTGTAAAATGGGCTATTTGCGAAGAGACCGTTAACAGGCTTTTCATGCGCCGGCCCGCTAACTTTTGACCAAGTCAAACGGACCGGCCTTTGTAAGCTAAATGGTCCAATGGTGGGTTGTTGCACGTGTTGACATATCATAGGCGCCTATCTGACCCAGTGACGAGCTGACACATGTTTCCTCCCCTCAATCAGAATTTTACACGTGGAAATTTCCCATTGGTCCGGGCTGTTAACGGGTTATCGGATCCAAAACCCGACCCGATAGCTTAACGATGTTCCGTTACGGTGGATGCCATGTGTCGGTCACCCTTGACGAAAGCACTTCTGTGACACGCGATTTATATTCATGGAAGTGGACACTTCCGTGATGGTAATTTTGGTAATTTACATGGAACACTTCTACGACAGCACAGGTATGAATCTTGATTCTGTCATAAAATCGTCATGGATGTACATGCATGACAAAAAACGCGACCTACTATGACAAACACGTATCATCATGGAACTGTATTTTTTTGTAGTGTTGGTGCAGGCGTAGCAGCGCGAGGAGGGCACACGCGTCATGCAGGGGCTGCTACACCACCTGGCAACTAGCCTCATCCTGGGCTGGTGTCAGCGCTCCATGCGGTGGGTCGCGCATCCATGCTTCACGTTGGGCTCGGCGTTGTTGCTGTGCAAGGGAGGAGGTGGAGGCGCGCTGTGTGCCACGTCCTCCCCAACATGAAGGCAATGGACAGAGTGAGTGTGAGGGTGTCGGGGCCTTGCCCGCGGCATTGACGAGCTCGGTGATGCGGCCAAGCCAGGCATCATCGCCTTTGTTGGTGGGGTGGTAGCACAGCAGCTCATGCACCATGAGTAGCACAGCCTGGACGTTTGCTCGCCCGCGGCGAACATGGGAAGAAGAGGTCATGGCCAAAGTAAGGGCATGTGTGGCGGTCTGGCCATCCCGGTGCACATATGGTGGTAGCGAGGAGTCCTGCTTCTCATGCGCAGTAGGGTCAGTGGCAGCATTGGCCGTGACAAAAGCAGAGTTGCGGTGCACGGACAGACCTGCCGGTGCCATGTGGGTGACACAAGCAGCCGGTGCTCTTCATGAACACGACGAGCGTCGGCCATAGGGACGGTGGAGCGAAAGCAGAGCGGAGCAAAGGAGTTGCGGAACACCCCTCCCTGGCGCGCCAAATGTCGAAATCGAGGCTCTGTGGACCGAAAGAAAGGTTCGAACTCTAGTGTGTGCACGAAGAACTCCGCTAGGCTATGGCTTGCTGCTCGCTGCCTCATGGCTTAGCTCCGCATTGCTCGAGCGAACGGGTAGATGAATGGGACATGATCATTTACCCAGGTTCGGGCCACCTTGCGGTGTCAAACTCTACTCCTGCTTTGTGGTGGATTAGCTCACGAGAAGGGCGAATATCAACTAGTACACTGATGAAGTGCCTCGAGAGGGCCCAGGGTTCGATTTGGTCCTCTTTCTCAATGGAGGAGACTAGCCTATACTTATACTCGCCCATGTCCTCTTCCCTCATGGCTTAGGCGGGAAGGGATACCACAGTGGCCAATTTTGAAGGGGGGCAGTAGTACACCCTATCTTCACTAAAGGTGGTCTTTGCCTGCAATGCTTCTGGTAGTGACGCGCATGTGGGCTCGGTGATGACCTTCGTCCTACCGAGCTCGTGGTCTTGGTCTTGTTGCACTGGAATGGCAACCTTTGGGGGATTCCTTGGGACACCGCGTTCATCCTTGCCTCCTTAGCACTGAAGGGGAAACTGTCCTTGCCTGCGCCCGAATGCACCCTCCTAGCTCCGTTTGTCATGGCTCAAATCACCATCCGCCTCGTGAGGTGGGGTGTGAGCTGAGAGATGTCCTGTCACACCCAATATTTTGTAACATGTCACTTGCATTAATAAAGCATGAAAATTTGGACCAACAATATTTTTTGCATCTTTTGGCTTTTATTTTGGAGTTGGTTTTCTCTGTGTGGTTTTTCAAGTGCTCTCTAAGGTCAACATCACTTCACCTTCTATACACCATCTCCTTGCCCCAAACTTCTACCCACTGATCATGACATGTGTATAGTACAATATAGCATTTTCTTACAAAAATAATTTGGCCAAAAAGCATTTTTCAAAATTAAGTTTCCAAAAACCCCTAAATTGAGGTTTGCACTACAAGTACTTGATTTAGGGCATGAAAAATCTTTCAAAGAGTATGTTTGACTCCTAATAGGTATAGGACTCCTATAAACGACAAAAATATAATTTTAAAAGTTATTTTGCTATTTTTATTTAAAGGCTTTTTCTTTAGGCCAGAACTGGTCTTTAATAGGTTAAAATTATTTTTAATGATTTAAAAATATTTCTTAAAATCTAGGGAAACTCAGGGGACATATATTGTCCATATATAAGGGTTTCAACACATGGTCCTATTCAAAATATTTGTCAAACCCCTCAAAAACCCACTCTGGATATTTCAAGCTCTTAAAATATTTACAAAGGAAATATTCTCTAAAAATTCCAAGAAAATTCTAGCAAGTCACACATGCATAATGTGATGATCTTGAAAGGTTTCATCCCAATCCAAATTGTTTTGGTTCACCAAAATGCCCCAAAACCCTCTCTCACCAGAATCAAATTTGAATAACTTTGTACTACCAACTTTCTCTCCTTGACCCCAACTTTTTTGAGCATGTTCACCTGACCAAATGAGGCCACTGCACCAAGTGGTGTATCAAGGGGAAGTCATTTGCTCAACTAGATCTACACAAGTTCATTTCTGCTAAGTTCTATGGTTTGCCAAAGTTACATTAGCAAACTCTTTCAAATGAGCTCATCTTCCTTCTACCCTATCATTTTGTCATGACAAACACCCCTGCCAAGTGGCACAAGAAGTAAATTACTGCAAGTACCCCAAAATCATATCAAACACCTTCTGCATGTTAACTAAAAACCTTGTTTGGGCCTCTTCCACTAATCTCCATGAGCTCTACTTTTCACCACAACCCCTCCTAGTCCCCCTCTAGCTCATGGATGCTTTTTTGCCCGAGGAAGCAATGATGAAGGGGGGGACCCCATTTTTCTTCTTTGGACAGTGGATTCCTCCCTCTCTCTCAGCCTCCTTCTCTCCCCTCATCTTTCCAGAGCTCCAGGGCTCTCCCTAGCTTTTGCCCACGCCCCCTTCAGCTGCCAGACTCAAGTGGACGCGCGTGGAAGCGAGAAAACCGTGCATGCCGGCCAAAGTCACGCTCTAGAGCGCCTGGCAGGGCACCCGACTATTGACGCCATGTCCCCCGACCACCTCGAGCCTCCCCCGCACGCCAGTCGAAGCCCCTCGATGTCCGCTCCACGCCAGCAGGCCACCCACTTGCTCCCGTGCCCTCCTCTCTCTCCTGCAGCTCGCGCCAGAGCGCCGCCCCGCTCGGCGAATGCTTGCGCCGCTCCTGTGGCCCGCCCGCAGCTCGTCCCGCTCCTCCTCTCTCCCCCTGGCACCCTAGACCACTCCCACGAACACCCACGAGCCGTCCATTCCCTCTCTAACGGCCACCCAAACCAATCCCATGGGCGCCCGTAGGCCGCGCCTACAGTGGACCTCGGCCAGCCTATATAAGGCGACGCCAAGCCCCTCTCTCGCTTCCTGTCGCTCTCCCGCACTCCCAATCTACCTCCTGCTCCACCCAATCTCTCTCTCTCTCTCTCTCTCTCTCTTTCTCTCTCTCTGACGCTGGGCCCCGCCCGTCAGGTTTCAAATCTGGCGCGCGCGCCGCCCCGGCTTGCCTGGGCCTCTTCTCCCTTGGGCCTGCTGCATTGTAGCTGTTCTGGCCCAGCGGGCATAGTGCCCTTTCTATTTTTCTTTTTCTGGCTCTTTTCCAAAAATTCCATAGGATTAAATAATAAGCCAAATGCAATAATTCTAGTTCCTAAATTCTTGTAAAAATCCCACCTATTTAATGGTGTAACTTGCATACATGCCGAACCAACTTTTCTGTACTGTTCAAATTTAAATTCAAATTTGAGCAATCAAATCCTTGTTCGAAAACC
This sequence comes from Triticum dicoccoides, assembly GCF_002162155.2. NCBI lineage: Eukaryota > Viridiplantae > Streptophyta > Magnoliopsida > Poales > Poaceae > Triticum > Triticum dicoccoides. The sequence goes on along the minus strand of NC_041387.1, from coordinate 341,091,043 downwards.
CATTGCTCTGTCCCTGTAGCTCCAAACCCAAAACTAAAAAAAATCCACTTCTTAGTTTTTGTCCTAATATTTAACAAAAGTATGTTGACATTTTTCTGAGCACTTTGGTTTTTCTGTTTTATTATTACCTTATCTTTCTCCTTATTATTTTGGGGAGAGATTGCGTTGCTGATGAAGGAGTTGGACCAAAAGACTATGAAGACCTAGAAGACTTTGTTGAGCCAGGCAATGATGATGGTAACCACTTTGAAACAATTATTATGTCTATGAAACCCTTTTTATGCATTTTAGCACTTTATTATTTTTGCATCGGAATCATGATGAGATGGTAACCACTTTGGTGGGTTGCCTCTGTTACTTCTGTGTTGATACTTGCATTGTGCATGACCCTACCTTCCTATGAGGGTTATGCAGGTGGGAGTAGATACGATGCCAAAATAGTTGCTACGCAAATGGGATGGGTATGCATGGTGCTGGAGACAAAAGTATTCTCAAAAACTCTTTTGAGAACCCCATCGGGTGCCACTAATGCCCGAGGGAGATGATGAGCTAGGTAACCACTTGATAAAGAAGTGGTGTATCGAAGCAAGTGAGTTTGTTGTTTTCAAAAACGGTTTAGTTTAAGTTGCAACCATTACTCCAACCTTACATGCGCAACCACTCTACCCTTATATGGGCAAGGGTATTATTGATTACCTAGTATGTGATAACATGGATGCCGCATTACTAGTGACAGGAGTGATTTGTGGTCACTCTCGGGACGGGTTCATGCCAGGTAGGGCGGCCATGAATGTTTTTACAGGGCACCGGACACACCGTTGTTACCCCGTGCTTGTGATTTGTGATGAATATGGGAGCGTGGCTCCACCCAAAAGTGTTTATTTTGTGGCAATGTTGGGCATGGGGGCTACTATGAATCGAGTGGACTCCTTGTTAGTCACGGCTAGGGAAAGGTAGTGATCGGGTGCTTCCCCCGAGTACATGAGGTACTGCGGGATCGTGGATGACACGAAAGCTTCCCGGATCTTGTGGGTAAAGTGTGCAACCTCTGAAGAGTGTCAAACTATTTGAATAGCCGTGTCCTTGGTCAAGGACAGTTGGGTAACCGCTCTTGGGCTACGTCCACATGTTTACAAACCAGTGTGTGTTTGGGTATGCAGGAAGAACTACTTGAGTCAAGTCAAAGGACTTGGCATGATTGAGTTGGGTAGAAGCCCACTCCATTTATGTTTATATCTGTAACCAGTCCCTATGGTTACTTGAATTCATTTGATGCAAGATTTACCAGTTTCTAAACATGTCATAGCACAACAAAATTAGCTTCTGCAAAAATTCTCCTAAGTCATGCATTGTTGTATATTGAGCCAAAATATGGGTTGCTTGCGAGTACATTCAAAGTACTCATTGGCTTGCCACTGGTTATTTAATTGGCCAGGCATGGAAGAACAGGAGTTCGAAGAAGAGTTCTTTGGAGACGAACATGCGAACTAGGACGTTTCTTAGTCAGAATGCCTGTAGGGTTAAGGCAGATGGCATGGGTTCTACTTATCGACGGAGATTTCCGCTGCTTAAGTTTATTTGGCATTCAGCCCTAGTGGCTTTATCTATGTAAGACTTGACCATAATGGTCATAATTTGTGTAAGACGGTGTGTATGGATGTAAGACTCTTGATATTCAGCTTCTGTGTGTTCAGTGAGCATTGATCTCTGGGATCACTGTACATGTGCATTCGGTGATCACGACTTATGATTCGGGGTCCCCATAGAGCTAGTATCAGAGCCATCCTGACTGTAGGAAGCCTTAGTTAGCATGGACGTTAGATAGAACGAGACTCTCTACCAAAACTACCTATATACCATCTTTTTCTAAGAATATCCCAAGCATGGATCATAACTCCTCTATTGACCCTTCCCATTCTGCTTTTGTAGATGGTCGTCGTACCCGAAGACTTCCTGACCACCGGATTTCCCGTGCTTTTTGAGGACAGCCTCAAGAGGTGCCAGTTCACTCGGGCCCCCACCTTCACCTATCATGACCACTAGATCGACAGCACCAAGAAGGAGTATCACGTGGAGGTAGTCGTGAGGGCGAACGACTCCTCGATGAGCTGGTACTTTGAGGGACCCCAGATGGCGACCCTGCTCCTCGCTGTCGAGACTACTGCCCTCAAGGCGCTGACTCGCATCCGGGGTCTTCTGCCAGAGATGGCAAGTGAGCCAGCCACCCGTTACCTGCCTTATCGGAAGGAGGGTGATGACAAGAGCAGCGCACCAGCCCCACCCATGGACGAAGGACTTCCCCTCCATTTCCAGACCTACTTCAGCTTGTGTGCTGATAGCCTGGCACAGCACCTAGCCTCAGAGTTGATGGAGCTTCGAAAGGAACTCCACAAGACTAAGGAACTCCTCCGCCTGGCTCAGACAAAGGGGCACAGGATCAAGACGGATGGTGCACCCCCTGGACAGCCCGTGGTTTCCTATAGAGGCGGGGGACCCCCACAGGTTACACCTGCCAAGGGATCATCTCAGCCACGTCGTATGACGGCAAAGGACTATCGCAACCTCTTCATGGTGCCACCGACGAAGCAGCGCCGTGTTCAGCTCCTCCACTCCCCCACTCCCTCAAGTGATGAAGAAACTGAGACAGATGAAGATGAGGAGGAAGACCCAAAGGATCCAAAATACGCGACCGAGCATTCCACCACTTAGACGGCGTTCAGGACTAGGATAGGCCAGTCCATAACCATTAAGGTAGGATAGGTCGTGTACCCCTTATGCGAAGTCGAGTCCATGTAATGGTTCAAATGAAACCATGTTGTGTTGTGTTGCTTTCGACTTGTTTTGATGGAAGTCGTACTTTCCCTTTCGGGAACTTGTAAACGACTACATCACCCATTTGGTTTTAATGCATGAGTTTGGCCCTTCCGGCCTTTGCTTAACTTAAGATTGTGTCACACCCACCCCCCTACCAGACACCGCATCTACCTTGTTTTCCCTCATTTTATCCCAATCATGAGATCTTTATCGCTCCAACAGGATGCCTGTTGTAACTCGTACTGGTACCTCTACCTAGCAGCAAGAAGCCAAAGGATCCACCCAAGGAGGAGCCAGCCAGGACCAAACCCAAGGACAAACTCCACCACCGCCTCCACCTCCGAACATGGACTTGGGTCAGCTTCTCCAAGCCTTCTGGGAGGAACGCCAAGCCAACATTGTAGCCCTCCAGATGATTGCTCAAGCTGTCACCAACAACCGCCAGTAGGCGGGGAATGGCAATGGATGTTCCATGTTGGCAGATTTCAAGAAGCATGCACCACCCACCTTCATCGGGACTGCTGAACCTTTGGATGGAGATGACTGGGTCCGCACCATTAAGGATCTATTGGAACTAGTCGGCTGCACTGAAGACCATGAGAGGGTGGCATATGCTTCCCACTGTCTTGAGGGAACTGCCAGAGTTTGGTGGGATGGATTCAAGGTCATGCATGAAGGGAAAACCATCACTTGGAATGACTTCAAGGAAGAATTCCGCAAGGCCCACATTCCATCCAGATATATGGCCATCAAGCAGCGTGAGTTCCGGGCCCTGAAGCAGGGGAGTAGCACCGTCAAGGAGTACATGCAGAAGTTCAGTGTTCTGTCAAGGTATGCTCCTAAAGATGTCAGCACTGATGCTGCCAAGAGAGAGCGTTTCATGGAAGGCCTTAACTAGACTCTGCAGTACTCGCTTGTTGTGTGTGACTGCCCAACCTTTCCTGATCTGGTGAACAAGGCACTCATGCTTGAAGACAAGCGACGTGCTTTGGATGATACCAGTAAGCGCAAGATGATCAGCAAGAATAGCTCCAGCAACCAGAAGCATCACCCGTGGCAGCCAGCCCCGGTCAGGCCAACCTATCAGCAGCCAAGAGCTCCCGCACCTCGCACCAACTATTAGCCTCAGCAGTTTGCCAACCCCAGGCCAGCTTTCAACAACCCCAATAGCAGTGGTGGCAACAAGATCAACAACCCAAACCAAGTCACTTGCGTTTGATGTGGTCAGCCAGGACACTACTCCAAGTACTGCCCCAACAAGAAGCCCGATGCCTCGCGCCCCAATGCGCAGAACCCAGGACAAGGCCATGGGATACCACCAAGGAACCAAGCTCCTCGCAACCCGCCCAACAATGGCAAGGGTCATGTCAATCATGTCACTGATGAAGAAGCCCAGGAAGACCTGGACGTCATGCTGGGTTTGTTCCTAGTCATCTCAGCACCCGCAAACTGTCTTGTTTGATTCTGGAGCCACGCATTCATTTGTCACCCAAGAGTTTGCATTAAAAAGTTGCATGACCCCTACACCCCTGAATAACCCCATGGTGGTACAGACCCCTGGAGCAGAGATGAGAGCCAAGATAGGCTGTAAGGGAGTTGGTATAGTCATTAACGGGGTAGATTTCTTAGCAGACCTCATCGTCTTAACATCGCAAGGCTTGGATGTGATCTTAGGAATGAATTGGCTCATCAAGCACCAAGGCTTGTTAGATTGTGCCAACCAGACAGTCACTGTGACCAATGAACAAGGAGTTGGAGTTAAATTTGTTGCCAACTCCTCTCCTACCCAAGTCACCCAAGTCAACTGTCTGACTGAAGTTGGGTTGGAGCAGGTACTAGTAGTATGCGAGTACCCCGATGTCTTTCCTAATGAGCTACCAGAAATGCCTCCTGACCGAGACATTGAGTTCATCATCGAGCTCATGCCCGGAGCAGGACCCATCTATAAGAAGCCTTATAGAATGGGATCGGAAGAGTTAGCAGAGTTGAAGAAGCAACTCGAAGAGTAGTTGAGGAAGGGATTTATCCGCCCTAGTGCCTCCCCTTGGGGATTGCCTGTTCTATTTGCGGCAAAGAAGGACAGTACCATCCGCTTTTGCATTGACTATCGCTCCCTCAGTGAAGTTACAATCAAGAACAAGTATCCACTTCCCAAGATTGAAGATCTGTTTGATCAACTCAACGGGGCCAAGGTGTTCTCCTAGATTGACCTCAGATCTACGTACTACCAGCTAAAAATCAGACCCCAAGATATTCCAAAGACGGCATTTGTAACCAGATATGGCCTGTATGAGTGCACGGTCATGTCCTTTGGATTGACCAATGCCCCAGCTTACTTCATGTATCTCATGAATAAGGTCTTCATGGAATATTTGGACAAGTTTGTTGTCGTCTTCATTGATGACATTCTTGTCTTCTCAAAGACAGACGAAGAGCACGAGCAACACTTGAGGATGGTCCTAGACAAGCTTTGGGAGCACCAACTATATGCCAAGTTCAGCAAGTGTGAATTTTGGCTGCATGAAGTTGGATTCTTGGGTCATAAATTGACTGCCGAAGGGTTGTCAGTGGATCCCACAAAGATTCAAGTCGTGACCGAGTGGCAAACCCCGAGCAATGTAAAGGAAGTCAGGAGCTTCCTCGGGCTTGCGGGATATTACCGCATGTTTGTTGAGGGATTCTCAAGCATTGCCCGACCCATGACCCAGCTCTTGAAGAAGGACAATAAGTTCGAATGGACGCCGAAGTGCGAAGAAAGCTTCCAGGAGCTCAAGAAGAGATTGACCACTGCCCTAGTTCTGGCCACACCAGATATACACAAGGAGTTTGTGATATATTGTGATGCATCAATAACCGGACTGGGAGGTGTTCTGATGCAAGAGGGTAGAGTCGTAGCTTACCTTTCAAGGCAACTACGGCCACATGAAGAGAACTATGCTACTCATGATCTTGAGTTAGCAGCAGTGGTTCATGCCCTGAAGACATGGCGACATTACCTCTTAGGGAAGCGGTGTGAGATATACACGGATCACAAAAGTCTGAAGTATATTTTCACTCAGAAGGAATTGAACATGAGGCAGAGGAGGTGGCTAGAGTTGATCAAGGATTATGACCTCAGTGTTCAGTACCACCCTGGGAAGGCTAATGTGGTAGCAGATGCCTTAAGCAGAAAGGCTTGTTCCTTGAATGCTATGATTAAGGGAAGGCTACCCGCCTTGTATGAAGAACTTGAAAGCTTTGGGTTGGAACTGGTCATACCAGGATTCTTGGCCAACCTCGAAGTCAGGCCTACCTTGATGGATGATGTTAAGAAAGCTCAGAAGGGTCATGAAAGGATTAAAGGCATCAAGAGGAAGATCTAGGCGGGCAAGGCCCCATGATTCTCAGAATATGAGCAAGGAATAGTGAGGTTTGGGAATCGCATTTGCGTAACCAACAAGGTTGATCTCAAGAATTTGATATTGCAAGAAGCTCATGACACCCCGTATTCCATCCACCCCGGAGGAACCAAAATGTATCAAGACCTGAAGGAAAGATTCTGGTGGCATGGCATGAAGATAGAGATAGCCACTTTCGACACTAAGTGTGACGTACGCCAGAGAGTCAAAGCTGAACATCAACGGCCCGCTAGATTGTTACAACCTCTCAAGGTGCCTGAATGGAAGTGGGACAAAGTCGGGATGGACTTCATCACCGGATTACCTAGGTCAAGCAAGGGACATGACTCCATATGGGTCATTGTTGACCATTTGACCAAGGTGGCCCACTTCATTCCTGTCAAGACGACCTACAAGGGGAACCAGTTAGCCAGTCTCTACATCAACCGAATCGTAAGCCTACATGGTGTTCCCAAGGAGATTGTGTCAGATCGAGGTACCTAGTTTACCTCAAGGTTCTAGAAAAGGTTCCAAGAAGCCTTGGGGACCAAACTATCGTTCAGTACCGCTTTCCACCCCTAGTCCGGAGGACAAACAGAACGAGTAAACCAGATACTGGAAGACATGTTGCGTGCATGTGTGCTAGCATATGGAGCTAAGTGGGAGGACTGCCTTCCTTTTGCTGAGTTCTCCTACAACAACAGTTATCAGTCAAGCCTCCAGATGGCACCATTTGAGGTGCTATATGGACGGAAGTGCCGCACTCCCCTCAATTGGTCCGAGACCGGAGAAGGACTAGTCTTTGGGCCCGATATCCTCAGTGAAGCAGAAGAGCAAGTCCAGCTAGTCAGAGAGCGACTGAAGACCGTGAAGTCAAGACAAAAGAGCTATGTTGACACTCATCGCCGACAAGTAGAATTCCAAGTCGTAGACCATGTATACCTGCGAGTAACTCCTCTTAAGGGAACCAAGCGTTTCCACGTTAAGGGAAAGCTCGCACCAAGATTTATCGGCCCTTTAGAGATCACTGCACGGCGCGGAGAAGTTGCGTACCAGTTGGAACTACCACCTGAACTATCCGTTGTGCACAATGCATTCCACGTGTCGCAACTCCGGAAATGTCTCCAAGTTCCAGACAATCCCAATCTCTACAAGGATGTTGATCACCAAGCCATTAACCTCCAGCCTGACTTGACCTAGCGTGAGAGGCCCATCTGCATTCTGGATGAGGCAGAGCGATGCACTTGAAGCCGCACCATCAAGTACTTCAAGGTCCAGTGGAGAAACCACACCGCAGTAGAAGCAACCTGGGAACGTGAAGACTACCTTAGATCCGAGTTTCCAAATCTCCTTAAAGCCTAGTTTAGGAATCTCAGGGACGAGATTCTTGTAAGGGGGGTAGGTCTGTCATACCCAGTGTTTTGTATAATGTCACTTGCATTAGTAAAGCATGAAAATTTGGACCAACAAAAACTTTTGCATCTTTTGGCTTTTATTTTGGAGTTGGTTTTCTCTATGTGGCTTTTCAAGTGCTCCTTAAGGTCAACATAACTTCACCTTCTATACACCATCTCCTTGCCCCAAACTTCTACCCACTGATCATGCCATGTGTATAGTACAATATAGAATTTTCTTACAAAAATAATTTGGCCAAAAAGAATTTTTCTAAATTTATTTTTCCAAAAACCCCTAAATTGAGGTTTGCACTACAAGTACTTGATTTAGGGAATGAAAAATCTTTCAAAGAGTATGTTTGACTCCTACTAGGTATAGGACTCCTATAAACCACAAAAATATATTTTTAAAATTTATTTTCCTATTTTATTTAAAGGCTTTTTATTTAGGCCAGAAATGGTCTTTAATAGGTTAAAATTATTTTTAATGATTTAAAAATATTTTTGAAAATGTAGGGAAATTCAGTGGACATATATTTTCCATATATAAGGGTTTCAAGACATGGTCATGTTCAAAATATTGGTCAAACCCCTGAAAAACCCTTTCTGGATATTTCAAGCTTTTGAAATATTTACAAAGAAAATATTCTCTAAAATTTCCAAGAAAATTCTAGCAAGTCACACATGCATAATGTGATGATCTTGCAAGGTTTCATACCAATCCAAATTGTTTTGGTTCACCAAAATGCCGCAAAACCCTCTCTGGCCAGAATCAAATTTGAACAACTTTGTACTACCAACTTTCTCCCCTTGATCCCACTTTTGTGAGCATGTTCACATGACCAAATGAGGCCACTGAACCAAGTGGTGCATCAAGGGGAAGTGATTTTCTCAACTAGATCTACACAAGTTCATTTCTGCTAATTTCTAGGGTTTGCCAAAGTTACATTAGCAAACTCTTTCAAATGAGATCATCTTCCTTCTACCCTATCATTTTGTCATGACAAACACCCCTGCCAAGTGGCACAATAAGGGAATTAGTGCAAGTACCCCAAAATCATATCAAACACCTTCTGCATGTTAACTAAAAACCTTGTTTGGGCCTCTTCCACTAATCTCCATGAGCTCTACTTTTTACCACAACCCCTCCCAGTCCCCCTCTAGGACCTGGATGCTTTTCTGCCCGAGGAAGCAATGATTAAGGGGGGAGAACCCCATTTTTCTTATCTAGACAGTGGATTCCTCCCTCTCTCTCAGCCTCCTTCTCTCCCCTCAGCTTTCCAGAGCTCCAGGGCTCTCCCTAGCTTTTGCCCACGCCCCCTTCAGCTGCCAGACACAAGTGGACGCGCGTGACACGAGAAAACCGTGCATGCCGGCCAAAGTCACACTCTAGAGCGCCTGGCAGGGCACCCGACTGTTGACGCCATGTCCCACGACCACCTCGAGCCTCCCTCGCACGCCAGTCGAAGCCCCTCGATGTCCGCTCCACGCTAGCAGGCCACCCACTTGCTCTCGCGCCCTCCTCTCTCTCCTGCAGCTCGCGCCAGAGAGCCGCCCCGCTCGGCCAATGCTTGCGCCGCTCCTATGGCCCACCCGCAGCTCGTCCCGCTCCTCCTCTCTCCCCCTGGCACCCTAGACCACTCCCACGAACACCCACGAGCCGTCCATTCCCTCTTTAACGGCCACCCAAACAAATCCCATGGGCGCCCGTAGGCCGCGCCTACGGTGGACCTCGGCCAACCTATATAAGGCGATCCCAAGCCCCTCTCTCGCTTCCTGTCGCTCTCCCGCACTCCCAATCTACCTCCTGCTCCACCCATTCGACCCCAGAGAAGCCCAAGATCGAGATCGAGCTCGAGCTCCGCCGCTTCGGGTCATAAGTGTCCACGCGGTACAGGCCTCCTCCGCCCCCGTTCTCTCTCGATCTAGAACCGCATAGCATCACTGACCCTTTCTGTAATGCCCCAGATCCGATGCGCCAGGTGTCTTCCAGCTATTCGTCGTTGTTGCCATGTCATTTGCTTGCGTGTCGCATTTTCCCATGTCATCATCTGCATTTCATCTGCATGTTTTTCAAAACTTGCATCCATTCGGGTCCTCCCAATTCTCTCCGTTGTCCGTTCCGAGCCCAACCACATTCGCACGCGCCCGCGGCACCTCCGAAATATTATTTTATAAGTGGCATAAAAATTTTCTCGGAATGGGTTGAAGGTTGGCGTGCGGTCTTATTATAGTGTAGACAGACCTGTTGGAAATATGCCCTAGAGGCAATAATAAAAGTGTTATTATTATATTTCTTTGTTCATGATAATAGTCTTTTATTCATGCTATAACTGTATTATCCGGAAATCTTAATACACGTGTGAATACATAGACCACAATATGTCCCTAGTGAGCCTCTAGTTGACTAGCTCGTTGTGATCAACAGATAGTCATGGTTTCCTGGCTATGGACATTGGATGTCGTTGATAACGGGATCACATCATTAGGAGAATGATGTGATGGACAAGACCCAATCCTAAGCATAGCACAAAGATCGTGTAGTTCGTTTGCTAGAGCATTGCAATGTCAAGTATCTCTTCCTTTGACCATGAGAGCGTGTAACTCCTGGATACTGTAGGAGTGCTTTGGGTGTATCAAACGTCACAACGTAACTGGGTGACTATAAAGGTGCACTACAGGTATCTCCGAAAGTATCTATTGTTTTATGCGGATCGAGACTGGGATTTGTCACTCCTTATGACGAAGAGGTATCTCTGGGCCCACTCGGTAATGCATCATCATAATGAGCTCAAGGTGACCAAGGTGTTGGCCACGGGATCATGCATTACGGTACAAGTAAAGTGACTTGCCGGTAACGAGACTGAACAAGGTATTGGGATACCGACGATCGAGTCTCGGGCAAGTAACATACCGATTAACAAAGGGAATTGTATACAGGGTTTGATCGAATCCTCGACATCGTGGTTCAACCGATGAACTCATCGAGGAGCATGTGGGAGCCAACATGGGTATCCAGACCCCGCTGTTGGTTATTGCCCGAGAGTGGTCTCGGTCATGTCTGCATGTCTCCCGAGCCCGTAGGGTCTACACACTTAAGGTTCGGTGACGCTAGGGTTGTTAGGAAGACTAGTATGTGACTACCGAATGTTGTTCGGAGTCCCGGATGAGAACCCGGACGTCACGAGGAGTTCCGAAATGGTCTGGAGGTAAAGTTTTATATATGGGAAGTTGTTAAACGGGCACCGGAAAGTTTCGGGGTCATACCAGTATTGTACCGGGACCACCGGAAGGGTTCCGGGGGTCCACCGGGAGGGGCCACCCCTCCCGGGGGGCCACTTGGGCTGCGTGGGGATAGCAGCCAGCCCCTAGTGGGCTTGGCGCCCCCCCCCCCTTGGGCCCATGCGCCTAGGGTTGGGGGGGAAACCCTAAAGGGGGCGCACCCCCCTTGCTTGGGGGGCAAGCCCCCCACCCCTTGGCCGCCTCCCCCCCTAGGGTTTTCCCTAGAGGGCTGGCCCCCCTTGCCCTTTCCCCTATATATAGAGGGGTGTGGGGAGGGCTGCAACACACCACAAGCCAAGGCGCAGCCCCTCCCCTCCCCAACACCTCTCCTCCTCCGTACGCGCTCGGTGAAGCCCTGTCGGAGTACTGCTGCACCAACTACACCACGCCGTCGTGCTGCCGTAGGAGCAATCTTCCTCAACCTCTCCTTCCCCCTTTCCGGATCAAGAAGGAGGAGACGTCCCCGTCCCGTACGTGTGTTGAACGCGGAGGTGCTGTCCGTTCAGCACTTGGACATCGGTGATCCGAATCACGTTCGAGTACGACTCCATCATCACCATCCCCTTGGCAAGCTTCCGCTCGTGATCTACAAGTGGTATGTAGATGAAAACTCTCTCCCTTGACTCGTTGCTTAGATGAACTCATAGATGGATCTTGGTGAAACCGTAGGAAAAATTTTAATTTTCTGCAACGTTCCCCAACAGTGGCATCATGAGCTAGGTCTATGCGTAGTTCTCTTTGCACGAGTAGAACACAATTTTGTTATGGGCGTGGATCTTGTCAACTTGCTTGCCCCTACTAGTTTTTTTCTTGCTTCGGCGGTATTGTGGGATGAAGCGTCCCGGACCAACCTTACACGTACGCTTATGTGAGACCGGTTCCACCGATTAACATGCACTAGTTGCATAAGGTGGCTGGCGGGTGTCTGTCTCTCCCACTTTAGTTGGAGCGGATTCAATGAAAAGGGCCCTTATGAAGGGTAAATAGAAGTTGACAAAATCACGTTGTGGTTATTCGTAGGTAAGAAAACGTTCTTGCTGGAACCCAATTGCAGCCACGTAAAAGATGCAACAACAATTAGAGGACGTCTAACTTTTTTGCAGCGATTGATCATGTGATGTGATATGGCCAGAAGTTGTGATGAATGATGAATTGTGATGTATGAGATCATGTTCTTGTACTAGGATTCACGACTTGCATGTCGATGAGTATGACAACCGGCAGGAGCCATAGGAGTTGTCTTTATTTTTTTTTTGTATGACCTGCGTGTCATTGAAGAACGCCATGTAACTTACTTTACTTTATTGCTAAACGCGTTAGCCATAGAAGTAGAAGTAGTCGTTGGCGTGACAACTTCATGATGACACGATGATGGAGATCATGATGATGGAGATCATGGTGTCAAGCCGGTGACAAGATGATCATGGAGCCCCGAATATGGAGTTCAATGGAGCTATATGATATTGGCCATATCATGTCACAACTATATAATTGCATGTGATGTTTATTATGTTTATGCATCTTGTTTACTTAGGACGACGGTAGTAAATAAGATGATCCCTTACAAAATTTCAAGAAGTGTTCTCCCCTAACTGTGCACCGTTGCTACAGTTCGTCGCTTCTAAGCACCACGTGATGATCGGGTGTGATGGATTCTTACGTTCACATACAACGGGTGTAAGACAGTTTTACACAGCGAAAACACTTAGGGTTAACTTGACGAGCCTAGCATGTGCAGACATGGCCTCGGAACACGGAGACCGAAAGGTCGAACACGAGTCGTATGGAAGATACGATTAGCATGAAGATGTTCACCGACGATGACTAGTCCGTCTCACGTGATGATCGGACACGGGCTAGTCGACTCGGATCGTGTAACACTTAGATGACCAGAGGGATGTCTAATCTGAGTGGGAGTTCATAATTTGATTAGAACTTAATTATCATGAACTTAGTCTAAAACCTTTGCAAATATGTCTTGTAGATCAAATGGCCAACGCTCATGTCAACATGAACTTCAACGCGTTCCTAGAGAAAACCAAGCTGAAAGATGATGGCAGCAACTATACGGACTGGGTCCGGAACCTGAGGATCATCCTCATAGCTGCCAGGAAACAATATGTCCTAGAAGGACCGCTAGGTGACGCTCCCGTCCCAGAGAACCAAGACATTATGAATGCTTGGCAAACTCGTGCTGATGATTACTCCCTCGTTCAGTGCGACATGCTTTACAGCTTAGAACCGGGGCTCCAAAAGCGTTTTGAGCATCACGGAGCATATGAGATGTTCGAAGAGCTGAAACTAGTTTTCCAAGCTCACGCCCGGGTCGAGAGATATGATGTCTCCGACAAGTTCTACAGTTGTAAGATGGAGGAAAACAGTTCTGTCAGTGAGCACATCCTGAAGATGTCTGGGTTGCACAACCGTATGACCCAGCTGAACATTAACCTCCCAGATGAGGCGGTCATTGACAGAATCCTCCAGTCGCTCCCACCAAGCTACAAGAGCTTTGTGATGAACTACAACATGCAGGGGTTGGAAAAGACCATTCCTGAAGTGTTCTCGATGCTGAAGTCAGCAGAGGCTGAAATCAAGAAAGAACATCAAGTGTTGATGGTCAATAAGACCACTAAGTTCAAGAAGGGCAAGGGTAAGAAGAACTTCAAGAAGGACGGCAAGGAGGTTGCCACGCCCGGTAAGCCAGTTGCCGGGAAGAAGTCAAAGAATGGACCCAAGCCTGAGACTCAGTGCTTTTATTGCAAGGGGAAGGGTCACTGGAAGCGGAACTGCCCCAAATACTTAGCGGATAAGAAGGCCGGCAACACCAAAGGTATATTTGATATACATGTAATTGATGTGTACCTTACCAGTACTCGTAGTAACTCCTGCGTATTTGATACCGGTGCCGTTGCTCATATTTGTAACTCACAGCAGGAGCTGCGGAATAAACGGAGACTGGCGAAGGACGAGGTGACGATGCGCGTCGGGAATGGTTCCAGAGTCGATGTGATCGCCGTCGGCACGCTGCCTCTACATTTACCTACGGGATTAGTTTTGAACCTTAATAATTGTTATTTAGTGCCAAGTTTGAGCATGAACATTGTATCTGGATCTCGTTTAATACGAGATGGCTACTCATTTAAATCTGAGAATAATGGTTGTTCGATTTATATGAGAGATATGTTTTATGGTCATGCTCCGATGGTCAATGGTTTATTCTTAATGAATCTCGAGCGTAATATTACACATGTTCATAGTGTAGATGCCAAAAGATGTAAAGTTGATAACGATAGTCCCACATACTTGTGGCACTGCCGCCTTGGTCACATTGGTGTCAAGCGCATGAAGAAGCTCCATGCTGATGGACTTTTGGAGTCTCTTGATTATGAATCGTTTGACACATGCGAACCATGCCTCATGGGCAAAATGACCAAGACTCCGTTCTCCGGAACAATGGAGCGAGCAACCAACTTGTTGGAAATCATACATACCGATGTGTGCGGTCCAATGAGCGTTGAGGCTCGCGGAGGATATCGTTAAGTTCTCACTCTCACTGATGACTTAAGTATATATGGGTATGTCTACTTAATGAAACACAAGTCTGAGACCTTTGAAAAGTTCAAGGAATTTCAGAATGAGGTGGAGAATCAACGTGACCGAAAGATAAAGTTCCTACGATCAGATCGTGGAGGAGAATATTTAAGTCACGAATTTGGCACACACTTAAGGAAATGTGGAATCGTTTCACAACTCATGCCACCTGGAACACCTCAGCGAAACGGTGTGTCCGAACGTCGTAATCGCACTCTATTGGATATGGTGCGGTCTATGATGTCTCTTACCGATTTACCGCTATCAATTTGGGGATACGCTCTAGAGACAGCTACATTCACTTTAAATAGGGCACCATCTAAATCCGTTGAGACGACACCGTATGAATTATGGTTTGGGAAGAAACCTAAGCTGTCGTTTCTAAAAGTTTGGGGATGCGATGCTTATGTCAAGAAACTTCAACCTGAAAAGCTCGAACCCAAGTCGGAAAAATGCGTCTTCATAGGATACCCTAAGGACACTGTAGGGTATACCTTCTACTTAAGATCCGAGGGCAAGATCTTTGTTGCCAAGAACGGATGCTTTCTGGAAAAATAGTTTCTCTCGAAAGAAGTAAGTGGGAGGAAAGTAGAACTCGATGAAGTACTACCTCTCGAACGGGAAAGTGGTGCAGCTCAGGAAAATGTTCCTGTGATGCCCACACCAACTGAAGAGGAAAACAATGATGATGATCAAAGTACTTCGGATCAAGTTGCTGCTGAACTTCGTAGGTCCACAAGGACACGTTCCGCACCAGAGTGGTACGGCAACCCTGTCCTAGAAATCATGTTGTTAGACAACGGTGAACCTTCGAACTATGAAGAAGCGATGGCGGGCCCAGATTCCAACAAATGGCTTGAAGCCATGAAATCCGAGATAGAATCCATGTATGAAAACAAAGTATGGACTTTGACAGACTTGCCCGATGATCGGCGAGCGATAGAAAACAAATGGATCTTTAAGAAGAAGACGGACGCGGATGGCAATGTTACCATCTATAAAGCTCGACTTGTCGCTAAGGGTTATCAACAAGTTCAAGGGATTGACTATGATGAGACTTTCTCTCCCGTAGCGAAGCTTAAGTCCGTCCGAATCATGTTAGCAATTGCCGCATACTATGATTATGAGATATGGCAGATGGACGTCAAAACGGCATTCCTTAACGGGCATCTTAAGGAAGAGCTGTATATGATGCAGCCGGAAGGTTTTGTCGATCCTAAGAACGCTAACAAAGTATGCAAGCTCCAGCGATCCATTTATGGGCTGGTGCAAGCATCTCGGAGTTGGAATATTCGCTTTGATGAGATGATCAAAGCGTTTGGGTTTATGCAGACTTATGGAGAAGCCTGCATTTACAAGAAAGTGAGTGGGAGCTCTGTAGCATTTCTCATATTATATGTGGATGACATACTCTTGATGGGAAATAATATAGAATTTCTGGACAACATTAAGGCCTACTTGAACAAATGTTTTTCAATGAAGGACCTTGGAGAAGCTGCTTATATATTAGGCATCAAGATCTATAGAGATAGATCAAGACGCCTCATAGGTCTTTCACAAAGCACATACCTTGATAAGATTTTGAAAAAGTTCAAAATGGATGAGTCCAAGAAAGGGTTCTTGCCTATGTTACAAGGTGTGAGATTGAGCTCAGCTCAGTCACCGACCACGGCAAAAGATAAAGAAGAGATGAGTGGTCATCCCCTATGCTTCAGCCATAGGATCTATTATGTATGCCATGCTGTGTACCAGACCTAATGTAAACCTTGCCGTAAGTTTGGTAGCAAGATACCAGAGTAATCCCGGCAAGGAACACTGGACAGCGGTCAAGAATATCCTGAAGTACCTGAAAAGGACAAAGGACATGTTTCTCATTTATGGAGGTGACGAAGAGCTCGTCGTAAAGGGTTACGTCGACGCTAGCTTCGACACAGATCTGGATGACTCTAAGTCACAAACCGGATATGTGTATATGTTGAATGGTGGAGCAGTAAGCTGGTGCAGCTGCAAGCAGAGCGTCGTGGCGGGATCTACATGTGAAGCGGAGTACATGGCAGCCTCGGAGGCAGCGCATGAAGCTATTTGGGTGAAGGAGTTCATCACCGACCTAGGAGTCATACCCAATGCGTCGGGGCCAATCAAACTCTTCTGTGACAACACTGGAGCTATTGCCCTTGCCAAGGAGCCCAGGTTTCACAAGAAGACCAGGCACATCAAGCGTCGTTTCAACTCCATCCGTGAAAATGTTCAAGATGGAGACATGGAAATTTTCAAAGTACATACGGATCTGAATGTCGCAGATCCGTTGACTAAACCTCTCACGCGAGCAAAACATGATCAACACCAGAACTCTATGGGTGTTCGATTCATCACAATGTAACTAGATTAGTGACTCTAGTGCAAGTGGGAGACTGTTGGAAATATGCCCTAGAGGCAATAATAGAAGTGTTATTATTATATTTCTTTGTTCATGATAATAGTCTTTTATTCATGCTATAACTCTATTATCCGGAAATCGTAATACACGTGTGAATACATAGACCACAATATGTCCCTAGTGAGCCTCTAGTTGACTAGCTCGTTGTGATCAACAGATAGTCATGGTTTCCTGGCTATGGACATTGGATGTTGTTGATAACGGGATCACATCATTAGGAGAATGATGTGATGGACAAGACCCAATCCTAAGCATAGCACAAAGATCGTGTAGTTCGTTTGCTAGAGCTTTGCCAATGTCAAGTATCTCTTCCTTTGACCATGAGAGCGTGTAACTCCTGGATACCGTAGGAGTGCTTTGGGTGTATCAAACGTCACAACGTAACTGGGTGACTATAAAGGTGCACTACAGGTATCTCCGGAAGTATCTATTGTTTTATGCGGATCGAGACTGGGATTTGTCACTCCGTATGACGGAGAGGTATCTCTGGGCCCACTCTGTAATGCATCATCATAATGAGCTCAAGGTGACCAAGGTGTTGGCCACGGGATCATGCATTACGGTACGAGTAAAGTGACTTGCCGGTAACAAGACTGAACAAGGTATTGGGATACCGACGATCGAGTCTTGGGCAAGTAACGTACCGATTGACAAAGGGAATTGTATACAGGGTTTGATCGAATCCTCGACATCGTGGTTCAACCGATGAAATCATCGAGGAATATGTGGGAGCCAACATGGGTATCCAGACCCCGCTGTTGGTTATTGCCCGAGAGTGGTCTCGGTCATGTCTGCATGTCTCCCGAGCCCGTAGGGTCTACACACTTAAGGTTCAGTGACGCTAGGGTTGTTAGGAAGACTAGTATGTGACTACCGAATGTTGTTCGGAGTCCCGGATGAGATCCCGGACGTCATGAGGAGTTCCGGAATGGTCCGGAGGTAAAGTTTTATATATGGGAAGTTGTTAAACGGGCACCGGAAAGTTTCGGGGTCATACCGGTATTGTACCGGGACCACCGGAAGGGTTCCGAGGGTCAACCGGGAGGAGCCACCCCTCCCGGGGGGCCACTTGGGCTGCGTGGGGATAGCAGCCAGCCCCTAGTGGGCTTGGCGCCCCCCCCCCTTGGGCCCATGCGCCTAGGGTTGGGGGGGAAACCCTAAAGGGGGCGCAACCCCCTTGCTTGGGGGGCAAGCCCCCCACCCCTTGGCCGCCGCCCCCCCCCCCTAGGGTTTTCCCTAGAGGGCCGGCCCCCCTTGCCCTTTCCCCTATATATAGAGGGGTGAGGGGAGGGCTGCAACACACCACAAGACAAGGCGCAGCCCCTCCCCTCCCCAACACCTCTCCTCCTCCGTACGCGCTCGGCGAAGCCCTGCCGGAGTACTGCTGCACCAACTACACCACGCCGTCGTGCTGCCGTTGGAGCAATCTTCCTCAACCTCTCCTTCCCCCTTGCTGGATCAAGACGGAGGAGACTTCCCTGTCCTGTACGTGTGTTGAACGCGGAGGTGCTGTCCGTTCAGCACTTGGACATCGGTGATCCGAATCACGTTCGAGTATGACTCCATCATCACCATCCCCTTGGCAAGCTTCCACTCGTGATCTACAAGTGGTATGTAGATGCAAACACTCTCCCTTGACTCGTTGCTTAGATGAACTCATAGATGGATCTTGGTGAAACCGTAGGAAAAATTTTAATTTTCTGCAACGTTCCCCAACAAGACCGTCTGCCAAATTTCGTTGCATTCGGAGCTCGTTTGGTAGCCCAACCGTTAAAGTTATAACGAGATCGTTGCCGGTTTATTCATTGGACATTTCAGTCTCCAAAATCATGCCGGGCCGCACTTCTCCCCCTCTTTTCTCAGCCCGAGGCCTTCTACACAACCCATCTACCCACGTACCAACCCCCCTCGGATCCGGAGCCCTCTGTTGACGATCGGAGGCTTCCAAACGCTCCAAACTGCCTAACCCTAACCCCCCTTACTATATATAGACCCCTCCCCCTGCCAGAAATGGACTAAACCTACCCTAACCTAGACATGTAGCCTCCCCTAACCTCCAGCGCCGCCACCCCCATCATTTTCCACGCCGGCCCTCACCTTCCCCGCCACTTGGCGTCGCCTGAGCGGCCAGCGCCGCCGCAACCACCTCCCTCCGCCAACCAACGCGCGCCACCTCGCCTCCACCACCTCCCACCGTGCCAGGCCCAGATCCAGCCCGCCTTGGGCCGAACCGGGCCCGAGCAGCCTCCCGCGCGTGGGTCTCCACGCCGGCCTCGGCCCATTGCGCCGCGCGAGCCGCGTCCAGCAGGCCCCCCTACCTCCTGCCTCCTCCTCCTTCTGGGCCTCGGCCCATGGTGAGCGCCCACATATTCCCCGCCCGTGCGTTGTTTTGCTATTAGGCGCTCTCTGTTTTTTTTCTGTTAAAACGACCAAGTCCCGAAAATTTGATAATATGTGTGCATGTTGTTGTGATCATAAATTTCTTCCAGTGGCTCCGTTTTGTGTGCATGATATACCAAAATGTTCATTGTGAGATGCTCTTCAATTCATTCCATTGTGCCATGCTTGTTTGAATCCGATGCACTTATCATCATTGCAAGAGTGCTATATGATGTTAACTGATGTCTGTTAACAGAACTTGGTGATTTGTGTTTTTCATTGCATTTTGTGTGTGGACCCTATGAGCTTCATGTCTACATCAGTTTTGAGCTCCATCATACCATCTTTCCAGTGGTGCAATCCATGTATTTTTGTGAGTCTTGTAGTAAGTGCGTCAAGCTCGTGAAGTAGGGTACTTTGTTGTTACTGTTTTGCTAGGCTGAATCTATTATATCATGATGCTATGTAAACCTGCTTCTACAAGTCATTCTATGCATAATCTGGAGATGTTCACTAAGGATGTTTTGTTATACATGTCATGATCTACACATCCTTGACCTTGGTTTATTTTATAGACTGCCATAGCTTGTTGTAATCTTGCTCTCAATTTGCTAATGTTGTTGTCAGCCTGTTAACATTAAGTTCAGTTTTGCCATGTGTCTTGCTAGTGATACATACACCCTATGAACTTGTTCTTGCCATGCTTAGCTTAATAAATATGTCATATTACTGTTTCACCTTGTCATGCCATGAAATGTTGTGTGGAGAGTGGTACAAGCTCACCAACATGCCTACTTATCGTTGTTCCTGCCATGTACTGTTATTCTGAATCGGTCATATCACTTGCCATGTTTGCATTGTTCCTACCATCTTTTCTGTTGATCTTTGGAATTAGTTCAGTAAGAGAGTTTTGTTCTTTGTCTTTAGTATAAGCATGCAATTCCTTTGTTTTCCATGATAAGTTCCTGTAGCATGTTGTTTGATAGCTCTAAACATTGCAACCTGATGTTATTTCTGCCATGTCCAGTGATTTCTGCCAAGTCTGTGAAACTGTTATTATTTGCAATCTGGCCATGACCTTTTGAGCATGTTCTAGTTGTTTCTGGAGATAGCTCGGTGTACATGTTTTGTTAAGTTTCATTTTTACATCACGTCCATGCCTTTTTTTTCATGTTGAGGTGCTTTAGCATGTGGTTATGATGTTTGTAAGATGCCTAATTGCTGTTTTGGACAGATTGTTGTTATATCTTGTTTGGAGTGTATGTGTTGCACCGTTGCTCCATTTTGGGTGTGCTCTATATGAGACTTGCTTGTATTCCCAACTATTATGTAATGGTACGATGTAATGATATCCACCTTGCAAACGTGTCTCCAATATGCGCTTCTATCCTTGGTGGGACCGTCGAGTTCCTTTAGGATAGGGTCACATATTGGGCGTGACAAGTTGGTATCAGAGCCTCGACCGACCATAGGAGCCCCCTTATTTGATCGTAGTTGGCCGTTGTTGAGTCTAGAAGAAAACTGTTTTCAGAGTCTAGTTATATCGGAGAGTAGGAATTCTTTTTACTCCTCAGCCCCTTCGTCGCTCTAGTAAGGAATCTTGGCGTAGGTGTTTTGAATTACTCCTCTTCCCCTTCAAATTTTTCTTTAGGATCACGCGGTTAGTTTTTGTTTGTTGTCCATCCTCTTTTCAATCCGACGCACCTCTCTTCGAGTGGGTTCGATCCTCGTCATCTTTTGCAAGATCAATCCTCAGTTCTTTTCAGTCGATGTTGTTTCCCTGTTCGAAGTTGTCCTTGTTTTTCCCCACCCACCCACCCCCTTTTCTTCTCGGATCCGGAGTCCGTAACCGAGTATCCATCCTACTCGTGCGAAGCCTTTGCTTTCTTTCAACCGGTTGTTTTCTCTTCAAGATATTCATCGGTTTTCCCCCTTCCAAGTTGCGTTTGTGTTTCCCGCCCTCCCACCCCTTTTTCTTCCCGGAGCTTGAGTCTCTTTCGAGCATCAACTTCATTCGTGCAGAGCCTCTTTAGTCTTCGCTCAATTGTTTCAACCAGTGATTTCTTGTCTCTGTTGACATTCTTCATCTCTTTTTCTTCTCCGGTAGACACAATTCGAGTTTTTCGAGTTGATCATATTCTTTTCCTTGGATCAAGTGTTTTCCCTGATCATTTGCCTCTCGCCAGTTTATCCTTCCGGAGTGTTCAAGACATCTCAGGAGATTCGTCTGTGTTCCAATTAATTCGAGGTTATCACCTCATTCAAATATTTCAATTGTTCCAGTGCATCATATATCTCTTCAACAATCCTTTTCAATGGTGTTTTCTTTAGTGGGCCCTAACCAACAGGTCTTTTCCAAGGATCTTACCTGTCTCTTCTAATTATTCCGGAGTTATTCTCAAATTCTTTTCAAAGTGTGACGAAAGAATGAATTTCATCAGTCAGATCCCATCTCCAAAATCGCTTTCAAATTCTTTTCATCTTTGGTTCAACCCTTCCTATTTTACATTCTACCGGAGTATCTCAGTAATTTTGGTGGTGTTTCTCATCGTCATTTGAAGATCGAAGAAGAGTTTTTCCTCTAAATCTTGCCCGTTCTCTCGAAGATTCGCGGTTCTAGCTTCATGTTATCCTCTCGAATTATTCCATTTGTCAGATATTCTTTTTCTTACCCATCCGGAGTATGTCAGAAGTTGTTTTCCCGTTTCTTTTCATCGGAGGCCATCGTTCCAGAAGAATTCTTCGTCCTCACATTTCAGCTACCGTTATCCAATTATCCCGGTGCTTCGTTTAAGTGTTCTTTAATATGTGCATGATCTCTTTGTTCTTTTGCATCTAAACCCCCTCAAGCATATTTGTTCTTCTAATTCTTCCCGATGATTCATTCTCTTTCATTAGTCATTTTCGAATTCTTATGGTGGTACCTTCAGATTCTTTTTCTTTGATTATCATATTAATTCTTTCGTTCTTCCAAATCCTACCGGTGGTCCGTTGAATACCTTCCTCAAGGTTGCACCATATAATCATCAATTCTTTTCAAGGAGAATAAGTTGCATGCCAAATCCGGTTGTCATCAATTAAATTTGATGAAGGATAAGCATACAATAAATCTTATTCTTATTTCATCCAAGTGAGTAATACCTTCCTTCGGAGTTTGTTCTTGATGAATAAATTCTAGTTCCAGGTGTTTTCATCATTTCTTTTCCGGAGTTAAAAATTACTCAGCCATTTCACCGGAACCTCCATCTAAATCACCGCAAGGCTCATCTTATTCTTTCTTCCTTCATTCTATCTCATCATCCTTTTGTCACCGGAGTTCTTCACGGTGGTTCTTCATGATTTAATTCATTATTTCAAGCTTGTTGGAGGAGTTCAAGTATCTTTTTTTTTCTCGCGTCTCGAAGTGCAAATAATTCTCTGTTTTCTTCTGAAGTGGAGTTTTGCATTTATTCGTTCTTCTCAGCTATTCAGACTTTTGGTTGTGGTTTAATTTCACCTCAAGTTTGAGTTGTTTTGATACAAGCTCACCTTGTCATGCCATGAAATGCTCTGTGGAGAGTGGTACAAGCTCACCAACATGCCTACTTATCGTTGTTCCTGCCATGTACTGTTATTCTGAATCTGTCATATCACTTGCCATGTTTGCATGGATCCTACCATCTTTTCTGTTGATCTTTGGAATTAGTTCAGTAACGGATTTTTCTTTGTTGTCTGTATTATAAGCATGCCATGCCTTTGTTTGACATGATAATTTCCTGTAGCATGTTGTTTGATAGCTCTAAACATTGCAACCTTATGTTATTTCTGCCATGTCCAGTGATTTCTGCTAAGTCTGTGAAACTGTTATTATTTGCAATCTTGCCATGACCTTTTGAGCATGTTCTACTTGTTTCTGGAGATAGCTCAGTGTTCATGTTTTTTTACGTTTCATTTGTACATCACGTCCTTGCCTTGTGTTTTCATGTTGAGGTGCTGTAGCATGTGGTTATGATGTTTGTAAGATGCCTGGTTGCTGTTTTGGACAGATTGTTGTTATATCTTGTCTGGAGTGTATGTGTTGCACCGTTGCTCCGTTTTGGGTGTGCTCTATATGAGACTTGCTTAGTTTTACATGTAGCTTCATATTATCTTGTTGCATTCGTGTTTTGAGAGTGTTTGCCTGATGTTTGAATGCATTTTGCATCAATGCCATGTTCAACTTGTTTTGCTCATATCTTCTAGGCCGTAGCTCCGAATTAAATGAACTTTACCTGGAACTTGACTAGAATTTCGTGTAGATCATCTTGGTGCATCTTAATTTGCTGTTTAACAACTTGAATAAAAGGTTTATTCAGATCTAGACCAAATTCTAAATTTACATATGGGGTCTTTCCGGTTTTTCCATATGTTGTTTCCGGCCTCATTTATACTTGCTTTGATGTGTTGCTCTTGTATGCATCATCTCTTGCCATGAGCAGCATCATATAGTCTTTGTCATGCATCATATTTGGTTGAGCACCATGCCATGTCTATGTGTTGTGTGTTTACCTTGTTGTTTGCTTCTTTCCGATTGTGCTCCTTCTCGTTACTTCCTGTTTCGTTGCGATCGTGAGGATCCGTTCGTCTAGGCTTGGTTTGTCTTCATGGCTTGATCTTCTTCATGGACTCGTTCTTCTTCCGTGCGGGATTTCAGGCAAGATGACCGCTACCCTAGATCTCACTACTATCATTGCTATGCTAGTTGCTTCGTTCTATCGCTATGCTGCGCTACCTATCACTTGTTCTTCAACCCTCCCAAATTGCCATGTCAGCCTCTAACCTTTTCAACCTTCCTAGCAAACCGTTATTTGGCTAAGTTACCGCTTTTTCTCAGCCCCTCTTATAGCGTTGCTAGCTGCAGGTGAAGATGAAGATTGCTCCATGTTGGAACATGTTTATGTTGTGATATCACAATATCTCTTATCTAATTAATGCATCTATATACTTGGTAAAGGGTGGAAGGCTCGGCCTTATGCCTGGTGTTTTGTTCCACTCTTGCCGCCCTAGTTTCCATCATACCGGTGTTATGTTCCTTGATTTTGCGTTCCTTATGCGGTTGGGTGATTTATGGGACCCCCTTGACAGTTCGCTTTGAATAAAACTCCTCCAGTAAGGCCCAACCTTGGTTTTACCATTTGCCTACCTAAGCCTTTTTTCCCTTGGGTTTCCGAAGCCCGAGGGTCATCTTTATTTACCCCCCCCCCCTCCCCGAACTTGTGCTCCTCTAAGTGTTGGTCCGAACTAGAGGCACTTGCAGCGCCACCTCGGGGAAACTTGAGGTTTGGTTTTAGCTGTACGTAGTGTTCATCCGGTGTGCCCTGAGAACGAGGTACATGCGACTCCTATCGGGATTTGTCGGCACATCGGGCAGCTTTGCTGGTCTTGTTTTACCATTGTCGAAATGTCTTGTAAACCGAGATTCCGAGACTGATCGGGTCTTCCTGGGAGAAGGAATATCCTTCGTTGACCATGAGAGCTTGTGATGGGCTAAGTTGGGACACCCCTGCAGGGTATAAACTTTCGAGAGCCGTGCCCGCGGTTATGTGGAGATGGGAATTTGTTAATATCTAGTTGTAGAGAACTTGACACTTGACTCAATTAAAATGCATCAACCGCGTGTGTAGCCGTGATGGTCTCTTTTCGTCGGAGTCCGGGAAGTGAACACGGTTTTGGGTTATGTAAGAACGTAAGTAGTTTCAGGATCACTTCTTGATCATTGCTAGCTTCACAGCCGTTGCGTTGCTTCTCTTCTCGCTCTTTTTTGCGTATGTTAGCCACCATATCATGCTTAGTCGCTGCTGCAACCTCACCACTTATCCTTTCCATACCCATTAAGCTTTGCTAGTCTTGATACCCATGGTAATGGGATTGCTGAGTCCTCGTGGCTCATAGATTACTACAACAACAGTTGCAGGTATAGGTTATGCGATGATCATGACGCAAGAGCGATGCTTGCTTGTTTTGGAGTTCTTCTTCTGCTTCTTCTTCGATCAGGGGATAGGTTCCAGGTCGGTAGCCCGGACTAGCAGGGTGGATGTCGTTTGAGTTTCTGTTTGTGTTTCAACCGTAGTCAGATGATGCTCTTATGTATGATGATGTTGTATTCGTGTGGCATTGTATGCCTCTTGCTTGTATTCCCAACTATTATGTAATGGTACGATGTAATGATATCCACCTTGCAAAAGCGTCTCCAATATGCACTTCTATCCTTGGTGGGACCTTCGAGTTCCTTTAGGATAGGGTCACATATTGGGCGTGACACTTTCCCCTCTCTTCCCCGCTCTTTTTGCAGCCGGAAACGGCCGGAACCACCGACACCCGAAGCACCTCCGCCGCGTGACCTCGTCGCCGGCGAACTAGGCTGCTCCAGTGACCACCTCCACCACCCACCAAACGGCGACGTCCCCCTGAGTCGAATGGTGCCACCCGCTCGACCTGTCGTGCCCTGTAGCGTCGCCGGTGAGCTCGCCGACCCCTCTGCCGCAAGGTTAGAGATGACAGGTGGAGCCCACCTGTCATCCTCTCCTCTCCCTCGCCCCCGCTCTCTCTGATGCTGGGCCCCGCCCGTCAGGTTTGAAATCTGGTGCGCGCGCCGCCCCGGCTCGCCTAGGCCTCTTCCCCCCTGGGACTGCTACACTGCAGCTATTCTGGCCCAGCGGGCACAGTGCCCTTTCTCTTTTTCTTTTTCTTGCTCTTTTCCAAAAATTCCATAGGATTAAATATTAATCCAAATGCAATAATTCTAGTTCCTAAATTCTTGTAAAAATCCCACCTGTTTAATGGTGTAACTTTCATACATGCCCAACCAAATTTTCTATACTGTTCAAATTTAAATTCAAATTTGAGCAATCAAATCCTTGTTTGAAAACCCATTGCTCTATCCCTGTAGCTCCAAACCCAAAACTAAAAAATTTCCCCTTCTTAGTTTTTCTCCTAATATTTAACAAAAGTATGTTGACACTTTTCTGAGCACTTTGGTTATTCTATTTTATTAATGCCTTATGTTTCTCCTTATTATTTTGCGGCGATAGATTGCATTGCTAGCGAAGGAGTTGGACCAGAAGACTTTGAAGACCCAGAAGACTTTGTTGAGCCAAGCAAGAAGCCCTTTGACCATGTATATGAAACCATTTTATGCATTTCATATAGCACTTTATTATTGTTGGATCGGACTCATGATGAGATGGTAACCACTTTGGTGGGTTGCCTCTGTTACTTCTGTGTTGATACTTGCATTGTGCATGACCCTACCTTCCTATGAGGGTTATGCAGGTGTGAGTAGATAGGATGCCAAAATAGTTGCTACACAAACGGGACGGGTATGCATGGTGCCGGAGACAAAAGTATTCTCAAAGACTCTTTTGAAAACCCCGTTGGGTGCCACTAATGCCCGAGGGAGATGATGAGCTAGGTAACAACTTGATAAAGAAGTGGTGTACCGAAGCAAGTAAGTGTGTTGTTTATCAAAATGGATTGGTTTAAGTTGCGACCATTACTCCAACCTTACATGCGCAACCACTCTACCCTTATATGGGAAAGGGCATTATTGATTACCTAGTATGTGCTAACATGGATTCCGCATTACTAGTGACGGGAGTGATTTGTGGTCACTCTCGGGACAGGGTCGTGCCAGGTAGTGCGTCCATGACTGTTTTTACAGGGCACCGGACACACCGTTGATACCCCGTGCTTGTGATGTGGGATGAATATGGGAGCGTGGATCCACCCAAAAGAGTTTATTTTGTGGCAATGTTGGGCACGGGGGCTACTACCAATTGAGTGGACTCCTTGTTAGTCACGACTAGGGAAGGTAGTGATCGGGTGCTTCCCTAGAGTACTTGAGGTACTGGGGGATCGTGGATGACACGAAAGCTTCTCGTATCTTGTGGGTAAAGTGTGCAACCTCTGCAGAGTGTTAGACTATTCGAATAGCCGTGTCAACGGTAAAGGACAGTTGGGTAACCGCTCTTGGGCTACGTCCACATGTTTACAAACCAGTGTGTGTGTGTGTGTGTGTGTGTGTGTGTGTGTGTGTGTGTGTGTGTGTGTGTGTGTGTGTGTGTGTATGTGTGTTTGGGTAAGCAGGAAGAACTACTTGAGTCAAGTCAAAGGACTTGTCATGATTGAGTTGGGTAGAAGCCCACTCCATTTATGTTGATATATGTAACCAGTCCCTATGGTTACTTGAATTCATATGATGCAAGATTTTCCAGTTGCTAAACATGTCATAGCACAACAAAATTAGCTTCTGCAAAAATTCTCCTATGTCATGCATTCTTGTATATTGAGCCAAAACATGGGTTGCTTGCGAGTACATTCAAAGTAAGCATTGGCTTGCCACTGCTTATTTAATTGGCAAGGCATGGAAGAACAGGAGTTCAAAGAAGGTTCTTTGGAGACGAACCTGCGAACTAGGACGTTTCCCAGTCAGAATGCCTGTAGGGTTAAGACAGATGGCATGGGTTCTACTTATCGACGAAGATTTCTGGTGCTTAAGTTTATTTGGCATTCAGCCCTTGTGGCTTTATCTATGTAAGACTTGACCATAATGGTCATAATTTGTGTAAGACGGTATGTATGGATGTAAGACTCTTGTTATTCAGCTTCTGTGTGTTCATTGAGCATTGATCTCTGGGATCACTATACACATGCATTCAGTGATCACAACTTATGAGTCGGGGTCCCCACATGTCCGCCCCTCGGGAGGCTGCTACTTAGGGGGTATTGATGTAGTTCGCCTCATGAGACGGGGAACCTGGTAAGAGTGTTGCTCGTGAAGTCTTGATGTTGGGTCGTGCCAGGAGGTTGGTGGAGCCACGCGCTGGGCCGTAGGTAGACGGGCTTGGGTACCCCCAGTCCCAGAGCTCCAACAGCAAGCACTTGAGGTGACCCGTACATGAATTCTGTGGGGAGCATCGCTTCTGCACCATATACTAGGAAAAAGAGCGGCTGGCAAGTGGCTCAATTTTTGTGTCGTCCTAAGTGACCAAAGAACTGCCGACAACTCATGAATGTAGCGTCTTCCGCACTTCTGCAGCTTATCTATTGTTCTTGTTTTGAGCCCTTGCAACATTTCATCATTGGCTCTTTCCACCTAGCCATTGCTTCTGAATAAGCAACTGATGCAAAACAAATTTTGTTGCCAAGGTCTTGGATGTACTGCATGAAGGAGCGGATCGTGAACTATGTGTCATTGTTGGTGATCACTGTTGGGTACTCCAAAACGGGAAACAAGTCCTTAGAGAAACTTGATGGCTGACAGTGTTGTCACCTTCCTCACTAGCACTACCTCAGGCCACTTTGTGAACTTGTCGATTGCAATGTAAAAAAACTCAAAGTCCCCGGTAGCACGAGGGAAGGGTCCCAATATGTCGAGCCCCCAACCGAGAAGGGACAGGAGAGAGGTATTGTTTGAAAAGCTTGTGTTGGCTGATGTGATTTCTTGGAATGGAAATGGCACGCTTCACACTTGGTTACTAATATAGTTGCATCCTGGAGAGCAGTGGGCCAATAGAAATCTTGACAAAATGCTTTACCAAGAAGGGCTCTTGATCCTGTGTGACAGTAACATATGCCTCCATGTATATCTACCAATAGCCTATGTCTGTCCTCCCGGCAAATGCACTTCAATTTCACCCCATTTTCTCTTTTTCTCTGCATAACATTGGCCACAAACTGATACATACTTGACTGATGGTCTACTTTATTAGCTTCGTATTGCTCTTCGGGAAGTTCTCCTGTTTGAAGGAACTGGACAATCTCCTGCACCCATGCCGGAGCTTGTGGCTTGACGACAAGGACTAAAGTCATATCTTCAACCGCGAGAGTGCTAGTCTCGATGGAAAGGACCTAAGATCCGGTGGATCTTGCTGCGCACTGGCAAGCATGGTGTTGTCTCTGGCACTTCCTCGTAGGCAGATGCATGGAGCTCTGCTGGAAAGTACTTGTCGGTGTTCAACTTTCTTCTTTTATTCTACCGCATTGATGGGGTTACAGATGGTTGAGTCAAATGGAGCACAAAAGTCCCTGGTTCCACAGGTAACTTGAGCATGACACGGTTTGACAGATCATCGGCAATGCTGTTCTCTACACGAGGAATGTGCTCTGTTTGTAATCCATCAAAGTGCTCTTCCAATTTCCTCACTTTATCTACATATTCTACCATCAATGAGCTTTGATAATGTTTGTTTACTTCCTTCAGAACGAGCCGCGAGTTGCCTCTGATAATGAGGCTTCTAATTCCAAGGTCTACCATAATCCTAAGACCGGCAGGCAGTCCTTCATACTTAGCAGTGTTGTTTGTAGCATTCTCCCTAGGAAAGTGCATCTGAACTACATACTTGAGATGCTCTCCAGTGGGTGCGACAAGCAGCACTCCATCACCAGCACCTTGTAGCAAAAAATCGCCGTCAAAGTATATAATTCAGTCCCGAGTTGTTTCCTTGTCAGGGAAAGAACTCTCTTGAATCTCTTCATCTCGCGTTGGCGTCCATTTTGTAATGAATTCTGCCAAAACTCTACTCTGTATGGTTTAGGTACTTAAACTTGAGATCAAAACCTGACAGCTCCAATGCTCACTCCACAATCCTGCCGGTTGCATATGGGTTTCTCAAAATCCTCTGCATCGGAAAGCGAGTGACGACAGTGATTTGATGTGCTTGCAAGTAGTGGCGTAGCTTTCTCGAAGCCATAAGAAGACCAAAAGGTAGTTTTTGCACGCTAGATTATCTTGATCTAGCTCCCTAAATATGGGAGCTGACAAAATAAATTGGTCGCTGCACCATTTTCTTATTCGGCACCACTTGGTGCTATGTTGCATTTGCCTATTCTACTTTTCTCTTGTTGGCACCTGGACTTGCCAGAGAAGTCACTTGCCGGCTCTTCATCTGTTTCTCCTTCGTCTTCAGCTTCCATCTCAGCCACTAGTGCAACACTAACCACTTGATTTGTTGCCACAAAGTATAGCAGCAATGGCTCTTGTGGCTTCGGCGCAACTAGTGTTGGCACAGAGGAGAGGTACTTCTTCAAGTCTTGCAGTGCGACTCCACTTCTGGAGTTCATTTCATTGGACCTACCTTTTCAAAATCTTTAGAAATGGCAAGGCACGCTCAGCAGACTTGTAGATGATCCTACTTAATTTAGCAATGCAGCCGGCAAGGCGGCGCACATCCTTGACACGCCTTGGTGCTTCAATTTGCTCAATTGCTTCGATCTTTTTGGGATTAGCTTCAATTCCACGTTGACATACAAATAAACCGAGAAGCTTGCCGGATTGGATGCCAAGCACACACTTCTCATGGTTGAGCTTCAAATTGATCTTGCGCTAATTTGAAAATATCTCTTCCAAATCTTTTATGAGGGTTGCTCTGTCCTTGGTTTTGACCACTATATCATCCATATATGCTTCCACATTTCTGTGCGGCTAGGGCTCAAAACCAATTTAGACTTCTCTTTCAAATGTAGAACTGACACTCTTCAATCTGAAAGGCATATGTATAAAGCAATACGTGCCACATGGAGTGATGAATGTGGTTTTCTCCTCATCTTTGTTAGGCATCAAGGAAACAGTGTAAATCACAACCAGAAGTGGAGTCTAAAATCTAGTCAATGCGCGGCAAGGGAAAAGGATCTATTGGACTTTTGGGGAACGTAGTAATTTCAAAAAAAAATCCTACGCACACGCAAGATCATGGTGATGCATAGCAACGAGAGGGGAGAGTGTAGTCCACGTACCCTCGTAGACCGAAAGCGGAAGCGTTAGAACAATGCGGTTGATGTAGTCGTACGTCTTCACGGCCCGACCGATCAAGCACCGAAACTATGGCACCTCCGAGTTCTAGCACACGTTCAGCTCGATGACGATCCCCGGACTCCGATCCAGCAGGGTGTTGGGGAAGAGTTCCGTCAGCACGACGGTGTGGTGACAATCTTGATGTTCTACCATCGCAGGGCTTCGCCTAAGCACCGCTACAATATTATCGAGGACTATGGTGGAGGGGGGCACCGCACATGGCTAAGAGATCAAGAGATCAATTGTTGTGTCTATGGGGTGCCCTTTGCCCCTGTATATAAAGGAGCAAGGGAGGAGGCGGCCGACCAAGGAGAAGGGCGCGCCAAGGGGGGAGTCCTACTCCCACCGGGAGTAGGACTTCTCCTTTCCTTGTTGGAGTAGGAGAGAAGGAAAGAGGGGGAGAGGGAGAAGGAAAAGGGGGCTGCACCCCTTGTCCAATTCGGACCAGAGGGGGGGCACAGGCCTCCTTCCTTTTGGCCTCTCTGCTCTATTCTCGTATGGCCCAATAAGGCCCACATACTCCCGGCGAATTCCCGTAACTCTCCGGTACTCCGAAAAATAACCGAATCACTCGGAACCTTTCCGAAGTGTGAATATAGTCATCCAATATATCGATCTTTACGTCTCAACCATTTCGAGACTCCTAGTCATGTCCCCGATCTCATCCGGAACTCTGAACTCCTTCGGTACATCAAAACTCATAAACTCATAATATAACTGTCATCGAAACCTTAAGCGTGCGGACCCTACGGGTTCGAGAACTATGTAGACATGACCGAGACACATTTCCGGTCAATAACCAATAGCGGAACCTGGATGCTCATATTGGCTCCCACATATATTCTATGAAGATCTTTATCGGTCAAACCGCATAACAACATACGTTGTTCCTTTTGTCATCGGTATGTTACTTGCCCGAGATTCGATCGTCGGTATCTCAATACCTAGTTCAATCTCGTCACCGGCAAGTCTCTTTACTCGTGACGTAATGCATCATTCCGTAACTAACTCATTAGCTACATTGCTTGCAAGGCTTGTATTGATGTGCATTACCGAGAGGGCCCAGAGATACCTCTCCAACAATCGGAGTGACAAAACCTATCTCGAAATACGCCAACTCAACATGTACCTTTGGAGACACCTATAGAGCTCCTTTATAATCACCCAGTTACGTTGTGACATTTGGTAGCACACAAAGTGTTCCTCCGGTAAACGGGAGTTGCATAATCTCATAGTTATAGGAACTTGTATAAGTCATGAAGAAAGCAATAGCAACATACTAAACGATCAAGTGCTAAGCTAACGGAATGGGTCAAGTCAATCACATCATTCTCCTAATGATGTGATCTCATTAATCAAATGACAACACATGTCTATGGTTAGGAAACATAACCATCTTTTATTAATGAGCTAGTCAAGTAGAGGCATAGTAGTGACATTAAGTTTGTCTATGTATTCACACATGTATTATGTTTCTGGTTAATACAATTCTAGCATGAATAATAAACATTTATCATGAAATAAGGAAATAAATAATAACTTTATTATTGCCTCTAGGGCATATTTTCTTCAGTCTCCCACTTGCACTAGTGTCAATAATCTAGTTCACGTCGCCATGTGATTTAACACCAATATTCATATCTGTATATGATTAACACCCATAGTTCACATCGTCATGTGACCAACACCCAAAGGGTTTACTAGAGTCAATAATCTAGTTCACATTGCTATGTGATTAACACCCAAAGAGTACTAAGGTGTGATCATGTTTTGCTCGTGAGAGAAGCTTAGTCAACGGGTCTGTCACATTTAGAGCCGTATGTATTTTTTATGTCTACAATGCTCTGCACGGAGCTACTCCAGCTAATTGCTCCCACTTTCAATATGTATCCAGATTGAGACTTAGAGTCATCTGGATCGGTGTAAAAGGTTGCACCGATGTAACTCTTTACGACGGGCTCTTTTATCACCTCCATAATCGAGAAATATTTCCTTAGTCCTCACTAAGGATATTCTTGACCAATGTCCAGTGATCTACTCCTAGATCACTATTGTATTCCCTTACCAAATTCAGAACAAGGTATACAACAGGTTTGGTACATAGCATAGCATACTTTATAGAACCTATGACTGAGGCATAGGGAATGACTTTCATTCTCTTTTCTATTTTCTGCCGTGGTCGGGATTTGAGTCTTACTCAATTTCACACCTTTGCAACACAGGCAAGAACTCTTTCTTTGACTGTTCCATTTTGAACGACTTCAAAAATTGACAAGGTATGTACTTATTGAAAAACTTATCAAGTGTCTTCATCTATCTCAATAGATTTTGATGCTCAATATGTAAGTAGCATACCGAGGTATTTCTTTTAAAGAACTCCTTTCAAATACTCCTTTATGCTTTCTAGAAAAATTCTACATCATTTCTGATCAACAATATGTTACTCACATATATTTATCAAAAAGGCGGTAGTGCTCCCACTCACTTTATTGTAAATACAGGCTTCACCGCAAGTTTGTATAAAACTATATGCTTTGATCAACTTATCAAAATGTATATTCCAACTCTGAGATGCTTGCACTAGCCCATAGATGGATCGCTGGAGCTTGCACATTTTGTTAGCACCTTTAGGATTGACAAAACCTTCTGGTTGCATCATATACAACTCTTCTTTAAGAAAACCATTAAGGAATGCAGTTTTGACATCCATTTGCCAGATTTCATAAAATGTGGCAATTACTAACATGATTCGTACAGACTTAAGCATCGCTACGGGTGAGAAAGTCTCATCGTAGTCAACCCCTTGAACTTGTCAAAAACCTTCCGCAACAAGTCGAGCTTTGTAGACAGTTACATTGCCATCAGCGTCAGTCTTCTTCTTGAAGATCCATTTATTCTCGATGGCTTGCCGATCATCGGGCAAGTCAACCAAAGTCCATACTTTGTTCTCATACATGGATCCCATCTCAGATTTCATGGCCTCAAGCCATTTTGCAGAATCTGGGCTCATCATCGCTTCCTCATAGTTCGTAGGTTCGCCATGGTCAAGTAACATGACTTCCAGAATAGGATTACCGTACCACTCTGGTGCGGACTATACTTTCGAAGACCTATGAGATTTTGTAGTAACTTGATCTGAAGTTTCATGATCATCATCTTTAGCTTCCTCACTAATTGGTGTAGGAATCACTGGAACTGATTTCTGTGATGAACTACTTTCCAATTCGGGAGAAGGTACAAATTACCTTATCAAGCTCTACTTTCCTCCCACTCACTTCTTTTGAGAGAAGCTCCTTCTCTAGAAAGGATCCATTCTTAGCAACGAATGTTTTGCCTTCAGATCTGTGATAGAAGGTGTACCCAACAGTTTCCTTTGGGTATTCTATGAAGACGCACTTCTCTGATTTGGGTTCGAGCTTATCAGGTTGAAAACCTTTTTCATATAAGCATCGCAACTCCAAACTTTAAGAAACGACAGCTTAGGTTTACTGCTAAACCATAGTTCATACGGTGTCGTCTCAACGGATTTAGATGGTGCCCTATTAAACGTGAATGCATAACCCCAAAACGATAGTGGTAGACCGATAAGAGACATCATAGATCGCACCATATCTAGTAAAGTACGATTACGATGTTCGGACACACCATTACATTGTGGTGTTCCGGGTGGCGTGAGTTGCGAAACTATTTCACATTGTTTCAAATGAAGACCAAACTCGTAACTCAAATATTCTCCTCCATGATCAGATCGTAGAAACTTTATTTTCTTGTTACGATGATTTTCCACTTCACTCTGAAATTCCTTGAACTTTTCAAATGTTTTAGACTTGTGTTTCATTAGGTAGATATACCCATATCTGCTTAAATCATCTGTGAGGGTGAGAAAATAACGATACCCGCCGTGAGCCTCAATATTCATTGGACCACATACATCGGTATGTATGATTTCCAACAAGTCTGTTGC
The DNA here is from genome assembly GCF_002162155.2 of Triticum dicoccoides. Lineage (NCBI taxonomy): Eukaryota > Viridiplantae > Streptophyta > Magnoliopsida > Poales > Poaceae > Triticum > Triticum dicoccoides. Next base: position 341,055,996 of record NC_041387.1, on the reverse strand, counting down.
TCGCTCCATAGTTCCGGAGAACGGCGTTTTAGTCATCTTGCCCATGAGGCATGGTTCGCAAGTACCAAGTGATTCATAGTCAAGTGATTCCAGAAGTCCATCAGTATGGAGTTTCTTCATGCGCTTTACACCAAAATGACCCAAACGGCAGTGCCACAAATAAGTTGCACTATCATTATCAACTCTGCATCTTTTGGCTTCAATATTATGAATATGTGTATCACTACGATCGAGATCCAACAAACTATTTTCATTGGGTATATGACCATTGAAGGTTTTATTCATGTAAACAAAACAACAATTATTATCTGACTTTAAATGAATAACCGTATTGCAATAAACATGATCAAATCATATTCATGCTCAACGCAAACGCCAAATAACATTTATTTAGGTTTAACACTAATCCCGAAAGTATAGGGAGTGTGCGATGATAATCATATCAATCTTGGAACTACTTCCAACACTCATCGTCACTTCCCCTTCAAGTAGTCTCTGTTTATTCTGTAACTCCTGTTTCGAGTTACTAATCTTAGCAACCGAACAAGTATCAAATACTCAGGGGTTACTATAAACACAAGTCACACATCAATAACCTGTATATCAAATATACCCTTGTTCACTTTTCCATCCTTCTTATCCACCAAAAATTTCGGGCATTTCCGCTTCCAGTGACTATTTCCTTTGCAGTGTAAGCACTCAGTTTCAGGCTTTGGTCCAGCTTTGGGGTTCTTCACGGGAGTGACAACTCGTTTGCCATTCTACTTGAAGTTTCCGTTTCTTTCCCTTTGCCCTTTTCTTGAAACTAGTGGTCTTGTCAATCATCAACACTTGATGCTCTTTCTTGATTTCTACCTTCATCGATTTCAACATCACGAAGAGCTCGGGAATCATTTTCATCATCCCTTGCATACAATAGTTTATCACGAAGTTCTAATAACTTGGTGATGGTGACTAGAGAATTCTGCCAATCACTATCTTATGTGGAAGATTAACTCCCACTTGATTCAAGCAATATAAGAACCCAGACAATCTGAGCACATTTTCACTAGTTGAGTGATTCTCCTCCATCTTTCAGCTATAGAACTTGTTGGAGACTTCATATATCTCTACTCGGGTATTTGCTGCAACTATTAACTTCAACTCCTAGAACATCTCATATGGTCCATGACGTTCAAAACGTCTTTGAAGTCCCGATTCTAAGCCGTTTAAGCATGGTGCACCAAACTATCAAGTAGTCATCATTTTGAGCTAGTGAAATATTCATAACGTCTGCATCTGCTCCTGCAATAGGTTTGTCACCTAGCGGTGCATCAAGGACATAATTCTTCTGTGCAGCAATGAGGATAAACCTCAGATCATGGATCCAATACGCATCATTGCTACTAACATCTTTCAACACAGTTTTCTCTAGGAACATATCAAAATAAACATATGAAAGCAACAACGCGAGCTATTGATCTACAACATAATTTGCAAAATACTACCAGGACTATGTTCATGATAAATTTAAGTTCAATTAATCATATTACTTAAGAACTCTCACTTAGACAGACATCTCTCTAGTCATCTAAGTGATCACGTGATCCAAATCAACTAAACCATGTCCGATCATCACGTGAGATGGAGTAGTTTTCAATGGTGAACATCACTATGTTGATCATATCTACTATATGATTCACGCTCGACCTTTCGGTCTCCGTGTTCTGAGGCCATATTTGTATATGCTAGGCTCGTCAAGTTTAATCTGAGTATTCCGCGTGTGCAACTGTTTTGCACCCGTTGTGAATGTAGAGTCTATCACACCCGATCATCACGTGGTGTCTCAGCACGAAGAACTTCCGCAACGGTGCATACTCAGGGAGAACACTTCTTGATAATTAGTGAGAGATCATCTTATAATGCTACCGTAAATCAAAGCAAAATAAGATGCATAGAGGATAAACATCACATGCAATCAATATAAGTGATATGATATGGCCATCATCATCTTGTGCTTGTGATCTCCATCTCCGAAGCACTGTCGTGATCACCATCATCACCGGCGCGACACCTTGATTTCCATCGTAGCATCGTTGTTGTCTCGCCACCTATTGCTTCTACGACTATCGCTACCGCTTAGTGATAAAGTAAAGCAATTACAGGGCGCTTGCATTTCATACAATAAAGCGACAACCATATGGCTCTTGCCAGTTGCCGATATCTCGGTTACAAAACATGATCATCTCATACAATAAAATATAGCATCACGTCTTGACCATATCACATCACAACATGCCCTGCAAAAACAAGTTAGACGTCCTCTACTTTGTTGTTGCAAATTTTACGTGGCTGCTACGGGCTGAGCAAGAATCGTTCTTATGTACGCATCAAAACCATAATGATAGTTCGTCAAGTTAGTGCTGTTTTAACCTTCGCAAGGACCGGGCGTAGCCACACTCGGTTCAACTAAAGTTGGAGAAACTGACACCCGCCAGCCACCTGTGTGCAAAGCACGTCGGTAGAACCAGTCTCGCGTAAGCGTACGCGTAATGTCGGTCCGGGCTGCTTCATCCAACAATACCGCCAAATCAAAGTATGACATGCTGGTAAGCAGTATGACTTGTATCACCCACAACTCACTTGTGTTCTACTCGTGCATGTAACATCTACGCATAAAACCAGGCTCGGATGCCACTGTTGGGGAACATAGTAATTTCAAAAAATTTCCTACGCACACGCAAGATCATGGTGATGCATAGCAACGAGAGGGGAGAGTGTAGTCCATGTACCCTCGTAGACCGAAAGCGGAAGAGTTAGAACAACGTGGTTGATGTAGTCGTACGTCTTCATGGCCCGACCGATCAAGCACCGAAACTACGGCACCTCTGAGTTCTAGCACACGTTCAGCTCGATGACGATCCCCAGACTCTGATCTAGCAGGCTGCCGGGGAAGAATTCCGTCAGCACAACGGCGTGGTGACAATCTTGATGTTCTACCGTCGCAGGGCTTCGCCTAAGCACCGCTACAATATTATCGAGGACTATGGTGGAGGGGGGCACCGCACACGGCTAAGAGATCAAGAGATCAATTGTTGTGTCTATGGGGTGCCCCCTGCCCCCGTATATAAAGGAGCAAGGGGGGAGGCGGCCGGCCAAGGAGGAGGGCGCGCCAAGGGGGGAGTCCTACTCTCACCGGGAGTAGGACTCCTCCTTTCCTTGTTGGAGTAGGAGAGAAGGAAAGAGGGGGAGAGGGAGAAGGAAAAGGGGGCTGCACCCCTTGTCCAATTCGGACCAGAGGGGGGGCGCAGACCTCCTTCCTTTTGGCCTCTCTCCTCTATTCCCGAATGGCCCAATAAGGCCCATATACTCCCCGGAAAATTCCCGTAACTCTCTGGTACTCCGAAAAATAACCGAATCACTCGGAACCTTTCCGAAGTCCGAATATAGTCGTCCAATATATCGATCTTCACGTCTCGACCATTTCGAGACTCCTCGTCATGTCCCTGATCTCTTCCGGGACTCCGAACTCCTTCGGTACATCAAAACTCGTAAACTCATAATATAACTGTCATCGAAACCTTAAGCGTGTGGACCCTACGGGTTCGAGAACTATGTAGACATGACCGAGACACGTTTCCGATCAATAACCAATAGCGGAACCTAGATGCTCATATTGGCTCCTACATATTCTACGAAGATCTTTATCGGTCAAACCGCATAACAACATACGTTGTTCCTTTTGTCATCGGTATGTTACTTGCCCGAGATGCGATCATCGGTATCTCAATACCTAGTTCAATCTCGTTACTGGCAAGTCTCTTTACTCGTTACGTAATGCATCATTTCGTAACTAACTCATTAGCTACATTGCTTAAAAGGCTTATATTGATGTGCATTACCGAGAGGGCCCAGAGATACCTCTCCGACAATCGGAGTGAGAAAACCTAATCTCGAAATACGCCAACTCAACATGTACCTTTGGAGACACCTGTAGAGCTCCTTTATAATCACCCAGTTACGTTGTGACGTTTGGTAGCACACAAACTGTTCCTCCCGTAAACGGGAGTTGCATAATCTCATAGTTATAGGAACTTGTATAAGTCATGAAGAAAGCAATAGCAACATACTAAACGATCAAGTGCTAAGCTAATGGAATGGGTCAAGTCAATCACATCATTCTCCTAATGGTGTGATCCCATTAATCAAATGAGAACACATGTCTATGGTTAGGAAACATAACCATCTTTGATTAATGAGCTAGTCAAGTAGAGGCATACTAGTGACATTAAGTTTGTCTATGTATTCACACATGTATTATGTTTCCGGTTAATATAATTCTAGCATGAATAATAAACATTTATCATGAAATAAGGAAATAAATAATAACTTTATTATTGCCTCTAGGGCATATTTCCTTAATGGACAAGCTTTATTGATATCAGTGTAGTCAATACAAAGTCTCCATTTCCCATTCGCCTTGTGCACTACAACTAGGTTGCCCAACCAAGTTGGATAGAGCACTCCTCCAACAAGGACTGCCGCTTCTAGTTTCTTGATTTCTTCGGCAATGAACTGTTGTCGTTCCCAAGCTTTCTTTCTGACCTTCTACTTGACGGACCACGCATGAGGGAAGACAACAAGCTGGTGCTCAATTACCTTCCTAGGCATACTAGGGATGTCAGATGGTTGCCATCCAAACACATCGACATTCGCCCACAGGAAGGCAATAAGCACACTTTTCTATTTGTCATCAAGAGTGGCACTTATGGTGAAAGTGCCTCCCGTGTCGTCCTACTTGGTGGACACCTTCTTGGTTACCGGCGAAGCTTCTTTGGATTTCTTGCTCTTGTCGGCATAGCTCTCTCGCACGTCCTCAATGGATGCGCAACACTCCAAAGAGGTGCACTTGCCGGAGTCCTTGTCAGCGGTCTTACCGGCCCTCTTCTTCTTCTCCCCCAAGAGATTTGTTGGCAGGAGCAAGTGCCTTGGCGGCAAATGCTGCAACTACTTCCAGGTAGAGTTGATCACCTTAAATGAGTGCATTTTTCTTGTCAGAATTGATGGTTATGACGTTCATCGACCCGGACATCTTCAGTGTGTTTAGGAATAGTGTGATGTTGTATCCAAAGTCGGCAAGCCAAGGATCCCATTATATGGTTATGGAATCTTGATGACATTGAAGATGATCTTCTATGTCATGTAGTTTAGCTCACTTCCAAATGTGACCGGCAGCGTGATCTTGCCCTTCGGCTGACTTCTTCCCGGATTGATCCGTTGAAACGTGTCTGCCTTATTGAGATCTTCATCAGAAATTTGCAGCCTCTTGATCATGCCTGGCTAGATCAAGTTCAAACCAGCCCCACCGTCAACCAACATCTTCGTGACTTTGAGGTTGCGTACTGTTGGTCGAACCAACAACAGCAAGCACCCGAGCGTAGTTGTGCGATCATGGTGATCCTCTGCATCAAAGATTATGGGCATGTTGGACCATTTCAGTGGCTTTTGGGCATCAACTGCTGGTTCTACTAAGTTGACTTCACGCACCCACTGCTTGAGTTGGTGGCGTGAGGAGTTCAAAGATGCACCTCCATCAATGCACATGGCCTCTGTGGCTTTCTAGAACTCGTGCTCACAGGAGTCATCGTCATCTCTTCGTCCTCATTGTCATCATATCCTTCCTTTTTATCGCGCCCCCTTGCATATTTCTCTTTCTGCTGCTTGGCCTTGCTGCGGCGACCTCCTCGGCCACCATTCTTATTGCTAGATCCTGCGACACCATCTTGGGCATTCTCCTTATCACGCTTCTTATACTCATCCTTCTGCTTCTCGGCAAGCTGCTCTACTTGTCGGCAGTGTTGCAGGTCATGGCCCTTAGTGCGGTGGATCTTGCAACACTCCTTGTCGGGGCCCTCCGTCTTGTCGGCAGCCGCTAGTGCTTGACATGAGGTGCACCCAAAAATCTCCTCGCCGGGCTCTAAGTCTTGGCCTTCTTAGCGGTATTTACATTGCTAGAGTGTGACACCCAAAGACCGATGCTGCAGATGTCTTCCAGTTATTCATCATTGTTGCCATGTCATTCGCTTGCGTGTTGCACTTTGCCATGTCATCATGTGCATTTCATCTGCATGTTTTCAAAACATGCATCCGTCCGGGTCTCCCAGTTCTCTCTGTTGCCCATTCTGAGTCCAACCATACCCGCCCGTGCCCACGGAACCTCTGAAATATTATTTTATAAGTGGGATAAAAATGTTCTCGGAATGGGATGAAACTTTGCGTGCGGTCTTGTTTTATTGTAGGTAGACCGCCTGCCAAATTTCGTCGCATTCGGAGTCCGGTTGATGCCCCAACGGATAACTATAGTGGCACTATAGCCGGTCTATTCGTCGGATGTTTTTGGTATCCAAAAAGTATGCCGGGCCGCTCTTCTTCCCTCTCTTCTTAGCCCAACCCTATATACACAGCCCATCTAGCCCACCTACACTACCCCTCTGTTTCAGACCATCCGATCGAGATCAAATGGTCCGAAAACGGCCTCAAACCCCCTAACCCTAGCACCTACCCTATATAAACACCCCTCCCTTCCATATTTGGCAGCCTCCCACCTCCCTCCTTGATTTCCATGCCACCAACCATCAGCCGCCACCGCCTCCCACCTTCTCCTCGAAATCCGGTGCCCACCACCATAGCGTGGCCACTTGGCGGCGTCTGAGTGGTCGAGCCACCACCCAGCCGCCGCTCCAGCCAACCACCCGCCGCCACATCGCCCTGCCTCTCCACGCCACCGTCGCGGCCCTAGAGATCCATCGCGGGCCTGCCCGGCCCGTATCCCGCGCTGCCACTCCCTGCCCCAAGACCGAGTGCCCAAGTCAGGGGCTCGTCTAGCACCACCCGGCCTCCCCTCCCGAGTGCCTCTCGCCGACCTCCGTCCCTACCACCAAGTCGTTGCCTCGCCGCTCCTCCATCAAGAGCTTGCCGGAGCATGATCCCCACCGCCTCCTGGTCATCTCGCTGGCCTCCATCGTTGTATGGCCTCCGTCGGTGCGCGCCTCCCGACGTCGGAAGCCGAGCTCGCCGCCGGTCCCTTGCACATTGCCACCACCATATCCGGCCATATGCAGACCACACTGGCCTCACCAGCCCTGCTACCGGCACGCTGACCACCTCCATGGCTCGGGATCAAGCAGGAGCTTGTCCCTCTCGCTTCGCTCCCCACACCGGGCCCAGTGCCGCCGGCTAGGCAGGCCGCCTCATGGCCGAGGCCCGCTGCAGCCTCCCCGTCGACCTGCCCGACCTCCTCCTCGGCTGGGCTTAGCCCATGGTGAGGGCCCGCCTAAACCTCGCCCTAGGCGCTGTTTTGCTTTCCAGCGCTCATTGTTTCTCTTAAAAATGACTTAAGTCCCCAGGAAATCATCTCATATTGCATTTTGGCATGCTTGTATTTCGGTATACGTACGTCATATCGAGATGATCTATATATGGAAGTTCGTCTACCCTTCGTGATCTCCATGATGGTTGTTGTTGCATTCATGTTAGGATGCATCTACATATCATAATGTTCATTGGAATGGTGCATGTTGTTGTTAACTGCTGAAAACTTTTGTAACTTGCTCTTTTTGTTCTTTTTGTGTGATTTAATGCATGCACCATATGAGCATATTGTCAACATGTGTTTGGTGCATTATCATGCCCTCTTGCTGATAGTATTTATTTCATGCCATATATGTCATGATGTGAGTGTCATGAGCTTACAAACATGCCTAGTCAATGTTGCTGATTTTAGACTTGTTAATTTCTCCAAGTTAAAATTGTTTGTTCTAAAGCTTGCCATCTTTGCAAGATGGTTCCCACTAATCCATAGCTCATATGCCTATAATTCTTTGATGTGATTTTCTCTATGTTACGTCTACTTTCATGCCACGCCATTGGTTGTCATATAAACGTGTTGTAGCTTGACTCATTCTTGCTCCAATGTTGCCATCATGCTAAATCTATCAATCTATTAACAGGATGTTCCTTTTTGCAAAGCTCATTGTAATTAATCTATGTATCTTATAAATTGAACCATTGGTTTTATTGGAAGTATATCATGTCTGTTATACTCTCATGCCCTTTGCATAAATATTAAAATTGCTACATTTTCTGTTATGTGCCTCCAAATTCAGCATCATAATGTTACTGTTTGCATTCCCAGATTTCACAGTCTGACAATCAGCTTATTTCATGTTTGCATCTTGTCTTGATGAATGCCATGAACTTGTTGCTCCTATGTATATGACATGTTGTGTTAATTGAGTCCCATGATATGTACTAGCATGATATGCCTTTTGATGGCATGTTCTTGTACTGTAGCATCATTGTTTCATGCCTCCAACATGCCATCATTTTAACTCTGCTCATGCATATGCATACTAATCTGTAACAGAACTTTGCATTTTGCATTGATCATAGTAAATAAACCATGATGCTTATGAACCTTATTAGTAAAGATGTTTTGAAGCATTTTATCTCTAATTTAAGTGAATGTCAAGCTTGTGCTTATATGGTTTCTGTAGCATGTTATTTTGATGCTTGCATTATGCCTAGTTGCTGTTTTGGGCAGATGGTTGTTTAAACTTGTTTCGTGTGTATGTGTTGAACCGTTGCTCCGTTTTGATCATGTCCTATATGAAATTTGCTTGATTTTGCATATAATTTCATCATGTTGTGTCACATCCTATATTTGAGTATGTGTGCTTCATGTTTTATGCATTTTACATCAATGCCATGTTTAACTTGTTTAGCTCATATCTTCTAGACCATAGCTCTCATTAAATGAAACTTATATGTAACTTGACTAGAAAGACCTGTAGATCATCATGGTGCATATTAACTTGCTGTATAACAACTTCAACATAATGTGTTATTCAGATCTGGACCAAATTCGAAGTTTTCATATGGGGACTTTCCGGAATTGTTGTGTGTTGTTTCCAGCCTCATTTAAACTTGCTTGCAGGTGGGGTTCTTTTATTCATCATCTCCTGCCATGTTACCAACATTTAATCTTGTCAATCATCATGATTGATTGTGCATCATGTCTTGTTTTGCTTGTGTGTTTACTATGTTGTTCGCCTCTTTCCGGTTGGGCTTCTTCTCGATAGTCCCGATTTACTTGCGATTGTAAGGATTCGTTCGACTACGCTTGGTTCGTCAACACCCGTTCTTCTTCTTCTACATGGACTCGATCTTCTTCCTAGCAGGATTTCAAGCAAGATGACTGTTACCCTGGTACCACTACTATCTTTGTTTTTCTAGTTGTCTCGATGCTATCGCTATGTCACGCTACCTACCACTTGTTTATCAAGCCCCACAAATTGCCATGATAGCCTTTAGCCTTCTCCGCCGTCCTAGCAAACTATTTGTCGGATTTCGGGTTCTGCAAACCCTTGATAGGTTGGAACTCTGGGGTGCGTGTGGAGATCTCAGCCTACCCAGCCTGCCTACGCGCGATCCTCACAGCCTAGCGCGTCGAGCTCAAAGGGACAGAGAGACACATCAGTTTATCCTAGTTTGGGCCACCTTGCGGTGTAATACCCTACTCCAGCTTTGTGGTGGATTTCCTCGAGGGACAGAGGATGAACTAGTACAATGGATGAACAGCCTCAGGAGGTGAGGTGTTCCTTGGCTCAAGAGAGCTGGTGAAGGAAGAATGGCTTCGCTCCGTTCGGATCCCTCTCCCTTCTATGGTGGTGGCTAAGTCCTATTTATAGTGGCCTTGGTCCTCTTCCCAAATGTTGGCGAGAAGACATCCCACAACGGCTGGATTTGAAGGCGGACAAGAAGTACATCCTATCCTAACTAAAGTGGTCTTCGCCTGCAAAAGCCTCTGGTCGTGACGCTGCGGTGGGCTCGGCGATGACCTCCGTCCTACCATCCTGGCGGTCTTGGTGTTGTTGCACCAGAATGGAAATCTTTGGATAATTCCTCGGGACTCCGCACCTACTGCTTGCCTCCTTTGCACGAAAGTGGAAACTGGTACTCTGCGCCCGCTAGTGCCCGCCTGGCCTTGATCGTCACGGCTCACGTCAGGTGAGCCTCGTGAGGTGCACCTTGCATAGAAGTCTCCGCTCCTCGGGAGCTAGCCTGAGGAGGCCGACCCCCTTGGTGGTCTTGGGGTCGTCCGCCTCGTGAGGCTTGGCCCCTCGCGAGGGTCTTGGGTTGTTGACGATGAAGCTGGGTTGTACCAGGTCGTCCATGGAGCCACGCAATGGGCCCCAGGCAGGCAAGTATGGGTACCCCCGTATCCAAAACATCGACAGTAGCCCCCAGGCCTAAGGCGCACTCGGACTTGGCATCTAGACGAAGCCAAGGGGCAAGTGCTGAGCACCGCGGTCCCTAACCGCCTGCGGCCTTGGACGAGGCGTGGCGATTGATGGGATGTGGGCGTCTCCACTTCCCCAAGCTGCCTCGGCAACCATTCGACTTGACGGGTCGATGCTACATGCAGAACATCATCATTGAGGGAGGTCGTGGAGGCCGGCAGTTGGCCTCCCTCCGGCTATAAATGAGGGGATGGGCAGAGCCCCCCTTGCACATCTCTTCCTTCGTCTTCTCGCTACTCGCCCCCTTTCCTTCTCCATCTTGTTGTAGCACCCATGGTTCCGATGAGGAGGTTCTCGGCAGCTGAGAAGGGGAAGGCCCCATGTAACACCCATGATGCGGCTATATCTCCCACGTGTCGAGGCGCGACTTGGAGGCATAACCACATGGTGGTTTTGTCGCAAGAAGGGTCATCTTCACACAATCCCATGTAATGAACAAGAATGGGATAAAGAGTTGGCTTACAATCGCCACTTCACACAACGAACATATAAATCATACATCATTCAGAGCACACACATAGTCCGACTACGATCGAAGCCAAAAGAAAAGAAGATAACCCAACTGCTAGATCCCCGATCATCCCAACTAGGCTCCACTACTGATCAACATGAAACCAAACATAGCAATGACCAATATCTTCGTTGAGCTCCCATCTGAGCTCGGTTGCATCACCTGCATTGGTATCATCGGCACCTGCAACTGTTGTGATAGTATCTGGTGAGTCACGAGGACTCAGCAATCTCAAAACCCGCGAGATCAAGACTATTTAGGCTTATGGGAAGGAAGTGGTAATGAGGTGGAGTTGCAACAAGCACTAAGCAAATATGGTGGCTAACATATGCAAATAAGAGCGAGAAGAGAAGCAACGGAACGATCGTGAATCTAGAAGTGATCAAGAAGTGATCCTGAAACTACTTACGTTCACCATAACACAAGCTGTGTTCACTTCCCGGACTCTGCTGAGACGAGACCATCACGGCTACACATGCGGTTGATGCATTTTAGTTCAGTCAAGAGTCAAGTTCTCTACAACCGGATATTAACAAATTCCCATCTTCCACATAACTGCGGGCACGACTTCCGAAAGTTTATACCCTATAGGGGTGTCCCAACTTAGCCCATTATAAGCTCTCATGACCAATGAAGGATATTCCTTCTCCCAGGAAGACCCAATCAGTCTCGGAATCCCGGTTACAAGACATTTCAACAGTGGTAAAACAAAACTAGCAAGACCACCCGACTGTGCTGACAAATCCCGACAGGAGCTGCACATATCTCGTTCTCAGGGCACAATGGACGAGCAATCCGTACAACTAAAACCAAACCTCAAGTTTCCCTGAGGGGGCGCTGCAAAGGGCTCTAGTTTGGACCAACACTCAGAGGAGCACTGGCCCGGGGGGTTAAAATAAAGATGACCCTTGAGTGTGCAGAACCCAAGGGAAAAAGGCTTAGGTGGCAAATGTTAAAACCAAGGTTGGGCCTTGATGGAGGAGTTTTATTCAAAGCGAACTGTCAAGGCGGTCCCATACACCCGGCCACGTAAGGAACGCAAAATCAAGGAACATAACACCGGTATGATGGAAACTAAGGCGGCAACAGTGGAACAAAACACCAGCCATAAGGCTGAGCCTTCCACCCTTTACCAAATATATAGATGCATTAATTAAAATAAGAGATATTGTGATATCCCAACATAAACATGTTCCTACATGGAGCAATCTTCAACTTCACCTGCAACTAACAACGCTATAAGAGGGGCTGAGCGAAAGCGGTAACTTAGCCAAACAACGGTTTGCTTGGAAAAGTGGGTTACAGGCTTGACATGGCAATATGGGAGGCATGGTAAACAAGTGATAGGTAACGCAGCATAGCGATAGAGCGAAGCAACTAGCAAGCAAAGATAGAATTGATACCGAGGGTAATGGTCATCTTGCCTGCGATCTGGTAGGAAGAAGATCAAATCCATAAAGCAGACGAACCAACGTAGTCTAACGAATCCTCGCAATCGTAAAAAAACGGGAACTATCAAGGAGAAGCGCAACCAGAAAGAAGCAAACAACATGGTAAATGCACAAGCATAAACATGGCATGATGCACATTCAAGTATGATGCATGTCCGGTTTAATGATTCATGGCAGTGCAACAAACAAAACTACAAGTTAATTGGAGCTCAATATGCAACGAGTAACATATTAACGAAACACCACATTTGAGTTATTTAGTGCGCTCTCGTTTAGGTACACAACAATATTAAATGTTGTTAAACATGGAAAGAGGTGAAACATAAGTAAACTAACTATCTAGGCAAGTTTAAATGAGGCCGGAAATAGCAAAGAACAATTCCGGAAAATCCTCATATGCATATTTTGGAATTGGTACTGTTCTGCCCTAAACATATTTTAATGTTGTTGAACATGCAAAGTAAGTGCACCAAGTTAAACTAGGCATTTTTTCACCCCATTTACATATAAAGTTTATTAATCTCGGAGCTACGGTTAATTAGTTATGAAATAAAGCATTTGAACATGGCATTTGAGCAAATTTAAACAAACAACATTTTAAACATTTTAACATGGATGAAAGTGGCAAATTATGAAACTAGATGAAATTCTAAGCATTTTACATATTTAAATCATTTTAATCTGATGCACCATTTGTGAGTTATTAAATGCATGATCTAGAAGGACTTTTGTGTAAAACAGACGTTCACTGGATAATGCTAAAATCGCAGATCTAAAAAAAATACTACACTGGGCCGAATCTGGCTAGCCCAATAGGTGGAAAAAAACAAGACGAGGGGCGCTGGGGTGTGGCCGCACCCATGGGCTTTGGCCCGGTTGGTGGGGATGGCTGCTGGCAGGCTAGATCAAACGAGGTGGAGGGGCGCGGTCAACGCGCGCGGTCGTGCGAGCAGGGGAGGCGAGGGATGATGCAGACGACGGGCAGAGCAGGACTTGGCGCGGCGGCTCCTCAACACAGGGTCGAAGCGGGGGGGTTGGGCGCTTGCCTGCAGGGAGGGAGGCGGCCATGGCTTGCGAGGCGCGGGACATGCAGAAGAGCACGGTGAGAGGAACTTGGCATGGGTGAGGTTCGGCTCGGTGTCAAGGTAGAGGAGGCGCTCGGGCTGCGTTTGCGGACGAGACGAGGGACGACGGCTGGATCTGGGTAAGGGGCATCAGGGACGAATGGTTCTGGCTGACCGAGCGCAGCGGGGAAGGAACCACGAGGCGGTGATGAACCTTGCACTGGTGACCATGGCAGCAGGGGCTAGCCCCGTTCGTTTCCTAGCAGAGGAAAAAACAAAGAGGGAGGGATAGAGTTTATAGGATGTAGGAGAGGAAAATGGGGGATAGGAAAAGGAGGCCGACGGTGACTCATCTGCTGGGTTTGCTAGCGCCGACCGGTGGCGCGGCCGCTGTCAGGGACGAAGGAGCTACGGGTGGCCGAACTTGTCCAGGAGGCAGGGGAGGCAAAGGCCCAATGTCGCTGGTAGTCAGAGGGGAATCGGGGTCGAGGAGGTGGAGGCGATGGTCGGTTGGTTGTCTGCGGGGCTTCTCTGATTGATGGGTTGGATCGATGGATTGGCTGGAGTGTGAAGTCGAGGAGGGGATGTATCTCGAGAGAGAGTAGGTAGGTGGCGGCGGCAGGAGGATGGATGGGACAGCTCCCTAGAAATTAGGGTTCGGTCTGATTATATATGTAAGGTGGGATTAGGTTAGGGGTTAATCCGTTCCTCCGATTGAAATCGGACGGTCGAAGATAAATGGCTTTGGGGAGTCCAACAAATAAAGACAGATGTTTTAGAGATGTTAGGGGATGATCCGGACTCATTGGTAACGATAGAGCGGGTCAGGTTCGGAGTAGTTTAATAAGAGGGTCGGTGGTTGTGCAGAGGGAGATAAGACCAATGTGTGCAAGGTGTGGTTGGTCTTGGAATGGACAACGATAACAACAGAGAGACATGGCAACTACGAACGAACTAAGAGTTTTAAGAAAACAATGCCAATGCAATGCGGATGCAATGCGGATGATGACATGAGATGAAATGCATGACATGAACAAAATGCAAAATTAAAAGACAGAAACCCAACCACGAAGGAAAATAATGTATCACCTAGCCGGAAATGGCAGGAGTTGGAGTTACAAATATGGAAAGTTACATCCGGGGTGTTACAACACTCCACCACTACAAGAGGATCTCGTCCCAAGATATAGGATGGCACCGGAGAGAAATGGAAGAGGAAGAGAAGAGGTAAAACTAAGTCGCTTCTTCGACCAATGAGTGAAACCAAAGAACCTTGAGAGGTTGAAAAGTTGAAAGAAAGAACACAACGGAGTTGAACACAATTGAGAGCACTGCAGTAGAAAATAGAAACAAGGAACACCATGTGAACCTTCGAGGTTGCAAAGCTACGAATAACGAGTACAATGGACAAGAAGGAATTGAAACCACTCTGGTTGAAACGAGATAAACATAGAATAAGGAAGAACAAATATGGACAACACTCCGGTTGAAAAGAGATGCAAGACTTGCTAAGATGAAAAGAACTTGAAGAGATGACACAACACTCCGGTTAAATGGATAAACATGAAAAGAACACGATCCTCAATTCGAGATGATGAGTGAAGAGAGCAACATCGCAATGCCTCCGGAAGAAAGAATAGAAGATAGATCATTGGAATATCAGAATGGACAAGAAATGCCAACTTCTGACACAAAAGAACTTGGAAAGCACCCTTCCAAGAAGGTTATAACGGAGTT
Organism: Triticum dicoccoides; assembly: GCF_002162155.2. NCBI lineage: Eukaryota > Viridiplantae > Streptophyta > Magnoliopsida > Poales > Poaceae > Triticum > Triticum dicoccoides. The sequence goes on along the minus strand of NC_041387.1, from coordinate 341,040,893 downwards.
GTTGGAAAACCAATAACGAAACGAATAAGCTTGTAGTGGGCTTATGGAAAACTTCTCAAAATTGAGGCGAAATTCTGCCACTATGAAAACAACTAATTGAATTGAGATCAGCAAGGAGATGAAATCTCCTTTTAATGAGAGAATAGGAGGAAACTTGGATTATCGATAGGCACCACAATTAGCAACATTCGTTAGGGAAGGCTTTAGATGAAACCTACACCAAGATAACTCCAAGGAAGAAAGTGATAGATTTAAAATATGTCATTCTTGAAAACTTGTGAATCATAAAACACGAAGGGAATTGTCAAGAGATAAGGTAGAAAGAATTGCACTTCAAAATGCAAAAAGAAGAATACTTGAACTCCTCAGGAAAAAAACATGTGTTGGGCCCCATGTTTATTTTGAGTAAAGCTTGGCGGATCTTAGCTTTGATAGAAATCTTGAAGAACAATTGAAGAATGAAAGGAATCCTTGACGAACCACCATGTAGAGCCTCCATGAAGAACTCCGGTAATAAAAGGATGATAAAAAGAAAGAGAAGTTGAAAACACAAGGCGAAGCCTTGCAATGATTTAGATGGAGCTTCGCGATGATATAACCGAGAAAACTTGGAACTCCGGAGAAGAAAATATGAAGCATCTCGAACCGAGAAAAATGACATGATGAATAACTCTAGAAAGAAGAAACTAGATCACTTGGATGAAACAATAATAAGAATTATGTTATGCGTATCCTTCACCAATTTAAATAGATGAGAAGCAACGGATTTGGCATACTACTTATTCTTCTTGAGGGATTGAAGAGAGATATAGCGCAAACTTGAGAAGGTATTGATGGAACCACCGGTGGGATTTGGAAACAACGAATGAATTGATATGATAACGAAGGAAGTGAAATCTTGAACGAACCACCATAAGAATTGAAAATGAAAGTAGCAAAGGCACAATTCACCGAGAAGAATTGGAAAACGAATGAAGATACTTGAGCGGATTTAGATACATGAGAATGAAGAGATCATGAACTGATTAGAGGATATTTGAAGGATGCATCAGAAGAATTCAAGAACGAGAGTTGAAAGCTGAGAATGAATAATTCTAAGATGATGGGCTACGGAGAATCAATCTAAAAAGACTCTTGAATTGCTCCGGATGGGTGAAAATAATTTCTCACGATCGAAACAAATATGGGGATGGCATGAAGCTAGAACCATAAATCTTCAAGAGAGTGGACCAAGATATTTGGAGAAATCTCTTCCTCGGTCTTGTGTGTTGAGAAAGATGATGAGAAACACCACCATGAGTTGTTGAGATACTCTGGGAGAATGAAAAACAAAGAGGTTGAGCCAACAATGAAAAATAATTTGAAATCGGTCTTGGAAAACATCTGACTAATGAAATTCGTTCTTACGTCAAACTTGGAAATGAATTTGAGAATCGCTCGTGATAATTAGAAGAGTCAGGTAAGATCCTAGGAAAAGACCTGTGGGTTATGGCCCACTCAAGAGAAACACCGTTGAAATGATTTTAAACATATATTGCACCGGTTGAATTAAATGGCTTGAATGAGATAACAATTTCGAAATAGCTTGAACGGATTAAGAATGGAAACACAAATCTTCTGAGATATCTTCAACACTACGGAACAAATGAATAGCAAGAGGTGAGTGATTGAGAGGTGCACCGGCATGAGAAAACATTAGAAACGAGGAAAGAAATATGATGAAAACCGAAAGCCTGAATTGAATCCACCGGAGAAGAAAAGAGAACGAAGAATAATGAACTTGAAGCTCCATTAGTATCTTCCTGAAAATCACCAAATAAGAACATTGACGGAAAAGAATGGAGAGACTTCCCATCTATAAAAGGATACTTGATTAAGAAATCCGAGTCCTTGAAGAAAAATGGTGGGAGGGCGGGAAAACAAAGGCAACTTGGGGCAGATGGAATGGATACCGCTGAGAAAAACTTAGAATTGATCTTGCAAATGTTGAAATGATTGGATCCACTTGAAGATAAGCACGACGGTTGGAAAAGAATTAACATGACGACCTCGATAATCCAGAAGGAGTAGTATTCACATAGGAATATGAGAACACCATTTAGGAAAGGTATGGATCAACACTTGACATTGAAGCAACTCGAATACCACAAATAAAACAAAACAAAGGATTGGCTTGCAGAATAAACCGGAACAAATACATATGATAGAGATTTACCCAATCCAATATCATGCATCTGTCGAAAAGATATTCTAGGAGCTACTTGAATTCCCACCTATAAAACTCCCGAAACTTTCTGGTTATGCAATCTGGTGTTGGGGATACAGGGGAAGCAATAAATATCTCACCCAAACTAACAATACCTACATTCAAGTTGTATCCATCCGTCAACACATAACCAAGAAAACTCCGGAAATCGTGTACCTCAACCTTTGAAAAGCATCCGTTATACGAGCTATGGCAATACTCCCGAACTCCCCAGTACTGGGTGGCATCGAGGTTATCTTACCACTAGCTACATAAAAGAGTCTTTCGATGTTAGCAAAACTCAGGTATTCCAGAACTACAATGATAAAATTATGACAATACCTCGGAGCTCAACTCCCCGGGACACTGCCACAACCCCTAAATGTCAGGAGGCACCAAGAACAATGTTCTCGTCATAAGAATATCGTAACGATCCCAAGATACCCGCGTGATCCTAAAAAAATTGGTGAAATTTGAGGCGAGGAAATACAAAACATCTATGTCAGGAGGCCTCACCAGAGCAACAAAGGGACCGAGGAGTAAAAAGAATCCTACTCTCCGACATATATAGTCCTCAGACTCAAAACATTTTTGTTCTAGACTCAACAACATCAGCGATTCAATCAAGCAGGGGCTCCTAAGTCAGGGATGGCTCTGATACCAACTTGTAACACCCACGATGCGGCTATATCTCCCACGTGTTGAGGCACGACTTGGAGGCATAACCGCATGGTGGTTTTGTCGCAAGAAGGGTCATCTTCACACAATCCCATGTAATGAACAAGAATGGGATAAAGAGATGGCTTACAATCTCCACTTCACACAATGAACATATAAATCGTACATCATTTAGAGCACACACATAGTCCGACTACGGACGAAGCCAAAAGAAAAGAAGATAACCCAACTGCTAGATCCCTGATCGTCCCAACTGGGCTCCACTACTGATCAATATGAAATGAAACATAGCAACGACCAAGATCTTCGTTGAGCTCCCATCTGAGCTCGGTTGCATCACCTGCATTGGTATCATCGGCACCTACAACTATTGTGATAATATCTGGTGAGTCACGAGGACTCAACAATCTCAAAACCCGCAAGATCAAGACTATTTAAGCTTATGGGTAGGAAGTGGTAATGAGGTGGAGTTGCAGCAAGCACTAAGCAAATATGATGGCTAACATATCCAAATAAGAGCGAGAAGAGAAGCAATGGAATGATCATGAAGCTAGAAGTGATCAAGAAGTGATCCTGAAACTACTTACATTCAACCATAACACAAACTGTGTTCACTTCCCGGACTCTGCCAAGAAGAGACCATCATGGCTACACACGCGGTTGATGCATTTTAGTTAAGTCAAGTGTCAAGTTCTCTACAACCGGATATTAACAAATTCCCATCTGCCACATAACCGCGAGCACGACTTTCGAAAGTTTATACCCTGGAGGGTGTCCCAACTTAGCCCATTATAAGCTCTCACGACCAACGAAGGATATTCCTTCTCCCGGGAAGACCCAATCAGTCTCGGAATCCCGGTTACAAGACATTTCGACAATGGTAAAACAAAACCAGCAAGACCACCCGACTGTGCCGACAAATCCCGATAGGAGCTGCACATATCTCGTTCTCAGGGCACAACGGATGCGCTTTCCGTACAACTAAAACCAGACCTCAAGTTTCCCTGAGGGGGTGCTGCAAAGGGCTATAGTTTTGACCAACACTTAGAGGAGCACTGGCCCGGGGGGTTCAAATAAAGATGACCCTTGAGTCTGCAGAACCCAAGGGAAAAAGGCTTAGGTGGCAAATGTTAAAACCAAGGTTGGGCCTTGCTGGAGGAGCTTTATTCAAAGCGAACTGTCAAAGGGGTCCCATACACCCGGCCACGTAAGGAACGCAAAATCAAGGAACATAACACCGCTATGATGGAAACTAAGGCGGCAAGAGTGGAACAAAACACCAGGCATAAGGCCGAGCCTTCCACCGTTTACCAAATATATAGATGCATTAATTAAAATAAGAGATATTGTGATATCCCAACATAAATATGTTCCAACATGGAGAAATCTTCACTTCACCTGCAACTAATAACGCTATAAGAGGGGCTGAGCAAAAGCAGTAACTTAGGCAAACAACGATTTGCTAGGAAAAGTGGGTTAGAGGCTTGACGTGGCAATATGGGAGGCATGGTAAACATGTGATAGGTAACGCAGCATAGCGATTGAACGAAGCAACTAGCAAGCAAAGGTAGAAGTGATATTGAGGGTAATGGTCATCTTGCCTGAGATCCGCTAGGAACAAGATCGAATCCATGAAGCACACGAACCAACGTAATGAAACAGGAACTATCCTCACGATCGTAATGAAACGGGAACTATCAAGGAGAAGCGCAACCGGAAAGAAGCAAACAACATGGTAAATGCACAAGCATAAACATGGCATGATGCACATTCAAGTATGATGCATGTCCGGTTTAATGATTCATGGCATGGCAAAGTGCAACAAACAAAACTACAAGTTAAGTGGAGCTCAATATGCAACGAGTTGCATATTGATGAAACACCACATTTGAGTTATTTAGTTCACTCTCGTTTAGGTACACAAAAATATTAAATGTTGTTAAACATGCCAAGAGGTGAAACATAAGTAAACTAACTATCTAGGCAAGTTTAAATGAGACCGGAAACAACAAACAACAATTCCAGAAAATCCTCATATGCATATCTTGGAATTGGTACCGTTCTGCCCTAAAACATATTTTAATGTTGTTGAACATGCAAAGTAAGTGCACCAAGTTAAACTAGGCATTTTTTCCACCCCATTTACATATAAAGTTATTAAATTCAGAGCTACGGTTAATTAGTTATGAAATAAAGCATTTTAACATGGCATTTGAGCAAATTTAAACAAACAGCATTTTAAACATTTTAACATGGATGAAAGTGGCAAATTATGAAACTAGATAAAATTCTAAGCATTTTACATATTTAAATCATTTTAATCCGATGCACCATTTGTGAGTTATTAAATGCATGATCTAGAAGGACTTTTCTGTAAAACAGTCGTTCACTGGATAATGCTAAAATCGCAGATCTGAAAAAATACTACACTGGGCCGAATCTGGCTGGCCCGATAAATGGAAAAAAACAAGACGAGGGGCGCTGGGGTGTGGCCACACCCATGGGCTTTGGCCCGGTCGGTGGAGGCTGGATCAAACGAGGTGGAGGGGCGCGGTCAACGCGTGTGGTCGTGCGAGCAGGGGAGGCGAGGGACGATGCAGATGATGGGCAGAGGAGGACTTGGCGCGGCGGCTCCTCAATGCAGGGTCGAAGCGGGGCGGCTGGGCGCTTGCCTGCAGGGAGGGCGGCGGACATGGCTTGCGAGGTGCGGGACTTGCGGAAGAGCACGGCGACAGGAACTTGGCGCGGGCGAGGTTCGGCTCGGTGTCGAGGTAGGGGTGGCGCTCGGGCTTCGTCTGCGGACGAGGCGAGGGACGACAGCTAGATCCGGGCAAGGGGCATCGGGGACGAATGGTTCTGGCTGACCGAGTGCGGCGGGGAAGGAAGCACGAGGCGATGCAGAAACTTGCACCGGCCACCATGGCAGCAGGGGCGAGCCCCGTTCATTTGCTGGCAGAGAAGAAAACAAACGAGGGAGGGAGAGAGTTTAGAGGAGGTAGGAGAGGAAAACAGGGGAGAGGAAAAGGAGGCCGACACTGACTCATCTGCTGGGTTTACTAGCGCCGACCGTTGGCGCGGCCGCTGTCAGGGACGAAGGAGCTGTGGGAGGCCGAACTTGTCCAGGAGGCAGGGAAGGCAGAGGCCCGGTGGCGCTGGTAGTCGGAGGGGATCCGGGTCGAGGAGGTGGAGGCGATGGCGGGTTGGTTGTCTGCGGGGCTTCTCTGATTGATGGGTTGGATCGAGGGTTGGCTGGAGTGTGAAATCAAGGAGTGGATGGATCCCGAGAGAGAGTAGGTAGGTGGCGGCGGCAGGAGGATGGATGGGACAGCTCCCTAGAAATTAGGGTTCAATCTGATTATATAGGTAAGGTGGGATTAGGTTAGGGGTTAATTCGTTCCTCCGATTGAAATTGGACGGTCGAAGATAAATGGCTTAGGGGAGTCCAACAAATAAACGCAGATGTTTTAGAGATGTTAGGGGATTATCCGGACTCTTTGGTAATGATAGAGCGGGTCAGGTTCGGAGCAGTTTTCAGACGTGCACAATAGGGGGGTCGGTGGTTGTGCAGAGGGAGATAAGACTAATGTGTGCAAGGTGTGGTTGGTCTTGGAATGGACAACGATAACAACAGAGAGACACGGCAACTACGAACTAACTAAGAGTTTTAAGAAAACAATGCCGCTGCAATGCGGATGCAACGCGGATGATGACATGAGATGAAATGCATGACATGAACAAAATGCAAAAATAAAAGACAGAAACCCACCCACGAAGGAAAATAATATATCACCTAGCCGGAAATGGCAAGTGTTGGAGTTACAAATATGGAAAGTTACATCCGGGTTGTTACACTCCCAAGGAGGGGCCAGCTTCTCCACCACCCAAGAGGGGCCGCGGCTGTCCCCGCAAGTACGCCGCGACCCCAGCGGCGGCTCCTAGGGGGCGCGGGCGCGTTTCTTCAGGGGTCGGCTTCTCCCTTGGCGCTCATGGCGGAGCTTCTTCTTGTTGCAGGGGCCACCGGTCCCGGGCCAGCCCCCACGACGAGGGGAGTCACGCTATGGTTGCTCGCCCTCCCCGACCGCGGTTCTCTTTGCTGGACGTGCTCCCGGAGTTTGTGGTGTGGTCGGAGAGGCTCGCTGGCACCTTGTTCTGGATTTTGTGCTTCTTCTCCGACGAGCTGCCGTCCTCGAGGCTCGACGGCCTCTGGCTGCAGACCGACGGCTGCTGCAGCAGGGCCTCGTGGGTGGGGACTAAGCTCACAGCCACCAGCAGTATGGTCCTTACACGCGGTTGCAGGCGTTCGCCCACGCACGAGGCCTGGGCAGGAGGTGCACCCTCCACTTCAAGTACGACGGCCTGGCGACCCTCTATGTGAGGGTCTTCAGGGAGGATGCCGCCGCGTGGGGTGCTGCCCAGAAGACGACAGTGACGATGAGCTTTGCCTTGACGTCAGTCGCACCAGCGACGAGGGTGAGCTTGGCCTTGATGATGTCCACTTCTCCTTCCGTAGAGGCAGCTATTCCTCGGATGAGCGCTCGTGTAGCTACGGCTACGACCAGCCTCTGCACCGTTGAGCTCGTATCAAGGGTGGCGGTGGGTCGTCTCACCACCACGCCCCGGTGAAGCTGGAGGGGAGCCTGACCTGAGCTCGGGGCCACCAAACTTGGACTCGAGGCCTGCCGCGGCCTCGGGCCACTTGAGGGTGAACTGGTGGAGCGTCGGGGGCACCTTGAGGTGCTGCTTGAGGATGCGGCCCTGGTGCTGGATCCGCACGGCCTTGGGCCACTTTTATTTAACCTTTACTTTCTTGTGCAATTCGAAAAAAAGTAGGTTGCCCCACTGGGGTGTGTAATGAACTATGGAATTTATGCCCTTTTATGCAAAGCTTATTATCTTAATGCTATGCCATGATATCTGTATTCTGGGTGGCCAAGGGTAGGATAACTTAGCTTGACATGTTTGTGGTTGCTTCCACCTCACGAGGGCAAGACCCTTGGCATCTGACGAAGCCCCCATTCCTGGTGACTCGGGAGGCGTTTAAGGCCTTGGGAGGCGTTGCGGACCTGCTGCAGAGCTGTTTAGAGAAAAGAGAGAAAACCTAATGAGCACCTCATTCCTCCTTGCGTCAGCCCCCTCCCGTAGGTTAGCTATGGCTTAATGCACCGCTTCACACTACCCAAGGGGCACAGACATGATGGGGGTGCTGGTGCCTCTGAGCTTGATCGAGGGCTCCTCACAATGATAAAGTCGAAGCACTGGGGCAACGGGGTTCAGCAAGGTGTACTCGTGCGAGGGCGGTCCCACGCGCACACACCTGCCTAGCCCCCACGCACAAGGCGTGCGAGATAGAGTGACGGACAACTGCCACATCTTCCTGGCCCGGGCTAAGAGCGAACGAAACGAGAGGAGAGAAAATCCAACTTGGCAAACCAAAGCACGAAAGCACGACCTCAATTAAAGATGACTAAAATATTGCAAGCAACTTCAGAAAGCAAATGAACAGCCGCGTCTGGCACCTAGTCTAGTCTTCTCACTAGCGCGGAGCTAAGTGCTGCCACTAGGACGTGGGAGGGAGCCCCCATGAGGCCCCAGAGCGGCTCTCAGGAAACTCCGGGGCATGTACAGCCCCACTCATTATTATGTGAGAGTGTCATGAGCGGAGACCTTCACAGGCCAGAGCCTTGGTTCTGGGGTAGAACTTTCAGAGGTGCTGGATGTTCCAGTTGTCCTGGATGCGAACCCCGTCCTGCGTCCCCAGGCGCGCGGTGCCAGGCCTGGAGACCTTGACAATCCTAAACAGGCCCTCCCACATGGGAGAGAGCTTGTGCAGGCCCTCCCTGGAGAGCACCCGCCTCAGAACGAGGTCGCCCACCTCCAATGTCCTGGAGTGGACACTGCGGCAGTGGTACCGCCGCAACGCCTGCTGGTACCTTGCCGCTCAGAGCGAGGCTTGACAGTGGCATTCCTCCCCCAGCACGAGAGACATCCCCCGCATGGCATCCTGACGTGCCTCGCCGAATGCCAGGAACCACATGGAGAGATGCTTGACCTCATGTGGGAGAAGCGCTTCAGCTCCGTAGATGAGGAAGAATGGCATCTCTCCCGTTGGCTTGGTCGCGGTGGTGCGGATGGACCACAACACGGACTGGAGCTCGTCGAGCCAGCCCCTGCCGCAGGCCTCGAGCTTCTTCTTGAAGGTCCCTGCCTTGAGTCCCCTCAAGACTTCTACATTGGCGCGCTCAGCCTGGCCGTTACTCCTAGGGTGTGCCGCTGAGGCATAGCATATCTGTGTTCCAAGGTTAGCACATTATGTTTTGAAAAGGTTGCTGATGAACTGCGAGCCGTTGTCAGTGATGATGCGGTTAGGGACCCCATACCGGCTCACGGGGCATTTGATGAACTTGACAGCTGATCCAGCTGGGATGGTGAGGACGGCTTCTACCTCTGCCCACTTGGTGAACTTGTTAATGGCGACGTAGAGGTAGCGGTAGCCCCCTTGCGCTTGGGGAAATGGCCCCAAGATGTCCAGCCCCCAGACCGCGGACGACCATGTGAGCGGGATAGTCTGGAGGCCTTGTGCAGGCTACTGAATTTGCTTGGCATGGAACGCGCATGCTTCGTAGGAGAGCACCAGCTCGGTGACGTCGCGGAGTGCTGTGGGCCAATAGAACCCACTACAGAACTCCTTGCCCATGAGAGTGTGTGATGAGAGTGGTGTCTGCAGTCCCCCCCATGTATTTCTACCAGCAGCTCGAGCCCTTGCTCCCTGGAGATACATTGCTATTGGATTTCGGGATCCAGCAACCCGTGAGAGGTTCTAACACTGGGGTGTGTGCGGAGATCTCAACCTTCCCAGCCTGCCTACTCGCGATCCTCCCTAGCCTAGCACGAAGAGCTCACAGAGTCACAAAGACACAGAGATTTATATTGGTTCGGGCTACCGTTGTGGTGTAATACCCTACTCTAGTGTGGTCTGGTGGGTTGCCTTAAGGGGCTATGGATGAACTAATTACAAGGATGAACAAGCCTCAGGAGGTGAGGTGTTCTTGAGCTGGTGTGGTTCTCTACTTGCTCTGGTTTTGGTCCCTTTCTAATGGTGGTGGCTAAGTCCTATATATAGTCGCCTTGGTCCTCTTCCCAAATATGAGCGGGAAGGGATTCCACAACGGCAGGATTTGGAAGGGGACAAGTAGTACAGTCTATCTTGACAAAAGTAGTCTTCGTCTACGAAAAGCCTCTGGTCGTGACGCCGCGGGTGGGCTCAGTGATGACCTCCGTCCTGTCGTCCTAGCGGTCTTGGTCTTGTTGTACAAGAATGGAAACTTTTGGCTTATTCCTCGGGACTCCGCACCTGTGGCTTGCCGCTCTTGCACCTAAGAGGAAACCTGCGCTCTGCACACGCATGGCGCCCGCCTGGCCTTGGTCGTCATGGCTCACGTCAGCTGAGCCTCATGAGGTAGCTGCATAGATCTCTCCGCCCCTCAGGAGCCCTCCTGAGGAGGCCAACTCCTTCAGGGGTCTTGGCGTCATCCGCCTCGCGAGGCTTCGCCCCTCGCGAGGGTCTTGCTGCATTGGTGTCGAAGCTGGGCCGTACTAGTCCATCGATGGAGCCACGTGGTGGGCCGCAGGCAGGCAGGCCTGGATACCCCCAAGTCCAGGACGTCGACAGTAGCCCCGTGGCCCAAGGCACGCTCGGACCTGGCTTCCAGGCGAAGCCAAGGGGCAAGTGCGGAGCGCCACAGGACCTAACCGCCTGCATCCTTGATGACGTGTGGCGACTGATTGGACGTGGGTCACTCCGCTTCCCCACGCTGCCTCGGCAACTACTTGACTTGACTAGTCGATGCTGCATGTAGGGTGTCATGATGGCGCGAGGTCGTGGAGGCCGGCGGTTGGCCTCCCTTGACTATAAATGTGAGGGAGGGGTGGAGCCCCCTCTCCATCTTCCCTTCGTCTTGCTCCCGCTTGCTTCTTACCTTTCTGTCTTGCTCCCATGGCGTCGCCGAAGAGGTTCTTAGCGCCCGAGAAAGGGAAGGCCCCCAAGGAGGGGACATCCTTCCCTCCTCCCAAGAGGGGCCGTGGCCATCCCCGCAAGCACCCTGCGGTCCCTCCGGCAGCATCCAGGGGGCGCGGACATGCACCCCCCAAAGGCAGCGTTGCGTCGGGTGCCCGTGATGGCACCTCTTCCCGCGGCGGGGGCTACCAGCCCCGAAGCAGCCCCCATGATGAAGGGAGGTGCGTTGTGATCGTGCGCCTGCCTCGGTCGCGCTTTTCTTCGCTGGATGTGCTTCCCGAGTTCATGGTGTGGTCGGAGAGCCTAGTCGGCACCTTGCTCTGGCTCCCCCGCTTCTTCTCCGGTGAGCTTCCTTCTTCGGGGCTTGCTGGCCTCTGGCTGCAGGCTGATGGGTGCTGCAGTAGAGCCTCGTGGGTCAGCACCGAGGTTTCCGCCTCTAGCAGCATGGTGCTGACCCATGGCTGGCAGTCTTTTGCCCGCGCGCATAGCCTGGGCGGAAGGTGCATCCTCCACTTCAAGTACGAAGTCCTGGCGACACTCTATGTGAGGGTATTCAGGGGGGACGGCCGCCGTGTGGGGTGCTGCCCGAAGGACAGCAGCGACGGCGATGGTGGCAATGGCGAACTTGGCCTTGGTGACACGCGCTCCTCCTCTCGTGGCAGCAGCTCCTCCTCGGGTGAGAGCTCAAGCAGCGGTGGCTACGACCGGCCTCCATGTCATAGTGCTCGCGTCGAGGGCGCTGGTGGCTCGTCCTGTCGCAGCGCTCTAGTGAAGCCAGAGAGGAGCCCAGCCTGAAGCTGGGAGCCGGCAAACTTGGACTCAAGGCCGGTGGCCCCAGATCTCCTGTGGGAGAACTGGTGGAGCGACGGGCTACCTTGAGGCACTTCTTGAGGATGCAGCACTGGTGCCAAGCCCGCACGCTTTCGGGCCCTCTTTGTTTAGCTTTTATTTTCTCCTGCAAATCAAAAAAAAGAATGTACCTTGCGAGGGTGTGTAATGAACTGTTGTTGTTATGCCTTTTTATATTATGGTTGATGTCCCTGATGCTGTGTTGCAGTATTTGTAATTTGAGCGGGTCAAGGTAGGAAGGCTTAGCTTGATACGTGCGGTCGTCCTCCGCCTCATGAGAACCCATCCTTAGGTACTTGACAGGCCTCCCAGGGTGTATACCCTGTGCCCTCAAAAGATACATCTTGTGCCCTCGGGAGCCGCAGCAGGGCAGAGCCGCCCCTTGCAGGAAGAGAAAATTTGTCGAGCGACTTGCTCCCCTTTACGCGAGCCCCCTGCCACCAGTGGGACTTGATCGAGGGCTCCTCGCGAGGATAAAGCCGAAATAACGGGGTTTGGCGCGGTGCGTGCGCGCAAAGGCAAGCCCTGGGCGCACACACCTACCTAGTCCAATGCGCTAGGAGCGCGAGGAGAAGTGGCGGGCGACTGCCACCTCCCTCATGTCCTTAGACCAAAGCAGCTTAGGAGAAAACACACTTGAGGAACCAGCGCTCGAGAATACCAAATCCATTGCAGAACCTACTAAGAAAACCGCAAGCAACTTCAGAAAGCAAATGAACAGCCGCGTCTGGCACCTAATCTAGTCTTCTCACTAGCGCAGAGCTAAGTGCTGCCACTAGGACGTGGGAGGGAGCCCCCATGAGGCCCCAGAGCGACTCTCTGGAGACTCCGGGGCATGTACAGCCCCACTCATTATTACGTGAGAGTGTCACAAGCGGAGACCTTCATAGGCCGGAGCCTTTCTTCAGGGGTAGAACTTCCGGAGGTGCTGGATGTTCCAGGCGTTCTGTATGGCGACCCCATCCTTTGCCTCCAGGCGCGCCACGCCAGGCCTAGAGACACTGGCGACCCTAAACGGGCCCTCCCACATGGGACAGAGCTTATGCAGACCCTCCCTAGAGAGCACCCTCCTCAAGACAAGATCGCCCACCTCTAACGTCATGGAGCGGACGCTGCGGCAGTGGTACTGCCGCATCGCCTGTTGGTACCTCGCTGCCCGGAGCGAGGCTTGATGGCGGCATTCCTCCCCCAACACGAGATCGATCCTCTGCATGGCGTCCTGCTGCATTTCGTCGAATGCCAGGACCCGCATGGAGTGATGCCTGACCTCGTGAGGGAGAACCGCTTCTGCTCCGTAGATGAGGAAGAAGGGTGTTTCTCCTGCTGACTTGGTCGCGGTGGTGCAGATAGACCATAGCATGGACTGCAGCTCGTCGAGCCAGCCCCTGCCGCAGGCCTCGAGCTTCTTCCTGAAAGTGCGGGTGTTGAGGCCCCTTAGGACCTCCGCATTGGCCCTTTCAGCCTGTCCATTGCTCCGTGGGTGTTCTACTGAGGCATAGCAGATTTGCATTCCATGGTTAGCTTAGTATGTTTTGAAAAGATTGCTTGTGAACTACGAGCCATTGTCGGTGATGATGCAGTTGGGGACCCCAAATCGGCTCACGATTCCCTTGATGAACTTGACGGCTGATCTTGCTGGGATGGTGCGCATAGCTTCTACTTCCGCCCACTTGGTGAACTTGTCGATGGCGTCGTAGAGGTATCAGTAGCCTCCTGGCGCCCGAGGGAATAGCCCCAATATGTCCAGCCCCCAGACCGCGAATGGCCACGTGAGCGGTATCGTCTGGAGGCCCTGCGTGGGCTGATGGATCTGCTTGGCATGAAACTGGCATGCTTCACAAGAGCGCACCAGCTCTGTAGCGTCATTGAGAGGCGGTGGGCCAGTAGAAGCCGCTGCGGAATGCCTTGCCCACCAGGGTGCGGGACGAGGAGTGGTGCCCGCAGTCCCCACCATGTATGTCCGCTAGCAGCTCGAGCCCCTGTTCCCTAGAGATGCACCGCAAAGAAACGTCATTGGGCCTCCTACGGTATAACTCACCAACTTTGATGCAGTACGCGGTGGCCTGGCGGGCTACGCGCTCGGCGTCCTCCTCCTTCTCTGGTAGGATCCCCTGAAGCAAGTACGCCTTGAACTCCTCCGTCTAGCACCCCTCCTCATGCTCAAGCGCAACCAGCAAGCGGGCTCCTGAGGGATGACCACATGCTGGATCTCCCGTCTCTGGTGCCTGTGGCAGGTCATCCTAAGGTGGTGCTGGAGTCGTGACATGCGGAACCACATATGGCTTGAAGAGCCGCTCCTCAAACACCCCTGGCTCCTGAGGGAGCCTGCGAGAGGCTCTTTTGGCGATGTCGTCCGCTTCCTTGTTCGTCCCACGTGGCACATGCTGTGGCTCCATGCCCATGAACTGCTTCTCCATCTTGCGCACCTCTTCTAGGTACGCCTCCATGTGTTCATCCATAGGCGTGTACTCCTTGTTGGAGAAATTGACGAGAAGCTGGGAATCGCCCTTGATGGTGAGGTGTCATACCCCCAGTGCGGCCGCGGCCCTGAGCCCAGCGAGCAAGCCTTTGAATTTTGCGATGTTGTTGGAGACCTTCTCACCCCGCTGAAAGCAGAGTTGTACCGCATAGCAAAGCTTGTCCTTCGTGGGAAAGATGAGGATGGCCCCTGCCACTGCGCCTTGCCGAGCAAACGCCCTGTCGAAGTACATGAACCATCCGTCTGGCTCTTCATCTCCTGGCAGGAGGGAGCAGTCCTCACCTTCTCCGCGATCTAGAGCATCGGTCCACTCAGCCACGAAGTCAGCGAGGGCCACGCCCTTGATGACCCTTGTGGTACTGTATTCGAGATCAAATGCTTGAAGCTCAATGTTCCATTCTGCAACTCGCCCGGCTGCGTTTGGGCTCCGGAGCATCCTCTCTAGCGGGTATGCCGAGACAACTTTGATGGGGTGGCCTTGAAAGTAGTGGCGCAGCTTCCTGGAGGCGACTAGAAGTGCGAGCAAGAGATTCTATGGCATGGGGTATCGTGCCCAGACTTCCCTCATTATTGTACTGACGAAGTAAACGTGGTGCTCAACGAGGAAGGAGGCATGAGCAGAATCTTGTTCTTCACGGGGGCTCAGGTCCCTTTCGGCCTCATGAGGCCTGTGCTCCAGAGCCTCGATAGCCATGGGGCCATTCGTAGCCTTAGGAGGAATGTCGACTGTTGCGCCGGCTGAGTCTTCAGATGCCTTCCCTGAGGTGTGCTGCACTTTGCTTGTTGGTTGTGCATCCTACTGCAGCTTCTTGACTGGGCGCTCCTTCCTTAGCGCTACCAGGGCAGCGCTTGCTGAGTGTGGGGTTGCTGCCAAATAGAGCAGCAAGGGCTCGAGAGGGCATGGTGCCACCATCATGGGTGAACTGGTCAGATATCTCTTAAGGTCCTGGAAGGCTGCGTCTGCCTTGGGGGTCCACTCGAATGGCTCCTTCCTTTTCATCAACTTGAAAAACGGGAGGGCGCACTCCCCCAGCTTGGAAATGAAGTGTCCAAGCGAGGTTATGCAGCCTGCCAGCTTCTGCATCTCCTTCAAGGTTTGCGGGGGGTTCATGTCTTCTATTTCCTTGACATTTTCTGCGTGAGCCTCGATCCCTCTATGCGATACCAAGAAGCCCAACATCTTGCTGGAGGGGACCCTGAACACACACTTCTTGGGGTTAAGCCAAAGATCCACCGTACGTAGGTTGGCGAACGTCTCCTCCAGATCTTCTATCAGAGGCCTGGCCTCACGAGACTTCATCACAATATCATCGATGTAGGCCTCCGCGTTTCTCCCGAGCTGCGAACCCAGGGCGATGTGCATCAACCGCTAGAATGTTGCCCCGGCGTTGCGCAGCCCGAAGGGCATGCAGGTGTAGCAGTACACCCCGCATGGGGTGAGGAATGCCGTCTTCTCCACATCCTCCACGACAATCTTGATCTGGTGGTAGACGGAGAAGGCATCCAGGAAGCACAACAGGTCACACTCGGCGGTGGAGTCGACGATCTGGTCAATGCGGGGGAGCGGAAAGGGATCTTGAGGGTAGGCCTTGTTGAGGTTGGTGAAGTCGACACACATGTGCTCCTTTCCTCCTTTCTTGGGGATGATGACGGGGTTCGCCAACCACTCTGGGCATCGCACCTCTCTGATGACCCCTGCGGCTTGTAGCTTACGGGTTTCTTGGACAATGAAGGCCTGCTTTTGGGTGGACTGCCGGCGAGCCTTCTGCTTCACCGACTGCACATTTGGGCATACTCTCAGGTGGTGCTTGATTATCCCCCTCGGGACCCTGTCCAGGTGTTTGAGTTCCCAGGCGAATACATCCTTGTTGGCTCGCAGAAAGATGATCAATGCCTCCTCTTGATGCTGTGGGAGGCCAACACCTATGGTGAAGGTGGCGCTGGCCGTCCCATCCTCGCATACCGGCACTTGCTTCATCTCCGCTCGGTCCTGGGAGAACAACTGCTTCTTCTTGGCAGGCGCTGCCTCTGGGGCCTCCTGATCCTCCTTCTTGCCGGGTATTGTGGTCGCGGTTGTCCTGAAGGTGAGCTTGAGGGCCTGCAGCGCGCCTTTGGTGTCTCCTGCCACCGTGAGGACACCGTTGTTGCACGGCATCTTCATGAGGTTGTACGCGGGACGGGTCGCAGCCATAAACTGCACCAAGGCTGGGTATCCGAGAAAGGCGTTGTACGGCAGGTTGATCTTGGCGATGTCGAAGTCGATGAGCTCGGTGCGGTAGTTGTCGCGGGTCCCAAAGGTGACATCGAGGCGGATCTGCCCCAGGGGCCTAGTGGAACCATCTCCAACTCCAGAAAAAGGCTTGGAGGGGCAGAGCCGGCTGGACGGTACATGGAGCAGGCCGAAGGCCTCCGGGGATAGCACGTTGAGGAAGGCTCCACCGTCGATGAGGGTCCTGTTGATCGCCACGTGGCAGATCGTGGGGGTGCAGAGCATCGGGAGCACGCCTGCTCCCGTCGTGGCAACAGGGTGATCTTCGGGGCTGAAGGGGAGGTCAGCTTGGGGCGCTGCCCAGCCCGGGGGAGCCCCCGAGCCCGACTGATTGTTGCCTGCTCGCCGATAGAACTTCTTGATGTGGCGGTCGGAGGGTGGCGCTTGCGAGCCGCCCAGGAGAGCTGCGACAACAGGGGGCACCGGGGTCGAGTAGTGGGCGAGGAAGAGGTCGCGCAGCTCCTCCCAGGAGGCCACAGAAGATGTCAGCATGTTGAGCAACCAAGCGCATGGCGTGCCTACGAGGGCCATGGGGAACCAGTTGGCCTTCACCTCGTCATCTCCACCAGCCGCCCAGACTGCTTCCTCGTATGCCTGAAGAAAGGGTGCTGGATCCACCGCACCCTCATAGCGCGGCGGCATCTCCGGTCGGAACTTGTGTGGCCACTGCACTTGCCGCAGGGAGAGGGCGAAGCAGCGCAGCCCCGGTGCTTCGCGCGTTGACGAGGCCGACGGAGGAGCGCCCGCCATGTGGATCAGTGGCATGATCTGGAGGTCGATGAAGAGGATTCCGATGCACCCCTACCTGGCGCGCCAAATGTCAGATTTTGGATCCGGCAAACCGTGAGAGGTTCGAACACTAGGGTGTGTGCGGAGATCTCAACCTGCCCAGCCTGTCTACTCGCAATCCTCCCTCGCCTAGCGCGAAGAGCTCACACAATCACAAAGACACAGAGATTTATACTGGTTCGGGCCACCGTTGTGGTGTAATACCCTACTCCAGTGTGGTGTGGTGGATTTCCTCGAGGGGCTATGGATTTGAAAGGGGACAAGTAGTACAGTATATCCTGACAAAAGTAGTCTTCGCCTACGAAAAGCCTCTTCGTGACGCCGCGGTGGGCTCGGTGATGACCTCCATCCTTCCGTCCTGGCGGTCTTGGTCTTGTTGTACCAGAATGCAAACCTTTGGCTGATTCCTTGGGACTCCGCGCGTGTGGCTTGCCGCTCTTGCACCAAAGAGGAAACCTGCACTTTGCACCCGCCTGGCGCCCGCCTGGCCTTGGTCGTCGTGGCTCACGTCAGCTGAGCCTCATGAAGTCGCTGCATAGATCTCTCTACCCCTCATGAGCCCTCCTGAGGAGGCCAACTCCTTCAGGGGTCTTGGTGTCGTCCGCCTCGCGAGGCTTGGCACCTCGCGAGGGTCTTGCTGCGTTGGTGTCAAAGCTGGGCCATACCAGGCCGTCCATGGAGCCACGTGGTGGGCCGCAGGTAGGTTGGCCTGGATACCCCCAAGTCTAGGACGCCGACAATCGGAAGGAAATGTCATTTGGCCTTTTGCGGTACAACTCATCGTCACGGATGCAGTACGTGGTGGTCTGACGAGCCACACACTCGGCGTCCTCCTCCTTCTCCAGCAGGGTCCATGGAGCAGGTACGTCTTGAACTCCTCGGTCTAGCACTCCTCCTGAAGCTCGAGTGCAAGGAGAAGGTGGGCCCCTGAAGGCGGGTCGCATGCTGGGGCGCGTGTTGCTGGTGCTTGGGGTAGATCGTCCCGAGGTGGTGCTGGTGTTGCGGCGAGGAGAGTCGCCGATGGCTTGAAGATCCATTCCTCAACCACCCCTGGCTCTTGAGGTAGCCTCCAAGATGCTCTTTTGGCGATGTCATCCACTTCCTTGTTAATTCCTAACGGCACATGTTGTAGTTCCAAGCCCAGGAACCATTTCTCCATCTTACGTACCTTTTCCAGGTATGCCTCCATATGCTCGTCCTTGTGTGTGTACTCTTTGTTGGATAAGTTGATGAGGAGCTGGGAGTCGCCCCTGATGGTGAGACGCTTCACCCCCAATGCTGACGTGGCTCTGAGGCCGAGGAGCAAGCCTTCGTACTCTGCGATGTTGTTGGAGACCATTTGGCCCTGCTGAATACAGAGTTGTACCGCGTAGTAGAGCTTGTCCTTGATGGGTGAGATGAGGACGGACCCACCCCCCGCACCTTGTCATGAGAATACGTTGTCGAAGTACATGATCCACCCATCTGGCGCCTCGTCTCCAGGCAAGAGGGAGCGGTCCTCACATATCCAGCGGTCAGGGGCGTCAGTCCATTCTGCCATGAAATTTGCAAGGGTCACGCCCTTGATGACCCTGGTGGTGCTGAACTCAAGAAGGAATTCCTAAAGCTCGATGTTCCACTCTGTAACCCACCCGGCAGCATTAGGGTTCCGGAGCACCCTCTCCAATGGGCTGGCTGAAACGACCTTGATGGGATGCCCCTGGAAGTAGTGGCGTAGCTTCTAGGAGGCGACAAGGAGTGCGAGCAGGAGCTTTTGCAGCATGGGGTAGCGCGCTCGTGCCTCCTGCAGCACCGTGCTGAGGAAGTAGACCGGGTGCTCATGAGGGAGGAGGTGCTAGTGAGGTCTTGTGTCTCTTGAGGATGCGAGCCATCAGGGGTCCCATCACCTGCCGTGCCGACTGTGACTTCGTGAGCCTCAACCTCAGGACCCCCTTCGGCCGAACGGTCGGTTTGAGCCTCAGGAGGGATGTTGGCTGTCGGATCATCTGAGGCCTCAGGAGTACCATCCTGAGGCTGCTACGCCTCTCTTGGTGACTGGAAGCCTTGCTGAGGGTCCTTGATCGTGCGCTCTTCTCTTAGCGCCACCAGAGCGGCGCTGGCGGAGTGAGAGGGCGCAGTGCCACCATAACCATCGGGCTGGTCAGGATCTCTTGAGGTCTTGAAAGGCTGCATCAGCTTCAGGGGTCCACTCAAACGGCCCCTTCATTTTCATAAGCTTGAAGAATGGGATGGCGCGTTCCCCCATCTTGGATATGAAGCGCCCCAGCGAGATCATGCAACCCGCCAGCTTCTTCATCTCCTTGATCGTCTGCGGGAGGGATAATGTCTTCTATGGCGTTGACCTTCTCCGGATTGGCCTCGAATCCTCTGTGCGACACTAGGAAACCCAGCAGCTTGCCGGAGGGAACCCCGAACACGCACTTCTCGGGATTGAGCCACAGGTCCACCTTGCGCAGGCTAGCAAACATTTCCTTCAGGTCGTCAAATCAGGGTCTTCACCTCCCGAGATTTCACCACTATGTCATCAACATAGGCCTCAACGTTTCTCCCGAGATGCCGGCCCAGGGCGATGTGCATCAGCCGCTAGAAGGTAGCCCCAGGATTGCGCAGCCCAAAAGGCATGCAGGTGTAGCAGTACACCCTGCAGGGGGGAAGGTACGCCGTCTTCTCGACATCTTGCACGACCATCTTGATTTGGTGGTAGCCCGAGAAGGCATCCTAAAAGCACGGCAGGTCACACTCGGCGGTGGAGTCAATGATCTGGTCGATGCGTGGAAGCGGGAAGGGATCCTGAGGGCAAGCCTTGTTGAGGTTGGTGAAGTCGACACACATGCGCTCCTTCCTTCCTTTCTTGGGGACGACGACTGGGTTTGCCAGCCATTCCGGGTACCATACCTCCCGGATAACTCCAACATCATGCAGCTTGCGGGTTTCTTGGACAATGAAAGCCTACTTCTCGGTGGACTGTTGCTACCTCTTGAGCACTGTGTTGGATTTCCCCGAAGAGGAGAGGATGATGCAGTAAAGTAGCGTAAGTATTTCCCTCAGTTTTTTAGAACCAAGGTATCAATCCAGTAGGAGACCACGCAAAAGTCCCTCGTACCTACACAATACGATAGCAACTCGCAACCAACGCTTAGGGGTTGTCAATCCCTTCACGGTCACTTACGAGAGTGAGATCTGATAGAGATAATATTTTTGGTATTTTTGACAGATAGATGCAAAGTAAAAATAAAAGGTAAAGTAAAAACAAAGCAAGTAAATAAAGTGATATAGATTAATATGATGAGAATAGACCCGGGGGCCATAGGTTTCACTAGTGGCTTCTCTCAAGAGCATAAGTATTCTATGGTGGGTGAACAAATTACTATTGAGCAATTGACAGAATTGAGCATAGTTATGAGTATATCTAGGCAATGATCATGTATATAGGCATCACGTCCAAAACAAGTAGATCGAAACGATTCTGCATCTATTACTATTACTCCACTCATCGACCGCTATCCAGCATGCATCTAGAGTATTAAGTAAAAACAGAGCAACGCCGTAAGCAAGATGACATGATGTAGAGGGATAAATTCATGCAATGTGATAAAAAAACCATCTTGTTATCATCGATGGCAACATTACAATACGTGCCTTGCAATTCTTTCTGTCACTGAGTAAGGACACCGCAAGATTGAACCCAAAGCTAAGCACTTCTCCCATTGCAAGAACTACCAATCTAGTTGGCCAAACCAAAAAGATAATTCGAAGAGACTTGCAAAGATAACTCAATCATACATAAAAGAATTCAGAGAAGAATCAAATATTTTCCATAGATAATACTGGATCATAAACCCACAAATCATCGGTCTCAACAAACACACCGCAAAAAGAAGATTACATCGAATAGATCTCCACGAGAGAGGGGGAGAACATTGTATTGAGATCCAAAAAGAGAGAAGAAGCCATCTAGCTAATAGCTATGGACCCGAAGGTCTGAAGTAAACTACTCACACATCATCGGAGGGTCTATGGTGATGATGTAGAAGCCCTCCGTGGTGGATGCCCCCTCCGGCGGAGCTCCGGAACAGGCCCCAAGATGGGATCTCATGGATACAGAAGGTTGCGGCGGTGGAATTAGGTTTTTGGCTCCTCTTCTGATCGTTCGGGGGTATGTAGGTATATATAGGAGGAAGGAGTACGTCGGTGGAGCTCCGAGGGGCCCACGAGGTAGGGGGCGCGCCCAGGGGGGCGCGCCCTCCACCCTCGTGACCTCCTCGGGCACTGCTTGGAGTAGGGTCCAAGTCTCCTGGGTCACGTTCAGTTGGCAAATCACGATCCCAAAGGTTTCATTCCGTTTGGACTCCGTTTGATATTCTGTTTCTCCGAAATACTGAAAAAGGCAAAAAACAGCAATTCTGGGCTGGGCCTCGGGTTAATAGGTTAGTCCCAAAAGTAATATAAAAGTGGAAAGTAAAGCCCAATATAGTCCAAAACAGTAGATAAAGTAGCATGGAGCAATCAAAAAATATAGATACGTCGGAGAGGTATCAAGCATCCCCAAGCTTAATTCCTTCTCGTCCTCGAGTAGGTAAATGATAAAAAAGAATTTTTGATGCGGAGTGATACTTTGGCATAATTTCAATATAAATCTTCTTAATTGTGATAAGAATATTCAGATCCGAAAGATTCAAGACAAAAGTTCATATTGACACAAAAATAATAATACTTCAAGCATACTAATCAAAGCAATCATGTGTTCTCAAAATAACATGGCAAAAGAAAGTTCATCCCTACAAAGTCCTATAGTTAGGATATGCTTCATTTTCGTCACACAAAGATGTTCCCAACTTCTATACCCCCGATGACAAGCCAAAAAATTGTTTCATACTTAAATAATCTCGAACTTTTTCAACCTTCACGCAATACATGAGCGTGAGCCATGGATATAGCACTATGGGTGGAATAGAATATGATGATGGGGATTGTGTGGAGAAGACAAAAAAGGAGAAAGTCTCACATCAACTAGGCGTATCAACGGGCTATGGAGATGCCCATCAATAGATATCGATGTGAGTGAGTAGGGATTGCCATGCAACGGATGCACCAGAGCTATGAATGCTCAACAAAAGAAAACTAGTGGGTGTGCATCCAACCTGCTTGCTCACGAAGACCTAGGGCATTTGTGGAAGCCCATTGTAGGAATATACAAGCCAAGTTCTATAATGAAAAATTCCCATTAGTACGAAAAAGACAACTTATGAGACTCACTACATGAGGAACAAGGTGCTACTTTGAAGCACAATATATGA
This sequence comes from Triticum dicoccoides, assembly GCF_002162155.2. Classification (NCBI taxonomy): domain Eukaryota; kingdom Viridiplantae; phylum Streptophyta; class Magnoliopsida; order Poales; family Poaceae; genus Triticum; species Triticum dicoccoides. Next base: position 341,018,273 of record NC_041387.1, on the reverse strand, counting down.
GACTCACTACATGAAGAACAAGGTGCTACTTTGAAGCACAAGTGTGGAAAAAGAGATAGTAGAATTGCCCCTTTTTTGGGCCTTTATTTTTTTCTTTTTGGCCTCTCTTTTTTTTGGGCAATGCTCTAATAATGATGACCATCACACTTCTATTGATTACAACACAAGGATTACAACTCGAAACTTAGAACAAGATATGACTCTATATGAATGCCTCCGGCGGTGTACCGGGATGGTGCAATGAATCAAGAGTGACATGTATGGAAAATAATGCATGGTGGCTTTGCCACAAATACGATGTCAACTACAAGATCATGCAATGGCAATATGACAAAAGTAATGTATGTCATGATGATGATGGTGGAAGTTGCATGGCAATATATCTCGGAATGGCTATGGAAATGCCATGATAGGTAGGTATGGTGGCTGTTTTGAGGAAGAAATAAGGAGGTTTATGTGTGATAGAGCGTATCGTATCACGGGGTTTGTATGCACCGGCGAAGTTTGCGCCAACTCTCAAGGTGAGAAAGGGCAATGCACGGTACCGAAGAGGCTAGCAAAGGCGGAAAGGTGAGAGTGCGTATAATCCATGGACTCAACATTAGTCAAAATAACTCATATACTTATTGCAAAAATTCAGAAGCCATCAAAAATTCAAGTACTACGCGCATGCTCCTAGGGGGATAGATTGGTAGGAAAATACCATCGCTCGTCCCCGACCGCCACTCATAAGGATGCACAAGCCAGGTACACTTCATGTTTCAAATTTGTTACACAACTTTAACCATACGTGCATGCTACGGGACTTGCAAACTTCAACACAAGTATTTATCAAATTCATAATCACCCAACTAGCACGACTTTTATATTATCACCTCCATATCTCAAAACAATTATCAAGCATCAAACTTATCTTAGTATTCAATTCACTCAAAAGAAAGTTTCACATATCTTGAACACCAAGTATATTAACATTAAGCAAATTACCATGCTATTAAAGACTCTCAAAATAATCTAAGTGAAGCATGCGAGATCAAAAGTTTCTTTAAAACAAATCCACCACTGTTCTCTAAAAGATCTAAGTGAAGTGCTAGAGCAAAAATTATCACGCTCAAAAGGTATAAGTGAAGCACAATGAGCAAAACTATCAAGCTCAAAAGATATAAGTGAAGCACATAGAGTATTCTAACAAATTCTAATTCATGTATGGATCTCTCAAAAGATGTGTACATCAAGGATGATTGTGGTAGACTAACAAGCAAAGACACAAATAATGCAAGACGCTCCAAGCAAAACACATATCATGTTGGTGAATAAAACTATAGCTCCAAGTAAATTACCGATGGAAGTGGACGAAAGAGGGGATGCCTTCCGGGGCATCCCCAAGCTTTGACTTTTTGGTGTCCTTGGATTATCTTGGGGGTGCCATGGGCATCCCCAATCTTAGGCTATTGCCACTCCTTGTTCCATAATCCATCAAAAGAATTCACCCAAAACTTGAAAACTTCACAACACAAAACTCAACAGAAATCTCGTGAGCTCCGTTAGAGAAAGAAAACAAAAGACTACTTCAAAGTACTGTAATGAACTCATTATTTATTTATATTGGTGTTAAACCAACTTATTCCAACTTCCCTATGGTTCATAGACTGAATTACTAGCCATAGATGCATTGAAATAAGCAAACAACAGACGAAAAACAGAATCTGTCAAAAACAGAACAGTCTGTAGCAATCTGTAACTAACGCAAACTTCTAGAACTCTAAAAATTCTACCAACATAGGAAGTCCTGTAGAATTTGTTTATTGATCATCAGCAAAAAGAATCAACGCAAGATCACTTTCCTGTGATTTATCATAACTAAATTCGTGCGCGCAAAGTTTCTGTTTTTCAGCAGAATCAAATCACCTATCATCGTAGGTTATCCTATAGGTCCTACTTGGCACAAACACTAATTAAAACATAAAACCACATCCAAACAGAAGGTAGATGGATTATTTATTTCTAAACATAAGAAAAAACAAAAAAGCACAAAATAAAATTGTGTTGCCTCCCAAAAAGAGCTATCGTTTAACGCCCTTAGCTAGGCATAAAAGCAAGGATAGATCTAGGTATTGCCATCTTTGGTAGGCAATCCATAGGTGGCTCTCATGATAGATTCATATGGTAATTTTATTTTTTTTCTAGGGAAGTGTTCCATACCCTTCATTAAGGGAAATTGGAATCTAATATTCCCTTCCTTCATATCAATAATTGCACCAATCGTTCTAAGGAAAGGTCTACCAAGAATAATAGGACATGAAGTATTGCAATCTATATCAAGAACGATAAAATCTACGGGCACATAATTCCTATTTGCAACAATAAGAACATCATTAATTGTTCCCATAGGCTTTTTAATAGTGCAATCCGCAAGATGCAAGTTTAGAGAGCAATCATCAAAATCACAGAAATCTAGCAAATCACATAAAGTTTTGGGAATAGTAGAGACACTAGCACCCAAATCACATAAAGAATGAAACTCAAAGTCTTTAATTTTAATTTTAATAGTAGGTTCCCACTCATCATAGAGTTTTCTAGGGATAGAAACTTTCATCTCAAGTTTTTCTTCATAAGATTGCATCAAGGCATCAACAATATGTTCGGTAAAGGCCTTATTTTGACTGTAAGCATGAGGAGATTCTAGCATGGATTGCAACAAGGAAATACAACCAATCAAAGAGCAATTTTCATAATTAAATTCCTTGAAATCCAAAATAGTGGGTTTAGCAACATCACGGTTTCTATTTATTTCAATCCCACTTTCATCAATTTCATTATCAAGATCTAGAAACTCTGAATTCTTAGAACGCCTTCTAGGTAAAGGAAGATAATCTTCAGATTCATCAAGATTCAAATTGCAAAACAAAGATTTAATGGGGGACACATCAATAACTTTTAGATCTTCATCTTGATTTTTATAGGGATTCGGTTTAGCGGCCATCTTATTGACTAAGGTATCTTGCATATCCGAAATTTCAGCGGTCATCTTTTCAAGACGAGCAATTTGGGCCCTTATACCATCAAATTCTTTAGACATATCATCGAGTTCTTTATTCATAAAGCTCATAAAATTTTTTTGTTCCTTAAGTTCGTTTCTAAAGAAATTATTATGCTCAAATTGCAAAACCATAAACTTTCTAACGTTGCTTTCGATTTCCTCTAGCCTTTTAAGGTGAAGGTCACCAAATCTAGGTAGAGCCATCGCAACAAAAAGGCAAGCTAACACACGAACAAGCAGGAAGGCAAACGGGAAAGAGAGGTGGAGATTGGGAAAGAGAGGGCAAATAAAACGGCAAGGGTGAAGTGGGGGAGAGGAAAACGAGAGACAAATGGAAAATAATGTAATGCGAGAGATAGGGATTGCTATGGGTACTTGGTATGGTTGACTTGCTTGCGTGAGCCTTCCTGGCAACGGCGCCAGAAATTCTTCTTGCTACCTCTTGAGCACTGCGTTGGATTTCCCCGAAGAGGAGAGGACGATGCAGTAAAGTAGCGTAAGTATTTCCCTCAGTTTTCGAGAACCAAGGTATCAATCCAGTAGGAGACCACGCACAAGTCCCTCGTACCTACACAAAATGATAGACACTCACAACCAACGCTTAGGGGTTGTCAATCTCTTCACTGTCACTTACGAGAGTGAGATCTGATAGAGGTAATATTTTTGGTATTTTTGATAGATAGACGGAAAGTAAAAATAAAAGGTAAAGTAAAAACAAAGCAAGTAAATAAAGTGATATAGATTGATATGATGAGAATAGACCCGGGGGCCATAGGTTTCACTAGTGGCTTCTCTCAAGAGCATAAGTATTCTACGGTGGGTGAACAAATTACTGTTGAGCAATTGACAGAACTGAGCATAGTTATGAGTATATCTAGGCAATGATCATGTATATAGGCATCACGTCCAAAACAAGTAGATCGAAATGATTCTGCATCTACTACTATTACTCCACTCATCGACCGCTATCCAGCATGCATCTAGAGTATTAAGTAAAAACAGAGTAACGTCGTAAGCAAGATGACATGATGTAGAGGGATAAATTCATGCAATATGATAAAAAACCATCTTGTTATCCTCGATGGCAACAATACAATACGTGCCTTGCAACTCTTTCTGTCACTGAGTAAGGACACTGCAAGATTGAACCCAAAGCTAAGCACTTCTCCCATTGCAAGAACTACCAATCTAGTTGGCCAAACCAAAAAGATAATTCGAAGAGACTTGCAAAGATAACTCAATCATACATAAAAGAATACAGAGAAGAATCAAATATTTTCCATAGATAATACTGGATCATAAACCCACAATTCATCGGTCTCAACAAACACACCGCAAAAAGAAGATTACATCGAATAGATCTCCACGAGAGAGGGGGAGAACATTGTATTGAGATCCAAAAAAGAGAAGAATCCATCTAGCTACTAGCTATGGACCCGAAGGTCTGAAGTAAACTACTCACACTTCATCGGAGGGGCTATGGTGATGGTGTAGAAGCCCTCCGTGGTGGATGCCCCCTCCGGTGGAGCTCCGGAACAGGCCCCAAGATGGGATCTCGTGGATACAGAAGGTTGCGGTGGTGGAATTAGGTTTTTGGCTCCTGTTCTGATCATTCGGGGGTACGTAGGTATATATAGGAGGAAGGAGTACATCGGTGGAGCTCTGAGGGGCCCATGAGGTAGGGGGGCGTGCCCAGGGGGGCGCGCCCTCCACCCTCGTGACCTCCTCGGGCACTGCTTGGAGTAGGGTCCAAGTCTCCTGGGTCATGTTCGGTTGGAAAATCACGATCCCGAAGGTTTCATTCCGTTTGGACTCCGTTTGATATTCTATTTCTTTGAAATACTGAAGAAGGCAAAAAAACAGCAATTCTGGGCTGGGCCTCCGGTTAATAGGTTAGTCCCAAAAGTAATATAAAAGTGAAAAATAAAGCCCAATATAGTCCAAAACAGTAGATAAAGTAGCATGGAGCAATCAAAAATTATAGATACGTTGGAGACGTATCAACTGTCGATGGGCCTTCTACTTCACTGGGCACACGTTTGGGCATACCTTTAGGTGATGCTCGATTATTCCTCTTGGAACCCCAACCATGTCCTTGGGATCCCATGCGAACACTTCCTTGTTGGTGCGCAAGAAGCTGACTAATGCTTACTCTTGGTCCTGGGGGAGGCCAGCTCCTACGGTGATGGTGGCGCCTGACACCCCATCCTCGTCAAGTGGCACCTGCTTCATCTCGTCTCGGTCTTGGTAAAACAGCTGCTTCCTCTTGGCTGGTGCTGCCACCGGAGCCTTAGGGCCCCCTTTCTTGCTCGGCTCCGCGGACACCGCAGTCTTGAAGAATAGCTTGAGGGCCTGCAGTGTGTCCTTGGTGACCCCGGCCACCATGAGGACATCGCTGCTACCTAGCATCTTCATGAGGTTGTAGGCTGGATGAGTTGCCACTATGAACTTGGCTAGGGCTGGGTACCCTAGGATGGCATTGTATGGCAGGTCGAGCCGGGTGATATCGAAGTCGATGAGCTCGGTGTGGTAGTTGTCGCGGGTCCCGAAAGTTATGGGGAGGCGGATTTGCCCCAGGGGGCTGGTGGAGCCCTCGCCGATACAAGAGAAGGGATTGGTGGGGCTGAGTCAGCCGGGGGCATGTGAAGCAGGCCGAATGCCTCCGTAGAGAGCACGTTGAGGCCGGCTCCACAATCGATGAGGGTCTTGGTAACCGCCACGTTGTAGATGGTGGGGGTGCAGAGCATCGGGAGCGCGCCTGCTCCTGCCGTGGTGGCTGGATGATCTTCTGGGATGAAGGTGAGGTCGGCCTTAGGCGCCGCCCAGCCCAGAGGAGCCCCCGAGCTCACCTTGGTGGCGCTTACTTGGTGGCACAACTTCTTGATGTGGTGGTCGGAGGGTGGTGGCGCGAAGTGCGCGATGAAGAGGCCATGCAGCTCCTCCCAGGAGGCCATAGAAGATTCCGCCAGGTTGAGCAGCCAGGGGCATGGTGCGCCTACGAGGCCATGGGGAGCTAGCTAGCCATCACCTTGTCGTCCCCGCCAGCCGCCCAAACTTCCTCCTTGTACTCCTGGAGGAAGCCCGCCAGATCCGTCGCTCCATCGTAGCGTGGCGGCATCTCCGGCTTGAATTTGGGTGGACACTCCACCTGTCGCAAGGCGGGGGTGAAAGCACGGAGGCCCATGGCTCCCTCGAAGGTGCGCGACAGCCGAGTCCACGAGGGAGCATCCGCCATCGAAGCCGGCGGTGGGATGTGGCCAACGGAGCAGCAGATCTCTGACGCACCCCTACCTGGCGCGCCAAATGTCAGATTTCGGGTTCAGCAAACCCTTGATAGGTTTAAACTCTGGGGTGCGTGCAGAGATCTCAACCTACCCAGCCTGCCTACTCGTGATCCTCACAGCCTAGTGCATCGAGCTCAAAGGGACAGAGAGACACAACAGTTTATCCTAGTTATGGCCACCTTGCGGTGTAATACTCTACTCCAGCTTTGTGGTGGATTGCCTCGAGGGGCAGAGGATGAACTAGTACAATGGATGAACAGCCTCAGGAGGTGAGGTGTTCTTGGGCTCAAGAGAGCTGGTGAAGGAGGAATGGCTTCGCTCCGTTCGGATCCCTATCCCTTCTATGGTGGTGGGTAAGTCCTATTTATAGTGGCCTTGGTCCTCTTCCCAAATGTTGGCGGGAAGGATCCCACAACGGCCGGATTTGAAGGGGGGCAAGAAGTACATCCTATCCTGACTAAATTGGTCTTCGCCTACAAAAGCCTTTGGTTGAGACGCTGCGGTGGGCTCGGCGATGACCTCCGTCCTGGCGTCCAGGCAGTCTTGTTCTTGTTACACCAGAATGGAAACCTTTGGCTGATTCCTCGGGACTCCGCGCCTGCTGCTTGCCTCCTTTGCACCAAAGAGGAAACTGGTACTCTATGCACGCTGGCGCTCGCCTGGCCTTAATCATTATGGCTCACGTCAGTTGAGCCTCATGAGGTGCACCTTGCATAGAAGTCTCTACTCCTCAGGAGCCAGCCCGAGGAGGCCGACCCACTTGGCGGTCTTGGCTTCGTCCAAACTAAATTCTAAGAGCTAAAATGTAACGCCTCGGATTCGATGCGCCAGGTGTCTGCCAGTTATTCGCCGTCATTGCCATGTCATTTGCTTGCGTGTTGCATTTTATCATGTCATCATGTGCATTTCATTTTGCATACGGGTTCGTCTCATGCATCCGAGCATTTTCCCCATTGTCCGTTTCGCGATCCGGCGCTCCTATGCTCCCCGGCGTCCCCTTCTTGCCTCTCTTCGTGAGCGGGTGTTAAACTTTCTCGGAATGGACCGAGTCTTGCCAAGCGGCCTTGGTATACCACCGGTAGACCGCCTGTCAAGTTTCGTCCCATTTGGAGGTCGTTTGGTACTCCAACGGTTAACCGGGTAATCGTAAAGCCCCTCTCTCTTTGCAGCCCAACACCCCTTCCAAAGTGGCCCAAAACCCATCTAACTCCCGTCCATGCTCTCGGTCATTCGATCACGATCGCGTGGCCGAAAACCGCTCCTCATTTGGACTCTCCTAGCTCCTTCTACCTATAAATATGTGGCCTCCCCCGAAAAATCACAGACGAAACCCTAGCTTTTCCCTCTCCGCCGCCGGACGCGTCCGCCCCCGGCCAGACACGTCCAGCCAGCCACGTCGCCCGACCAATGGGCGCGTGCCATGTCGCCCCGCCGCCGTTTTCGTCCAACCCCGCGCCGCCGCGTGTCCTCCTCTCTCTCCCACCGCCGCCGGGCCCGCGGAGCCCATCTCCGGCCCGCGTGGGCCCTCACGCTGCCGCCGCCCGGCCCGGCTTCCGCCGC
>NC_041387.1:340966909-341009813 GCF_002162155.2 Triticum dicoccoides | reverse complement strand
CCTCCGGCGACCGAAGCCCGCCGCCGCGTCCTCTCCGGCGAGCCCCGCCACCTCCCGCAAATCTCCTCCGGCGTCGCGCCGCTCGCTTCCCCGCGCCGATCTTTGTCTCCGGCCGGATCCGGCAAGGAGCCGCCGGATCCACCCCGTCCGCTCCCGCCAACGACCTCCTGCCACAGCCCCGCCATCTCCGGCCGGCGCCGCCCTCCGCCGCCGTCCCGCTCGATCGGGGAGGAGCCCCGATCCGCCTGCGCCCGACCCGAGCTCCTCCCAGCAGGGCCCACAGCCTAACGTCCCCGCGGACTCGGCCCAGCGTCCCCGCGGCCTCGGCCCAGCTCCTGTTGGCCCAGGGTGAGCATCCCACTAATCTCCGCCCCGGTCGCAGTTTAGTTATTTTGCGCTCATATGTTTTTTCCCTGAAAATCTGCCAGTCCCTGGATCTGCAGTAATTTTCATGCCATGTTCATTGCATTGTATCTCTGCATCCGTATCTCCGTTTCGTGCGTGTAATATGTCAAATTGTTCGTCTCCACGACTAAATCATTTCATTCCATTGCATCATATTCATTTGAGGTCATCTTGATGCCTGAATCATCGTTGTAAGAGTGCTTCATAATGTTTTCTGCTGTCTGTTATCAGAACGAGCTCTTTTGTCATTTTTGCCATGATTGATGTGTGCATCCTATGAGGTTGATGTCTACATGTGTTTTGATCTATGCTATGTCTTCTTTACAGAGGTGCTTGCCATGTATTTTTGTGATCAATGTGGTGACTAGCACAAGCATGCAAACTAGGCATTGTGATGTTACTGATTTTAGTCCCTGTTCTGCTGTTATTTTGATGCCATGTAAACTTGATCCTACAGAGAGATCCATGCATATTTTGAGATACTTCAGTAAGGATGTTTTGAACATAGGGTTATTGTCTATCCATCCCTGCCCTTTGTTGCAATTATGGAGTAGTCTAGCATGTCATTTTCGTGCTCTACTTTTGCTTCAAAATGTTTCCTGGCAGATTATTTACATGTTATTCAATTTGGCCAAGGTTGTTGTAGTTGATCCTTGCATGCTATGGACTTGTTCTTGCCTTGGTTGGTTACATAAACATGTCTTCTTGATGATGCTATGTTTATATTGTCATGCAATGACTTGTGGTGAGTGAATCGAGCTTGTTAAGTAGTGTACATGATGTTGCTGTTTTGCTAGGCTGAATTCTGTTATTTCGTGATGCTATATAAACATGTTGCTACTAATCATTCTATGCCTAATATGGTGATGTTCTATAAACATGTTTTGATCTACATGTCATGCTCTACCCATCCATGCCCCTGGTTGCATTTATAGCTTGCTGTAGCTTGTTCAAATCTTGCTCCAAAGTTGCTTCATAATGTTGCTGTCAGCCTGTTAACATTAAGTTCAATTGTTTCCATGTGTTTTGCTAGTGATCCATGCACCCTATGACCTTTCTATTGCCATGCTTAGCTTCACAAACATGCCTTCTTACTGTTGGGTGCATTTTGCATCAATGCCATGTTTGACTTGTTTTGCTCATATCGTCTAGGCCGTAGCTCCGAACTAAATGAACTTTATATGTAACTTGACTAGAATCTCGTGTAGATCATCTTTGTGCATCTTAACTTGCTGTTTAACAACTTGAACATAAGGTTTATTCAGATCTGGACCATTTTTGAAATATGCATATGAGGACTTAGCGGAATTGTTATATGTTGTTCCCGGCCTCATTTAAACTTGCCTTGATGTGTTGCTATTGTTTGCATCATCTCTTGCCATGAGTAGCTTCATCTAGATTTGTCATGCATCATGCTTGTTGTGCATCATGCCTTGTTCATGTGTGGTGTGTTTACCATGTTGTGTGCCTCTTCTCGATAGTTCCTGTTGCGTTGCGATCATGAGGATTCGTTCGTCTACGCTCGGTTTGTCTTCGTGGCTTCATCTTCTTCATGGTTTCGTTCTTCTTCCTTGCGGGATTTCAGGAAAGATGGCCGCTACCCTGGATCTCACTACTATCATTGCTATGCTAGTTGTTTCGTTCTATCACTATGCTGCGCTACCTATCATATGTTTATCAAGCCATCCCAAATTGCCATGAACCTCTAACCTTTGACACCTTTCCTATGCAAACCGTTGTTTGGCTATGTTACTGCTTTTGCTCAGCCCCTCTTATAGCGTTGCTAGTTGCAGGTGAAGTTGAAGATTGCTCCATGGTGGACAGGATTTTGGTTGGGATATCACAATTTCTCTTATATTAGTAATGCATCTATATACTTGGTAAAGGGTGGAAGACTCGGCCTTTTTCCTAGTGTTTTGTTCCACTCTTGCCGCCCTAGTTTCCGTCATACCGGTGTTATGTTCCCGGATTTTGCGTTCCTTACGCGGTCGGGTGATTTATGGGACCCCCTTGACAGTTCGCTTTGAATAAAACTCCTCCAGCAAGGCCCAACCTTGGTTTTACCATTTGCCTCACCACCACCTATACCTTTCCCTTGGGTCAGCCAACCCGAGGGTCATCTTTATTTTAGCCCCCCCGGGCCAGTGCTTGTCTAAGTGTTGGTCCAAACCGAGCGATGTCCGGCGCCCCCTGGGCAACCAGGGTCTATGCCAACCCGACATCTTGCTCATCCGGTGTGCCCTGATAACGAGATATGTGCAGCTCCTATCGGGATTTCGCGGCACAGCGGGAGGCTTTGCTGGTCTTGTTTTACCATAGTCGAAATGTCTTGAAACCGGGATTCCGAGTCTGATCGGGTCTTCCTGGGAGAAGGTCTATTCCTTTGTTGATCGCGAGAGCTTGTCATGGGCTAAGTTGGGACACCCCTGGAGGGTATAATCTTTCGAAAGCCGTGCCTGCGGTTATAGGCAGATGGGAATTTGTTAATGTCCGGTTGTAGATAACTTGACACCAGATCCGAATTAAAACGCATCAACCATGTGTGTAGCCGTGATGGTCTCTTTTCGGCGGAGTTCGGGAAGTGAACACGGTTTCTGTGTTATGTTTGACGTAACTAGGAGTTCAGGATCACTTCTTGATCATTGCTAGCTTCACGACCGTTCCTTTTGCTCTCTTCTCGCTCTTATTTGCGTATGTTAGCCACCATATATGCTTAGTCGCTGCTGCAGCCTCACCACTTTACCCCTTCCTTTCCTTTTAAGCTTTGCTAGTCTTGATACCCATGGTAATGGGATTGCTGAGTCCTCGTGGCTCACAGATTACTACAACAACAGTTGCAGGTATAGGTTGTGCGATGATCATGACGCGAGAGTGATGCTTGCTTGCGTTGAGTTCTTCTTATGCTTCTTCGATCAGGGATAGGTTCCAGGTTGGCAGCCTGGGCTAGCAGGGTGGATGTTGTTTGAGTTTCTGTTTGTGTTTCATCCGTAGTCGGATGATGCTCTTTTGTATTGTGATGTTGTATTCGTGTGGCATTGTTATGCCTTATGTATGTATCCCCATCTATTATGTAATGTTGATGTAATGATCCACCTTGCAAAAGCGTTTCAATATGCGGGTCTATCCTTGGTGGGACCTTCGAGTTCCTTTTGGATAGGGTCGCATATTGGGCGAGAAAAGTTGGTATCAGAGCCTCGACCGACCCTAGGAGCCCCCTTGATTGATCGGTAGTTTGGCCGTTGTTGAGTCTAGAAGAAAACTATTTTCGAAGTCTAGTTATATCGGAGAGTAGGAATTCTCTTTACTCCTCAGCCCCTTCGTCGCTCTGGTAAGGAATCTTGACGTAGGTGTTTTGAATTACTTCTCTTCCCCTTCAAATTTTCTTTAGGATCACGCAGTTGGTTTTCTGATCGTTAGTTCTCAGCTCTTTTCATCCGGTGCATTTCTCGTCAAGTCGACTCGAGCCTCTTCATCTTTGACTTCAATCCTTAGTTGTTTTCTTTTCCAACCCGCCCACCCTTCTTCTTCTCGGAACCGGAGTCCGTTATTGAGTATCCATCCTACTCGTGTGAAGTCTTTGCATTCTTTCAACCGGTGTTTCCTCTTCAAGATATTCGTCGTTTTTCCTTCCAAGTTGCCTTTGTTTTCCCGCCCTCCCAACCTCTTCTTCCCGGAGCCGAGTCTCTCTCGACCATCTATTTCATTCGTGTGGAGCCTCTTCAGTCTTTCGTCAATTATTTCAACCGGTGAATTCTCGTCTCTGTGGACATTCTTCATCTCTTTTCCGGTGTATTCAATTATAGTTTTTCGGGTTGATCACATTCTATTCCATGCATCAAGTGTCTCCCCTGCTCGTTCGCCTCTCGCCAGTTTATCCTTCCGGAGTCCTCAAGACATCTTAGGAGATTCGTCTGTGTTCCAATTAATTCGAGGATGTCACCTCATTCAAATATTTCAATTGTTCCGGTGCATCATCTATCGGTTAAATAATCCTTTTCAACGGTGTATTCTCTTCAGTGGGCCCTAACCCACAGGTCTTTTCCCAGGATCTTACCTGACTCTTCTATACCCCCGGAGTGTTTCTCAATTCTTTTCAACTGTGACGTAAGAATGCATTCCATCAGTCACAAGCCTTCTCCAAGATCGTTTTCAAATTCTTGTCATCTTGCTTCAACCTCTTTGCTTTCCATTCTCCCAGAATATCTCAGTAATTTTGGTGGTGTTTCTTGTCGTCTTTTGAAGACTGAAGAAGAGTTTTTCCTCTCAATCTTGTCTGTCCTCTCGAAGATTCATGGTTCTAGCTTCATGTTATCCTCTTGAATTATTCCATTTGTCAGATATTCCTTTTCTCAACCATCTGGAGTTTGTCAGAAGTTCTTTTCCTGTTTCTTTTCACCGGAGGCCATCATTCCAGTTTTCGTTCTCCAGTTATCCCGGCGCTTCATTCAAATGTTCATCAATCAGCTCGAGTTCTCTTCGTTCTCGTCTCTCTAAATCCCCCTCAAACATATTGTTTCTTTCCAGTGATTATTTCTCTTTCGGCAGTCATTTTTGAATTCTTACGGTGGCTCGTTCAAGATTCTTTTTCCTTGATTATCATTTTAATCCATTCGTTCTTTCCAATCCTACCGGTGGTTCATGAAGACTTTCTCAAGTTATGCGCTATATCTCTTCTCAATCCTTTTTCAAGAAGAATAAGTAGTATGCAAAATCCATTGCTTGTCATCAATTTAATTTGATGAAGGATAAGCAGATAATAAATCTTATTCTTATTCCATCCAAGTGAGTAATCCCTTCCTTCGGAGTTTGTTCTTGATGAATAAATTCTAGTTCCAAGTGTTTTCATCTTTTCTTTTCCGGAGTTCAATTTCCTCGGACATTTCGTCAGAACCCCATCTAAATCATCGCAACGCTCATCTTATTCTTTCATCCTTCATTTACTCTTGTCATCCTTTTGTTACCAGAGTTCTTCATGGTGGTTCTTCATGATTTAATCTTTTCTTCAAGAGTTCATCAAGATTTTGTTGGTGGAGCTCAAGTATCTTTTCTTCTCGCATCTCGAAGTGCAAGTAATTCTCCGTATTCTTTTGAAGTGGAGTTTTGCATTTCTCCGTTCTTCTCAGCTATCCAATCATTTCCGTTTGTGGTCGGTTATCACCTCATAATTTTGAGATGTTTTCCATAAGTCCACAACAAGCTTATTCTTTTCGTTGTTGAATTTTCTCAACAACTCCATCCAATCCTTCTTTCTAAGCTCTTTTCATTCCATTATTTCATTTCTCCCGGAGGCATTGCATGTTCATCTCGTCAAGTGTCATTCCATCTTGTGAAGCTCGTGTTCTATTCATCCATGTTTCAGCCGGAGTGCTGCCTAAATCCTTTCAGTCTTATCCGTTTTCTTATCTTGTTTTAACCGGAGTGGTTTCATAGTCTATCTGATTCCGTGAGCTTTCGATTCTCGTCATTCTCGTCGTTCCTCTCTTCTTATCGAGTGCTCTTGATTCTTTGCTTCTTCTCTTGAGTTCTTGTTTCACCTCATGCATTATCTCTTCCGTCTTGGTCCTAAGATCTCGGGACGAGATCTCTTGTTAGTGGAGGAGTGTTGTAACGCCTCGGATTCGATGCGCCAGGTGTCTGCCAGTTATTCGCCGTCATTGCCATGTCATTTGCTTGCGTGTTGCATTTTATCATGTCATCATGCGCATTTCATTTTGCATACGGGTTCGTCTCATGCATCCGAGCATTTTCCCCGTTGTCCGTTTCGCGATCCGGCGCTCCTATGCTCCCCGGCGTCCCCTTCTTGCCTCTCTTCGTGAGAGGGTGTTAAACTTTCTCGGAATCGACCGAGTCTGGCCAAGCGGCCTTGGTATACCACCGGTAGACCGCCTGTCAAGTTTCGTCCCATTTGGAGGTCGTTTGGTACTCCAACGGTTAACAGGGTAACCGTAAAGCCCCTCTCTCTTTGCAGCCCAACACCCCTTCCAAAGTGGGCCAAAACCCATCTAACTCCCCTCCATGCTCTTGGTCGTTCGATCACGATCGCGTGGCCGAACACTGCTCCTCATTTGGACCCTCCTAGCTCCCTCTACCTATAAATATGTGGCCTCCCCTGAAAAATCGCAGACGAAACCCTAGCTTTTCCCTCTCCGCCGCCGGACGCGTCCGCCCCCGGCCGGACACGTCCAGCCAGCCACGTCGCCCGACCAATGGGCGCGTGCCACGTCGCCCCCCTGCCGTTTTTTCCAACCCCGCGCCGCCGCGTGTCCTCCTCTCTCTCCCACCGCCGCCGGGCCCGCGGAGCCCATCTCCGGCCCGCACGGGCCCTCCCGCCACCGCCGCCCGGCCCGGCTTCCGCCGCCGCCGCCCGTCCGCTCGCCTCCGCCGCCACCGCAGTGCCCTCGCCGCCGTCCTTGCCGGTCTCGCATGCCGTGCGCTCCCTCCGGCGACCGGAGCCCGCCGCCGCGTCCTCTCCGGCGAGCCCCGCCACCTCCCGCGGATCTCCTCCAACGTCGCGCCGCCCGCTTCCCCGCGCCGATCTTCGTCTCCGGCCGGATCCGGCAAGGAGCCGCCGGATCCACCCTGTCCGCTCCCGCTAGCGACCTCCTGCCGCGGCCCCGCCATATCCGGCCGGCGCCGCCCTCCGCCGCCGTCCCGCTCGATCGGGGAGGAGCCCCGATCCGCCTGCGCCCGACCCGAGCACCTCCCAGCAGGGCCCGCAGCCCAGCGTCCCCGCGGCCTCGGCCCAGCTCCTATTGGCCCAGGGTGAGCAGCCCACTAATCTCCACCCCGGTCGCAGTTTAGTTATTTTGCGCTCATATGTTTTTTCCCCGAAAATCTGCCAGTCCCCGGATCTGCAGTAATTTTCATGCCATGTTCAGTGCATTGTATCTCTGTATCTGTAGCTCCATTTCGTGCGTGTAATATGTCAAATTGTTCGTCTCCACGAGTAAATCATTTCATTCCATTGCATCATATTCATTTGAGGTCATCTTGATGCCCGAATCATTGTTGTAAGAGTGCTTCATAATGTTTTCTGCTGTCTGTTATCAGAACGAGCTCTTTTGTCATTTTTGCCATGATTGATGTGTGCATCCTATGAGGTTGATGTCTACATGTGTTTTGATCTATGCTATGTCTTCTTTACATAGGTGCTTGCCATGTATTTTTGTGATCAATGTGGTGACTAGCACAAGCATGCAAACTAGGCATCGTGATGTTACTGATTTTAGTCCCTGTTCTGCTGTTATTTTGATGCCATGTAAACTTGATGCTACAGAGAGATCCATGCATATTTTGAGATACTTAAGTAAGCATGTTTTTAACATAGGGTTATTGTCTATCCATCCCTGCCCTTTGTTGCAATTATAGAGTAGTCTAGCATGTCATTTTCGTGCTCTACTTTTGCTTCAAAATGTTTCCTGGCAGATTGTTTACATGTTATTCAATTTGGCCAAGGTTGTTGTAGTTGATCCTTGCATGCTATGGACTTGTTCTTGCCTTGGTTGGTTACATAAACATGTCTTCTTGATGATGTTATGCTTATATTGTCATGCAATGACTTGTGGTGAGTGAATCGAGCTTGTTAAGTAGTGTACATGATCTTGCTGTTTTGCTAGGCTGAATTCTGTTATTTCGTGATGCTATATAAACATGTTGCTACTAATCATTCTATGCATAATCTAGTGATGTTCTATAAACATGTTTTGATCTACATGTCATGCTCTACCCATCCATGCGCCTGGTTGCATTTATAGCTTGTTGTAGCTTGTTCAAATCTTGCTCCAAAGTTGCTTCATAATGTTGTTGTCAGCCTGTTAACATTAAGTTCAGTTGTTTCCATGTGTTTTGCTAGTGATCCATGCACCCTATGACCTTGCTATTGCCATGCTTAGCTTCACAAACATGCCTTGTTACTGTTGGGTGCATTTTGCGTCAATGCCATGTTTGACTTGTTTTGCTCATATCTTCTAGGTCGTAGCTCCGAACTAAATGAACTTTATATGTAACTTGACTAGAATCTCGTGTAGATCATCTTTGTGCATCTTAACTTGCTGTTTAACAACTTGAACATAAGGTTTATTCAGATCTGGACCATTTTCGAAATATGCATATGAGGACTTCCCGGAATTGTTATATGTTGTTCCCGGCCTCATTTAAACTTGCCTTGATGTGTTGCTCTTGTTTGCATCATCTCTTGCCATGAGTAGCTTCATCTAGATTTGTCATGCATCATGCTTGTTCTGTATCATGCCTTGTTCATGTGTGGTATGTTTACCATGTTGTGTGCTTCTTCTCGATAGTTCCTGTTGCGTTGCGATCGTGAGGATTCGTTCGTCTACGCTCGGTTCGTCTTCGTGGCTTCATCTTCTTCATGGTTTCATTCTTCTTCCTTGCGGGATTTCAGGCAAGATGACCGCTACCCTGGATCTCACTACTATCATTGCTATGCTAGTTGTTTCGTTCTATCGCTATGCTGCGCTACCTATCACCTGTTTATCAAGCCATCCCAAATTGCCATGAACCTCTAACCTTTGACACCTTTTCTATGCAAACCGTTGTTTGGCTATGTTACCGCTTTTGCTCAGCCCCTCTTATAGCGTTGCTAGTTGCAGGTGAAGTTGAAGATTGCTCCCTGGTGGACAGGATTTTGGTTGGGATATCACAATTTCTCTTATATTATTAATGCATCTATATACTTGGTAAAGGGTGGAAGACTCGGCCTTTTGCCTAGTGTTTTGTTCCACTCTTGCCGCCCTAGTTTCTGTCATACCGGTGTTATGTTCCCGGATTTTGCGTTCCTTACGCGGGCGGGTGATTTATGGGACCCCCTTGACAGTTCGCTTTGAATAAAACTCCTCCAGCAAGGCCCAACCTTGGTTTTACCATTTGCCTCACCACCACCTATACCTTTCCCTTGGGTCGGCCAACCCGAGGGTCATCTTTATTTTAGCCCCCCCGGGCCAGTGCTTGTCTAAGTGCTGGTCCAAACCGAGCGATGTCCGGCGCCCCCTGGGCAACCAGGGTCTATGCCAACCCGATGTCTTGCTCATCCGGTGTGCCCTGAGAACGAGATATGTGCAGCTCCTATCGGGATTTGTCGGCACAGCGGGAGGCTTTGCTGGTCTTGTTTTACCATTGTCGAAATGTCTTGTAAACCGGGATTCCGAGTCTGATCGGATCTTCCTGGGAGAAGGTCTATTCCTTCGTTGATCGTGAGAGCTTGTCATGGGCTAAGTTGGGACACCCCTGCAGGGTATAATCTTTCGAAAGCCGTGCCTGCGGTTATAGGTAGATGGGAATTTGTTAATGTCCGGTTGTAGATAACTTGACACCAGATCCGAATTAAAACGCATCAACCGTGTGTGTAGCCGTGATGGTCTCTTTTCGGCGGAGTCCGGGAAGTGAACACGGTTTATGTGTTATGTTTGACGTAAGTAGGAGTTTAGGATCACTTCTTGATCATTGCTAGCTTCACGACTGTTCCTTTTGCTCTCTTCTCGCTCTTATTTGCGTATGTTAGCCACCATATATGTTTAGTCGCTGCTGCAGCCTCACCACTTTACCCCTTCCTTTCCTTTTAAGCTTTGCTAGTCTTGATACCCATGGTAATGGGATTGCTGAGTCCTCGTGGCTCATAGATTACTACAACAACAGTTGCAGGTACAGGTTGTGCGATGATCATGACGCGAGAGCGATGCTTGCTTGCATTGAGTTCTTCTTCTGCTTCTTCGATCAGGGATAGGTTCCAGGTCGGCAGCCTGGGCTAGCAGGGTGGATGTCGTTTGAGTTTCTGTTTGTGTTTCATCCGTAGTCGGATGATGCTCTTTTGTATTGTGATGTTGTATTCGTGTGGCATTGTTATGCCTTATGTATGTATCCCCATCTATTATGTAATGTTGATGTAATGATATCCACCTTGCAAAAGCGTTTCAATATGCGGGTCTATCCTTGGTGGGACCTTCGAGTTCCTTTTGGATAGGGTCGCATATTGGGCGTGACATGAAAAGAAAGTAGAGTAACCAAGTTACGATCTATTTTCTAGTTGAGATCAAAAAGTTTAGGAGATATGAAGTACCACGTCTCTTGCAGCGCCGTGTAGGCATCGGGGGTGCGATGGCTATCGGTGGCATTGAAGCAGATCTGTGACGGTAGATAGGTGCATCGGGGGACAATTCCCAATGTGGTGGAAGAGAAGGTCGTGTGAGCGTCCCCGGCAAAGAGGACGACGTTGCCGATGAAGCGAGAGGATGCGATGCAAGGCTCTTGGTCCATCGTCGTGGATGACAAACATCCATCTCTAGCAGTGGACGACGCGGTCTTTGTAGGCACTCTGTCCTGGTGGAGGACGGTGGCGATGGATGTGGTGGAGGATGGCGGTGATGGATAGGGTGGAGGATGGCGGTGATGGATGGGGTGGCGGACGGAGGCTGGTTTGGGGATGGTGTTCTAGCACGGACGGTGTATGAATGGGAAAATTGAGGGAGAAGTACGGGGAACCATGTTTCTGGGACGCGCCTGTCTGAAATATGGGAAAGTAACGAACTTAGCCCCCATTCAAAATTTGGATGTCTCGTCGATTGGGGATACGACGGTAATGTCGCATCTCACAAATATTGACCCAGAGCGATTTCGGGCGAGGAGAGGGTGGTTGGCGCCCATGGTTGGCTCCCACGGTGTATGAACGGGGCTGACAGGTAGGGCGGTTGTGTCACGTTTGGGTGAAGTTACCAACTTGCCCCTATTGAAAATATTTGTCTACATCGATTTCGGCCGAGTCGAGTTTGTTTTGCCACCCACCGTGTATGAATGGGGAAATGGAGGGAGAAACAGAGGTCTTTCGGACGAGATTGAACCAAATATATTTTGCCGCCCTTGTTTGGCGCCCACCGTGTTGGAATGGGCTCAGAGGCGGTCGTGTCACGCCTAATTGAAGTTACTAACCTACCCCTATTTAGAGCAGTGGAAATCAGCCGATGGATTGTCCGTGTAATGGGTAGACAGTAATTTCCATCTCCCAAACACTTGGCTTCGGGCAGCCAACGTGGGCGTGGACATTTTGCCGCTTCTTTATAATATTGGGACAATAAGCATACACGTTTACTGTGGGATATCGGGTTCCGGCAAAACCGTTAAGGTTTGAACTCTGGGGTGCGTGCGAAGATCTTCCCCCTACCGATCCACGTCCCAACGCCTCGCTGCGAATCTAAGCTACACAATGAACAACACAAGGGACGCAAGGTTTATACTGGTTTGGGCCACCGTTGTGGTGTAATACCCTAATCAAGTGTGTGGTGTGGTGGATTGCCTCAGGGCCTGATGATGAACAGTACAGAGGAAGAACAGCCTCGCGAGAGGTGTTCTTGGGCTGGTGCAGTGAACTACTTGGGTGAGTTCGATCGCCGCTGGATCTGATGAGAACTCTATGAGATCAGATCCCCTCTACTGTGGTGGCTATCTCTATATATAGAGGCCCTGGTCCTCTTCCCAAATTTTGAGCGGGAAGGGAGCCAACAACGGCCATTTTGAAGGGGAACATCTAGTACAAGTTATCCTGACTAAAGTTGGTCTTCGACTACCAAAGGCACTGGCGATGACGCCATCTTGGGCTCCACGGTAACCTTTGTCCTGCCGCTCTGCTGGTCTTGGTCTTGTTGCACCGAAATGGTAACCTTTGCTTGATACCTTGGTACTCCGCGCCTGCGCTTGCCCCCTTTGCACCAAAGAGGGAACAAGGACATTGCGTAGGCCGGCGCTCGCCTGGCACCCGCTTGGTCTCAATCATCATGGCTTGCGTCATGGGCACCTCGCGAGGTACCCCTGCCTTGATCTCTCTGCCTCCTCGCGAGCCTGCCTGGTGAGGCCGCCCTTGAGGAAGCCTTGAGTCGTCCACCCTGCGAGTCTTGGCCCCTCGCAAGGATCTTGAGCTTGAGTTAATGAAGATGGACCGTACTGGGCCACCCCTTGAGCCACGCCGCAGGCCGCAGCAGGCAAGTCTGGGGACCCCCATTCCCAGAACGCCGACAGTAGCCCCCGGGCCCAAGGTGCGCTCGGACTTGGCTTAGCAGCAAAGTGAAAGGGCAAGTGTGGAGCGCCGCGGGCCCCAACAGCCTGCGGCCTTGGTCACCGCGTGGTGGTTGATTGGACGTGGGCGTCTCGGCTTCCCCATGCTACCTCGGCAACTGCCTGATTTGACGGGTCCCTGCTGCATGCAAAAACAGTCATGATTACCTGTGATCGTGGAGGCCGACGGTTGGCCTCCCTTGGGTTATATATGTGGGAGGGCGCAGGCCCCCACTGCACATCTCCCTTCCCCCGCTTGCTTCTTCTTCCTCCCTGCTCTAGTCGCCCGCCGTGTCCCATGGCACCGACGAAGAGGTCCTCGGCCGTGGAGAAGGGGAAAACTCGCTGGGAAGGGCCCGACTCCCCTCTGCCCAAGCGCGGCCGAGGTCGCCCCCGCAAGCACCCCGCGACTCCTGCGATGGCTCCTCGTGGTCGCGGCGGTGGTCCCTCAAGCGGTGACGGCCGCCCGGTGGGTGAGGGAAGGCGTGTTGTGGCTACACGGCCTCCCAGGCCGCGCTTCCACTCGGCCGAGGTGCTGCTAGAGTTTGTCGTGTGGTCGGCGGACCCGGCCGGTAACTGGCTCCAGCTTCCCCGCTTCTTCTCCAGCGAGCTGGCGCTCCTGGCGACCTCTGGCTCCAGGCAGACGGCTGCTGCAGCAGGGCTTCCTGGGTTTCGGTGGAGATCTCCATCGTCGGGAACATGGCCTTGGCCCACGGCAGGCAGATGTTTGCCCGCACGCGGGCCTGGGCCGGTGGTGCACCCTGCACTTCAAGTTTTACGGCGACGCAACCCTCTACGCGAGGGTGTTCGGAGAATACGGCCCCGTTTTGGGTGCTGCCCTGAAGACGATGACGGTGACCAAGTGATGGGACTTGGCGACGGCCGCCACGAGGATGGAGGCGAGCCAGCTGTCGGTGGCGCTCGCAGCTTGCCAAGCTTCAGCGGCTCCCCCTCTGGTGACAGCTCCTCCAGCAGCAGCCGCGATCAACCATCGCGCCGCCACGCTTGCTTCGAGGGTGGTTGTGGGTCATCCCACCGTCGTGGCTCGGTGAAGCGTGAGGAGGAGTCTGATTGAGCTCAGGAGGGCGGTGTGAATCCCCCCTCACGAGCCGTCGCCAGGCATGCCGCATTTTTTTGTTTATCTCCTTTTCCTGCATAGAGAGAGAGAGAGGTATGGAGCCCCGTCGGGGCGTGCTGGACTATTGCCCTTAATTATTATGCTACTTCTATCATTCCCATGCTATGTTGTGGTGTTGCGGCTATGTGCTTGTGCGTAGGAACAACTTAGCTCGAGGGGCTCGCTGTAGTTTTCGCCTCGCGAGGTACCTGCCTGAGGCCTCGCCGGGCGTCTCGAGGCCTGCAAAAAATTAGCCTGGAGGATAGCTTTTGAACCTTTACCGTGAGGGTGAACAGCTCAGATCCTGTGTTTGCGTCGCAATGCCCATGGGGCATGGACCGGGAGGGGTGCTCCCGCAGTGAACTTGAGTGAGGAAGCCTCACAAAATTAGGCAAGAAGGTGCTCACGAGGGCGCGCGTGCAGCCCCCTCGCGAGGCTTGTGAAAGAGAGGACGAGTTAGGCAAAAAAAGGAAACAGAGACAGAGAATCACGGGCTGGGGACGGCAAACAACACTAGAAGCAACTCCAATAAAGTTTCGAACAAGGGTGAACAAGCCAACTGCGGAAAGCAAACGAAAAGCCGTGTCCAGCACCTAGTCTAGTCTTCGACGTCTTCTCACCAGCGCGGAGCTAAGTGCTGCCCCTGGGCATGGGCGGGAGCCCCCGAGGCCAAAGGGCGCCACTCCGGAGACTCCGGGACGTGTACAGCCCCAACTCATTATTACGTGAGAGTGTCACGGGCGGCGAGCTTCACAGGCATTGGCCTTCTTCACAGGCACCAGGCCTTTTCTTGAGGCGACAAGCTTCACAGGCACTGGGCCTTCTTAGCAGGCACTGGGCCTTACTTCAAGGGTAGAATCTCCGGAGGTGCTGAATGTTCCACGCGTTCGGAATAGGCACCGTTCCTGGGTCTCCAAGCGCGCGGCGCCAGGTCTGGAAACATGAACAACCTTGAACGGGACCTCCCACATGGGTGAGAGCTTGTGCAGCCCTTCCCTGGAGAGCACCCGCCTGAGCACGAGGTCACCTACCTCGAGAGTCCTGGGCGGATGTTGTGGCAGTGGTACCGCCGCAGCGCCTGCTGGTATCTTGCCGCCCGTAGCGCGGCCTCCTGACGGTGTTCCTCCCCGAGCACAAGATCCATCCCCCGCATGGCGTCCTGCTGCGCTTCGTCAAATGCCAGGACCCGCACGGAGTGACGCCTGACCTCGTGAGGGAGGACCGCCTCTGCTTTGTAGACGAGGAAGAACGGGGTTTCGCCTATCGACTTGCTGGCGGTAGTGCGGATAGACCATAGCACGGACTGGAGCTCATTGTACCAACCCCTGCTGCCGGCCTCCAGCTTCTTCTTTAAGGTCCTGGATTTGAGGTCTTTCAGGACCTCTACGTTGGCACGTTCATCTTGGCTGTTGCTCTGAGGGTGTGCCACCGAAGCGTAGCATATCTGCGTTCCAAGGTTAGCACAATATGTTTTGAAGAGACTGTTACTGAACTGCGAACCGTTGTCGGTGATGATGCGATTAGGCACCCCGAATCTGCTCACGAGGCCCTTGATGAACTTGACTGTGGAGCCAGCTGGGATGGTGCGGACAGCTTGCACCTCTTCCCACTTGGTCAACTTGTCAATGGCAACGTAGAGGTAGCGATAGCCCCCTAGCACCCGGGGAAACGGGCCCAAACTGTCTAGCCCCCAAACCACGAAAGGCCACGAGAGTGGAATGGTCTGCAGGCCCTAAGCTGGCTGGTGAATCTGCTTGGCGTGGAATTGACAGGCTTCAAATGCATTCACCAGCTCGATTGTATCGTTGAGTGTTGTAGGCCAATAAAACCCATTGCGAGACACCTTGCCGACGAGGGTCCGCGATGACGAGTGGTGCCCACAGTCTCCATCGTGAATGTCTGCCAGCAACTCCTTCCCCTGTTCCCTGGAGATGCAACGCAGGGAAACACCATTGGGCCGCTTTCGGTAGAGCTCTCCATCTTGGATGCAGTAGGCCGTGGCCTGGCGGGCCACGCATTCTGCAGCCTCTTCTTTCTCTGGTAGAGTCTCTTGCATTAGGTAATCCTTGAGCTCCGCAGTCCAGCTTCCTTCCTGAGGCTCCAGCACCAGGAGCAAGCGTCCTCCTGAGGTCGGGCCATAGGCCGGGGCTCCTGAGGCAGGCGGTTGAGGGAGCTCCTCCCGAGGTTACGCTGTGCTTGATAGTGACGGTGCTGCTGAGGGCTTGAAGATTCATTCCTCGAAAACGCCAGGCTCCTGAGGTAGCCGCCTCAATGCCCTCTTGGCGATGTCATCAGCCTCCTGATTGGTGCCGCGAGGCACATGCTGCAGCTCCAGCCCCAAAAACTGTGTTTCCATTGTCAGGACCCCGACTCAATGTCACATCAATCTAGCCTGTAACACCTCATATCACTTTGCGGCCTCACGCACGGTATTCCCACGGTGTCGCCTTACCTTTGCCCGGGACCGTTTGCGCCTTTTGGCTCGCGTATATGATGATGTCGCTAGCATCCATATGATAAGGAGCCCGGGCTGACATGACTAGTCGTAAACCCAAAGTGGCACAAACTTACAGGCACAGGCATCCATGACCCAGCATCGAACGTGTCGGTCATCAGCGAGTGAATCCAGGCTGTAGCACTGGCTAGCAGGACTCTGGTATTTATCGCGTGACATTTCCCCGAAGGGACAGACACAGGAACGAAGAAGGACACATGACGGCCAGCCTAAGTGTTCCAGAGCAGTAGCAAGCTACCATGGCTCAGTGGAAACACTAGGAGACATTTCCCGGTAAGAGAGGCTACTAAGAATAAACAACTAGATAGTCAGATCCCACACATACCAAGCATTTCAATAACATACACACAATATGCTCGATATGTGCAAATACAACAAGGCATCACAACATGACTCTACGACACAAGTATGTACTCATTAGGCTCCGAGGAGCGAGATATTACAAACAGGGGTCTCATGACCCAACATTCAGAGCATATAAATCAAAACATAAGCGGAAGCTATCATGTCTGAGTACAGACATCTATAAATGAAAAAGGCTGAGAAGCCTGACTATCTACCAAATCCTGCCGAGGCACAAGATCGTAGCTGAGGTAACAAGCTAAACGTCGAAGTCCACGCGAAACTACTAGTGAGACTGAAGTCTCTCTGCAAAAACATAAAATAGGCAAACGTTAGTACAAATGTACCCACCAAGACTTACATCAGAACTAACTACATATGCATCATTATCAACAAAGGGGATGGTGGGGTTTAACTGCAGCAAGCCAGCTTTGACTCGGTGGCTAACCTAAACTACGACTGCAAGTGACTCTTTTGAGGTGGCGCACATGAGTCCACATATTCACCATATCAATACACCACTATGGATCCGCTCCCGTCTCCCTACGAGAACGCCATCCGTAGCACTCACGCTTATCTTGCGTATTTTAGAGTATCCACTTTCACTTGACTATGAACTGATATAAGCAACCCAGAAGTCCTTTTCCGCGGACACGGCTATTTGAATAGATGATGTTAACCCTGCAGGGGTGTACTTCTTCACACATGCTCTCACCACTTACCGCCGTTTACACGACATGTACTCGGCAACCTTCAAGCGGAAGCCCAGCGAGGGTGTCGGCCACGACCTGACTAACCACACAAGTCTCTCGTCCAGGTTTATCGCCTATTCGGGTTCCATCCGCAAGGAGATCCGGCCGGGGTGTCGCTCACGGCCCCAAACGATGTGTGCAGGGTTCCCAAGCCCACCTCGACGGGTGGATCTATGCTTGGTACACCGTGCCACTATGCCTAGTCTGTCCCAAGCCCACCTGTACCGGGTGCCACTTGGTAGACTACTAACACTACCTACAAACACCAGAAACTAGTTGCAACTCCTGGACAGAGATCAAGTTGATTAATAAGTCGAGAGAGCTTGGAGCGCCCGGAGCCCAATGTGTGGTAGTAACTGTTCATGGATCACAAACACAGAACTCAGTTCCTGAGGACGGCTGCAATGAGACAACCCACCATGTACTCCTACATGGCCTCTCACCGCTACCTTCACCAAATCGTGTTCACACACTTAGCTCACACATAGTAGGACATATTTACACACCTCCAATTCATCCCCGATGAATCAGACCTGACTCAACTCTAAGCAGTAGCAGGCATGACAAACAAGCATGAATGAGTAGGCACAACAGGGCTCGAACAACTCCTACTCATGCTAGTGGGTTTCATCTATTTACTGTGGCAATGACAGGTCATGCAGAGGATAAAGGGGTTCAACTACCGCAGCATATAACAGTTGAATCGGTGTTGTCCTAATGCAGTAAAAGAGAGCAGGAGCGAGAGAGTAGGATTGTATCGGAATGAACAAGGGGGTTTTGCTTGCCTGGCACTTCTGAAGATAATATAGCTCTTCATCGGTGTCATCGATCACATCGTCGGTATCACGTCTATCGAGAGGGGGCAATCACCGACAACTGAGTAAAAACACAATCAATGCAATGCACAATATGATGCATGAATGTGACATGGCAATATGCTGTGGTTTGTGCTAATGCAACTAAAACCAGATTAAATGAAGTTGGTTTGAATCCAAGATTCAAACTCAAACTCCATATGTGGATATTTAAATGCCATTAATATGATTTGTGCTAAACAGCATCTATAAGTTGTTCTAACATGCATGAAACCAGTACAGATGGATAGATTGGATTTTTCTGATCATTTTTCATATATAAATTATTTCATTCTGAGTTACGGTTGAATTTCTATGATTTATTGAAGTTTTAGCTATTTTTCTGGAATTTCCTGATTATTTATAAAATAAACTAAATTCCAGAAAAGGAATATTGCGTCAGCATGGCGTCATGCTGACCTCAGCAGAGTCAACAGGGCAGCCTCGGGTCAAACCTGACCAGGGGGCCCACTGGTCAGTGACACACCGCTGGCATGAGTCACTGACGTGAGGGGCCGGTCAAAGGCCACGTCAGCAAGTCAAACTAACGTGTGGGACCAGCTGGGTTAATAACTAATCTAAACATAACATTAAGTTAAACTAAACAGGCACTGGGCCCACATGGCAGTGAAACAGTGGCTAAATAAGTTAGAATAAACTAAACTAATTAACAGGGGGCTGGCCCCACCTGTCATCGACCCAGGGGAGGTCAAACCCCTGGTCAACAGGGCCCAACCCGCCGGCGGTTCGTCGCCGGTGGCAACAGGCGCGGCGAAGGGCTCGGGCTCGCTCCTCCGGCGTCCAAATGGACGGAGGAGAGCGGCTACGGAGAGCTGGAGCTCACCCGCGCCCGTTTCAGCAAGCAGCAGCAGCTAGGGCGGCCGGAGACAATGGCCTCGAGCTCGGCAGCGGCGGCCGGAGCTCGGGCGTGCTCGGGTTCGGCGTTACACGGCACAGCGAGATCAACTGAGGGGCTCTACGGGTTACTGGGGTCATCAGGAGCACTCGGAGGCAACGAGCGCAGGTGGAGGAGCTCGGGAGCACGAAGCTCACTGTCCATGGCGGCGGCCGGAGCTCGGGTTCGGCGGGGCAGCTAGCTAGGGGACGAAATCAAGTGCACGGAGTGAGGGGAAGATAAGAGGAGCTCACGAGGAGTCGATTGGAGCAGACGGCGAGCTCGGGGAGGCACCGGAGGCAGCAAATCAACGACGACGATCTCCGGTGGCCGACGAGGGGAACGGCGGTGCTTGCGACGTCCAGGGGCTTCCAGCGTCGGGCGGCTCGATGAGGAGGAAGAGAGGGACGAGGCAGAGCTCATGGGCGTGTCGAAGAGGCTCGAGGATGGCTGCGGCCGCGCGAGCGCTGGTCGGCGGCGACGGGCTCCGTTCGGTCGCGGGAGGGAGAGAGAGCAAAGGGGGATAGGGACGGAGGGAGAGACACGGGAGAGTGAGAGAGGGTCGAGGGGGCCGCGTGGCATCTCCAGGGAGTAGCGGAGGCAAGCAGGGAGGCAGGAGGTGACCGAGCGCGTGCCGGGGTGCGTCGGCCACGCATGCTGCCTACTGGCACGAGGAAGACGACAGGGGGAAGTGGAGATGGGCTGGGCCGGCTTCTGCAGCAGGCCGCACAGGTAGGCGCCAGGTAGGTCTTCTGCTCTTTTTTTTATATTTCTGTTCTGTTTTTCTTTTATTTAATCTTTTGCCACTGTTTAAAAATCAAAACAAATTCAAAAACAGTACCAAATATCCTCTGGATATTTTTATGTTGCTGAATGGGCTGATCCAAATGCACATAAAATGTTCTAGGGTATTTGAAAGTATATTATATACATATTATGAATATAATTCCAAATGCAACTAGAATAATGATTTAAATTCAGTGCTCAAAATATTCCTCCAAAATGTTCATTATTTTTGGTTTGGTGCAAAACCCTTGCCAAAATATAACCAACATTATTTAAGGCCATTTTGGAAACATTGAATGCATTTTCCAGGGTTCTTTGCCCCTCTTTTATTTACGTTTTTGAGGCTTCCAAAATTCCTCAGTTCAAGTTTCAAAAATTTAAACATGATGCAAGCAAGATGCAAACACTAGACAGCACCAGAAGCTAGGGATGTGACAACACACCCCCACTAAACAAAAATCTCATCCCGAGATTCAAGCGTAGGGTAAGGTGAAGGGGGAACGCAAACTAGCACAATCTTCACGATCCTGGTTGCACTTCAAATGAACGTTGATTCGTTCACCATCATTGACTCGAAGTCTTGCTCTGAGAACTCCAACTATCATGACAACGAGAGGAAGGAAGGACCCCAAAAGAATCGTTCTTCTCGAAGGTCGAACAACTCAGGATTAACTCACGGAATGAGACATAGCAACATCTCTCGAGCCGAGAGACGAAGCACACCTCTAGCGGAATGGAGTGGAATAAATGACGGAGGTTTACCAGGTAGACTACAATTCCACACTTAAAAGGTGGTAAACGATTGTCAACATAGCGAGGAGTTGAGTTGCCATGATACCACAACGAGGCACCTTAGGGATGGTGACTCGTAGATTATTACCTTAAGTGGCAAAAAGAATTACCTTTGATTCAGAGATCATTGAAACTCTTTATACCAGCTTAAGGCAAATCACAATCGATCATTTGGAGGAGTTCGGTAGAATGACATACTCGGACTAGTATGGATGATGTGGATTACCTTGTTGAAGACAACACAAGGGATAATTTTGGTAACCGGGGAGAAGCTCAACAGTAGAGCGCGAGCCCACTGTTTGAAAAGTTATAGCATAACCGAGGGAACTGAGAGCAATCCAGTTAGTGCCGATGATAACACCTAGCGCTTGTGCGTGCTCTCAAGAACTTGAGCATTTCCATAATCATCAAGGTTTTACCAACATCCATGTCAAGGGTGCTGACAACACAACATACTACCATGATGACTAGCGATGGACGATGCAGATGCAAAGGAGGATAACATTTTCTCAGATTTCACCTTAGCGAGGCCAAGGGGACGAAATCTGGATGATCGACCGAGCGACATTTAGCACTCCGCTTCTAATGTTCTCCTTGATGTACTAGCGTATCCCATTCCTTGAAATGGTCTGGTATCTAGAACATCAAGTCAAGGTCGTACTTCGGAAACACAAAAAAAATCCATAAGGAACATCTAAGGAGTAAATCCTACGAAGTCCTTATGGGGAGGTGGCCAACTTCCTTAATCAAGATATTATAATAACAGGTCTTCCGGCTGGGTGTGTTGGCCACGACATCCACTTTACCGGTTTCCGAGGGACCAATATTATAGTTCTTGGGAAATGTTCCAAACCATCATATCTGCCTGAGATTCAGATCTGGGGTGTGTCAGGATATTCCAGACTCATCGAGTCTAGGAAGAAAAAATGAAAGTTTGCAACACAAATCGACGGGATGACGTTGCGAGATTCTCGGGGAGTGAACTACGATAGCAAGCTCCAAAACATGAGCCGGTTCTGCTAAACAGATGTGAACACGCTGTCCTAGACAAGCATGACCATGTAGTAGTCTTATAGTAAAACACTATCGAGTTCAGGTTGGGAACCATAATCGAGGATATTGAAGTCCTTGCATAAGGCATGCTCTTAAGAAGGAACTTCCTTTCCTTGAACAAATCAATCAGTGGCTTGGTGTGCTAGGGGATACATATGGAATGAAGATGATCAGTCTATCAGACCACAGAATACTTCGCACATGCATGACTGACTTGGGATGATTCCAGAGGAGCAAAAACAAACTTTCTCGAATTCACGGCGGCAAATTACATCAAATGCACGTGAATCAGAGGAAATCACTTCTTCCATACAACATATACTTCATGAGCGGGGCATGAAGAAAATGCTTACACAAGTTTCCATCACTAGCTTAATGTTCAACAAAATCATGGAGGAGACAAGGATGTTGTCGATGGGCTCAACAACAATTCATCCAGGTTTCCTTTTAAAAGGAATTCCATAGTTAAGTGAACACGGTGATAGCATTGGTCAGACCAAAGAATATAATGGTGTATGCTTGAGGAAAAACCACGAGTAAGACAACATTACGAACATCGTTGGTTCTGACTTGATTTGAGGATAGCCCATACTCAAATCAGAGTTTTGGTTAGGACGATAGGTCCAGCAATTGATCGCGAGGATCAATCAATGAAGATATCACCTTTCTTCAACACACACACAAGATATCCCTTAAAATGAACTAAGTCGGACAAGCTTTTATCTTCCAACTCTCCAAGTTGTTGTTTAACTCAACCAACTAGCTCAGGGTATCCAACACAGATTCTTGGAGAAGGGGTGGTTTACAGGAATAAACCAACTTGTTCACGAACTCAACATAGCGGCCAGATGACAACCTGGTAATACTTTCGAGAAGATATTTGGAAAATCACAAACCACCGATATGTTGCATAAGCTTGAGAACAACCTTGCTTTTCAGGGCAAGACGATATGATCCCAAGAGCGAGGGACTAACTCAATCCTAACTCATTGATCGGAGAGTGCATCGGAAATAAGGACTAGGTAGCACGATTAATCTTAGAATCATGATTCAAGAACCAACACACTAAGAATAAAATTATTGTCCTTTAACTACCAAGCAACAAGGTTTCTATGAGTATTGATTTCACACATCACGATTCACTTGTCGATATTCCGGTTGCAACAACACGGGAACCGAGAAATGAATAATGATGGAGAGAAGTATCACTGTGTCAAGAGTTCATAGGATGGTGTGCAATTCCCATGACATTCTTGATATGAAGATGGTAATACTCCAAGGTAGAACAGAGCAAAAGCAAGATTAGCAATTTGTTCTGCGGAGTACGATTGCTTTGACCCAATCCTGGAAATGGACAAGATACTGGAGTTTGTTTCTCCTAGTCATTCCAGAATAGAATGGCTTAACGGACCACAAGAGTAATAGGAATGCACGCATACTCTTGACTATCAAATGATAGATGAGGGTCAGAAGACGACTAAGAGGGACAACTCAAAGAGCATATGGTTTCTGAGTAGTGGATGCATAGGTTAGTATGTCGAAACAAGTTCAACAAGTTTCTTCCGGATAACCCATGCAGAAAAGTAGAACTGGCAGAGTCGCAATATAGAATGGAGAACTCATCGAGGGCACTCCTCTTGTGATCTTTTGATCCAACAAACTTCTGCCATAAAGTGGTTCATAGTATTTGGAAGAAGGAAATACCACGAACTTCGAGGACTATTGCAAAGGTTGCTAATAACCTAAAGGAACGAGCAAAACTATCAACATGAAGCAAGTAGGGTGAATCTCGGGTTCAAAACCCAGGAGTAGAATACCTACTACTAAGTGGCATCACGGGATGCTTTCGAGAATGATGGCCAGAATCATCACACTGGGAACACAAAGCATGGCTGGATTACTAGGTGATCCCCTTAAGACACCTAGGGTCAATATAATAGCTCCAACATATACGTCGAGGCAATAGAGTACCTCAACTCACTGATTAGTGTGGTTAACCTGGCCAGAAAGGTCATCGAAATCAGAGGGAAAGGATTTTGCAATTGCATCAGATTATTTAGAAACCTGGGATGACTCGGACAGCATAACGGCTGTAAATGCTCGAAGGATTGGAGACATGCTAGAAAAATGGTGGCATAACCACTCAGAAGCACAATATCAAGGTTTCAAGATCAACAGTTAACATACAGAAGATAGTAGGAACTGAACTGAGGCTTGAATCAACAATCTTATAAGTCTACGGATTAGTAACACGTGATCCTAATAGAAAGAAGAGAAGGCCTAGTTCTTAACCCCGTAGGAAAGATAAGATGACTCAGATCAGAAGGGCATAAGATATAAGGAGTAAAAAGAGCCTTACGTTCCCATCCCACAATCAATTCCCTTATATAACTAAAGCATTTATAGACTCAACTTCGACCAGTTTGGCTTGGTAATCCTACAGGCAGTCAAGCTCTGATACCAACGCTGTCAGGAGCCCGACTCAATGTCACATCGATCTAGCCTGTAACACCTCATATCACTTTGCGGCCTCACGCACGGTATTCCCACGGTGTCGCCTTACCTTTGCCCGGGACCGTTTGCGCCTTTTGGCTCACGTATATGATGATGTCGCTAGCATCCATATGATAAGGAGCCCGGGCTGACATGACTAGTCGTAAACCCAAAGTGGCACAAACTTACAGGGACAGGCATCCATGACCCAGCATCGAACGTGTCGGTCATCAGCGAGTGAATCCAGGCTGTAGCACTGGCTACCAGGACTCTGGTATTTATCGCGTGACATTTCCCCGAAGGGACAGACACAGGAACGAAGAAGGACACATGCCGGCCAGCCTAAGTGTTCCGGAGCAGTAGCAAGCTACCATGGCTCAGTGGAAACACTAGGAGGACATTTCCCGGTAAGAGAGGCTACTAAGAATAAACAACTAGATAGCCAGATCCCACACATACCAAGCATTTCAATAACATACACACAATATGCTCGATATGTGCAAATACAACAAGGCATCACAACATGACTCTACGACACAATTATGTATTCATTAGGCTCCGAGGAGCGAGATATTACAAACAGGGGTCGCATGACCCAACATTCAGAGCATACAAATCAAAACACAAGCGGAAGCTATCATGTCTGAGTACAGACATCTATAAATGAAAAAGGCTGAGAAGCCTGACTATCTACCAAATCCTGCCGAGGCACAAGATCGTAGCTGAGGTAACAAGCTAAACGTCGAAGTCCACGCGAAACTACTAGTGATACTGAAATCTCTCTGCAAAAACATAAAATAGGCAAACGTGAGTACAAATGTACCCAGCAAGACTTACATCAGAACTAACTACATATGCATCATTATCAACAAAGGGGATGGTGGGGTTTAACTGCAGCAAGCCAGCATTGACTCGGTGGCTAACCTAAACTACGACTGCAAGTGACTCTTTTGAGGTGGCGCACACAAGTCCACATATTCACCATATCAATACACTACTATGGATCCGCTCCCGTCTCCCTACGAGAACGCCATCCGTAGCACTCACGCTTATCTTGCGTATTTTAGAGTATCCACTTTCACTTGTCTATGAACTGGTATAAGCAACCCAGAAGTCCTTTTCCGCGGACACGGCTATTCGAATAGATGATGTTAACCCTGCAGGGGTGTACTTCTTCACACATGCTCTCACCACTTACCGCCGTTTACACGACATGTACTCGGCAACCTTCAAGCGGAAGCCCAGCGAGGGTGTCGGCCACGACCTGACTAACTACACAAGTCTCTCGTCCAGGTTTATCGCCTATTCGGGTTCCATCCGCAAGGAGATCCGGCCGGGGTGTCGCTCACGGCCCCAAACGATGTGTGCAGGGTTCTCAAGCCCACCTCGACGGGTGGATCTACGCTTGGTACACCGTGCCACTGTGCCTAGTCTGTCCCAAGCCCACCTGTACCGGGTGCCACTTGGTAGACTACTAACACTACCTACAAACACCAGAAACTAGTTGCAACTCCTGGACAGAGATCAAGTTGATTAATAAGTCGAGAGAGCTTGTAGCGCCCGGAGCCCAATGTGTGGTAGTAACTGTTCATGGATCACAAACACAGAACTCAGTTCCTGAGGACGGCTGCAATGAGACAACCCACCATGTACTCCTACATGGCCTCTCACCGCTACCTTTACCAAATCGTGTTCACACACTTAGCTCACACATAGTAGGACATGTTTACACACCTCCAATTCATCCCCGATGAGTCAGGCCTGACTCAACTCTAAGCAGTAGCAGGCATGACAAACAAGCATGAATGAGTAGGCACAACAGGGCTCAAACAACTCCAACTCATGCTAGTGGGTTTCATCTATTTACTGTGGCAATGACAGGTCATGCAGAGGATAAAGGGGTTCAACTACCGCAGCATATAACAGTTGAATCGGTGTTGTCCAAATGCAGTAAAAGAGAACAGGAGCGAGAGAGTAGGATTGTATCGGAATGAACAAGGGGGTTTTGCTTGCCTGGCACTTCTAAAGATAATATAGCTCTTCATCGGTGTCATCGATCACATCGTCGGTATCACGTCTATCGAGAGGGGGCAATCACCGGCAACTGAGGAAAAACACAATCAATGCAATGCACAATATGATGCATGAATGTGACATGGCAATATGCTGTGGTTTGTGCTAATGCAACTAAAACCAGATTAAATGAAGTTGGTTTGAATCCAAGATTCAAACTCAAACTCCATATGTGGATATTTAAATGCCATTAATATGATTTGTCCTAAACAGCATCTATAAGTTGTTCTAACATGCATGAAGCTAGTACAGATGGATAGATTGGATTTTTCTGATCATTTTTCATATATAAATTATTTCATTCTGAGTTACGGTTGAATTTATATGATGTATTGAAGTTTTAGCTATTTTTCTGGAATTTCCTGATTATTTATAAAATAAACTAAATTCCAGAAAAGGAATATTGTGTCAGCATGGCGTCATGCTGACCTCAGCAGAGTCAACAGGGCAGCCTCGGGTCAAACCTGACCAGGGGGCCCACTGGTTAGTGACACACCGCTGGCATGAGTCACTGACGTGAGGGGCTGGTCAAAGGCCACGTCAGCAAGTCAAACTGACGTGTGGGACCAGCTGGGTTAATAACTAATCTAAACATAACATTAAGTTAAACTAAACAGGCACTGGGCCCACATGGCAGTGAAACAGTGGCTAAATAAGTTAGAATAAACTAAACTAATTAACAGGGGGCTGGCCCCACCTGTCATCGACCCAGGGGAGGTCAAACCCCTGGTCAACAGGGCCTAACCCGCCGGCGGTTCGTCGCCAGTGGCAACAGGCGCGGCGGAGGGCTCGGGCTCGCTCCTCCGGCGTGCAAATGGACGAAGGAGAGCGGCTACGGAGAGCTGGAGCTCACCCGCGCCCGTTCAGCAAGCAGCAGCAGCTAGGGCGGCCGGAGACAATGGCCTCGAGCTCGGCAGCGGTGGCCGGAGCTCGGGCGTGCTCGGGTTCGGCGTTACACGGCACAGCGAGATCAACTGAGGGGCTCTACGGGTTACTGGGGTCATCAGGAGCACTCGGAGGCAACGAGCGCAGGTGGAGGAGCTCGGGAGCACGAAGCTCACCGTCCATGGCGGCGGCCGGAGCTCGGGTTCGGTGGGGCAGCTAGCTAGGGGACGAAATCAAGTGCACGGAGTGAGGGGAAGAGAAGAGGAGCTCACGAGGAGTCGATTGGAGCAGACGGCGAGCTCGGGGAGGCACCGGAGGCAGCAAATCGACGGCGACGATCTCCGGTGGCCGACGAGGGGAATGGCGGTGCTTGCGACGTCCAGGGGCTTCCGGCGTCATGCGGCTCGGTGAGGAGGAAGAGAGGGACGAGGCGGAGCTCGTGGGCGTGTCGGAGAGGCTCGAGGATGGCTGCGGCCGCGCGAGCGCTGGTCGGCGGCGACGGGCTCCGTTCGGTCGCGGGAGGGAGAGAGAGCAGAGGGGGATAGGGACGGAGGGAGAGACACGGGAGAGTGAGAGAGGGTCGAGGGGGCCGCGTGGCGTCTCCAGGGAGTAGCAGAGGCAAGCAGGGAGGCAGGAGGTGGCCGAGCGCGTGCCGGCGTGCGTCGGCCACGCATGCTGCCTACTGGCACGAGGAAGACGACAGGGGGAAGTGGAGATGGGCTGCGCCGGCTTCTGCAGCAGGCCGCACAGGTAGGCGCCAGGTAGGTCTTCTGCTATTTTTTTATATATTTCTGTTCTGTTTTTCTTTTATTTAATCTTTTGCCACTGTTTAAAAATCAAAACAGATTCAAAACCAGTACCAAATATCCTCTGGATATTTTTATGTTGCTGAATGGGCTGATCCAAATGCACATAAAATGTTCCAGGGTATTTGAAAGTATATTCTATACATATTATGAATATAATTCCAAATGCAACTAGAATAATGATTTAAATTCAGTGCTCAAAATATTCCTCAAAAATGTTCATTATTTTTGGTTTGGTGCAAAACCCTTGCCAAAATATAACCAACATTATTTAAGGCCATTTTGGAAACATTGAATGCATTTTCCAGGGTTCTTTGCCCCTCTTTTATTTACGTTTTTGAGGCTTCCAAAATTCCTCAGTTCAAGTTTCAAAAATTTAAACATGATGCAAGCAAGATGCAAACACTAGATAGCACCAGAAGCTAGGGATGTGACATCCATCTTGCGCACTTCTGCAAGATACGCCTCCATGTGCTCATCCTCGGGCTCGTATACTTTGTTGGAGAAGTTGACGAGGAGCTGTGAGTCACCCTTGATGATGAGGCGCCTCACCCCCAGCGCGGCCGCGGCTTTTAAGCCTGCTATGAAGCCCTCGTATTCTGCTATGTTGTTGGAAACCTTTTCGCCTTGCTGGAAACAAAGCTGCACGGTGTAATAGAGCTTGTCCTGAGTGGGGGATATAAGCACTGCGCCTGCCCCTGCGCCATGTCGCGAGAATGCTCCATCGAAGTGCATAACCCAGCCATCTAGTGCCTCGCTTCCCGGGGAAAGCGACCTATCTTCTCCTGCCTCGAGACCTGGCGCCTCTGTCTATTCTGCCACAGGATCTGCAAGTGCGGCTCCTTTGACTACTCTGGTCGTGTCGAATTCTAACTGAAACGCTTGCAGCTCGATGTTCCATTTAGCGACCCTTCTAGCGGAGTTGGGACTCCTGAGCACCCTCTCCAATGGGTAGGCTGAGACAACCTTGATGGGGCGACCTTGGAAGTAGTGCCGCAGCTTCCGAGAGGCCACCAATAGCGCGAGCAAGAGCTTTTGGGGCATGGGGTACCATGCCCTTGCATCCCGCAGCACCGTTCTGACAAAATGCACGGGATGCTCGACGAGGGTGGGCGCGCCGATGGAGCCCACACCCTCCGGAGAGTCAAGCGCCTCTTGAGGCGTTTGAGCCCCCGGCTCGTAACTGCTTTGTGAGGTCCCCTCAGCCCCGGAGGCGTCTTCCTGTTGAGGCAGGTCCCCATCTGCCGAGGTCGTGGCCCTCGCGAGGCCTTCCTGGCCTTGAGCTGCCGTGGTCGGGGTTGCAGCCGATGCGGCCTTCACCAGACGCTCCTCTAGAACCGCCACTAGAGCTGCGCTAGCGGAGTAGGGTGTGGCGGTGAGGTAGAGCACCAAGGGCTCCTGAGGGCGTGGAGCCACCATCATCGGAGGGCTGGTCAAGTACTTCTTGAGATCTTGGAACTCTTCGTCAACCTCTTGAGTCCATTCGAACGGAACCTTCTTCTTCATCAGCTTCAAGAAGGGCAGGGCTCGTCCCCCATGCTTGGAGATGAAGCGTCCTAACGTGGTTACTCGCCCGGTGAGCTTTTGCATTTCCCTGAGGGTTTGCGGTGGATTCATGTCTTCGATTTCCTTGACCTTCTCCGGGTTAGCCTCGATACCTCGGTGGGACTAGAGGAAGCCCAGAAGCTTGCCAGAAGGAACAACCAACACGCACTTCTCTGGGTTGAGCCGCAGGTCCACTTCATGAAGGCTCGCGAAGGTTTCTTCCAGGTCCTATATCAGGGTCTTGGCCTCCAGAGACTTCACCATGATGTCGTCGACGTAGGCCTCGGCGTTTCTCCCAAGCTGCCAGCCCAAGGCGATATGCATCAGTCGCTGAAATGTTGCGCCTGCGTTGTGTAATCCGAACAGCATGCAGGTATAGTAGTACACCCCGCACGGGATCAGGAAGGCCGTTTTCTCCGCATCTTCTACCGCCATCTTGATTTGGTGATAGTCTGAGAAGGCATCCAGGAAGCACAATAGGTCGCACTCAGCGGTGGAGTCGACGATTTGGTCGATGCGGGGGAGCGGGAACGGATCTTCAGGGCAGGCCTTGTTGAGGTTGGTGAAGTCGACGCACATGCACTCCTTTCCTCCTTTCTTCAGCACAACAACAGGGTTCGCTAGCCATTCCGGATAGCAAACCTCGCGAATGACTCCTGCGGCTTCTAGCTTGCGGGTTTCTTGGACGATGAAGGCCTGCTTCTCGGTGGACTGCCGCCTTGCTTTCTGCTTCACGGGGCGCACATTGGGGCACACGTTCAGGTGGTGCTCGATCACCTACCTTGGGACCCCCGCTAGCTGCTTGGGTTCCCATGCGAACACCTCCTTGTTCGTGCACAAGAATTTCTCTAGAGCCTCATCTTGGTCGGGGTCGAGTGTGGTGCCTATGGTGAAGGTGGCGCCGGAGGATCCATCCTCATCGACTAGTACCTGCTTAGTCTCCCCCTTGTCTTGCGTGAACATTTGCTTCTTCTTGGTTAGCGCAGCCCCCTTGGCCTTGAGGGTGTCGGTGCCGGTGGGCTGCGCCACTGCGGCCGCCTTCAAGGCGAGCTTGAGCGCCTGCAGAGCATCCTTTGTATCTCCAGCTACGGTGAGGACGTCGCTGCTCCCGAGAATCTTCATGAGGTTGTAGGCCGGGTGAGTCGCTGCCATGAACTGGGCCAAGGCAGGGTAGTCAAGGATGGCTTTGTACGGGAGGCAGATGGGGGCAATGTCGAAGTCGACCAGCTCTGTGCGGAAGTTGTCATGAGTGCCAAAGGTCACCGGGAGGCAGATCTGCCCCAGGGAGCTAGTGGAACTGCCTCCGACGCCCGAGAAGGACTCGCTGGGTCGGAGTCGCCCCAGGGGCACACAGAGGAGGCTGAAGGCCTCCACCGAGAGCATGTTGAGGCCGGCACCACCGTCGATGAGGGTCCTGGTGACGGCCACCTGGGAGATAGTGGGAGTGCACAGCATTGGGAGCGCACCTGAGCAGGCGGTGTTGGCAGGGTGATCGTCCAAGCTGAAGGTCAAGTCGGCCTTGTGTGCCACCCAACCCGGAGGGGCTCCGCGGCGCGTGAGGGCGGCACCAATCTGGCGGACAAACGTCTTGAAATGGCGGCTCGAGGGTGGCACTTGCGAGCCACCCAGGAAACGACCGGGGGCGTCGGCACAGCATAATGGGCAAGGAAGAGGTCGCACAGCTCTTCCCAGGAGGCCACCTAAGCCGTTGGCAGGTGGAGCAGCCACATGCGCAGAACGCCGGTGAGGGCCATGGGAAGCCAGTTAGCCATGACCATGTCGTCGCCCCCGGCCTTGAGAACAGCCTCCTCATACGCCAGTAGGAAAGCTAGTGGATCTGTCGCGCCGTCGTAGCGCGGCGACATAACTGGCTTGAACTTGTTCGGCCACTGCACCTGTCGCAAGGCAGGGGCCAAGGCTCGGAGCCCCCTGGCCCCAGTGCCGACCTCGGCAGCCAGAGCGGGCGGCACGTTGTCCGCCATGAGGGCGGAGCGAGGTGTTGATGGAGAGCGGGTCGAGAGAAGGGAGAGCTCCGGCGCACCCCTACCTGGCGCGCCAAATGTCGGATATCGGGTTCCGGCAAAACCCTTAAGGTTCAAACTCTGGGGTGCGTGCAAAGATCTTCCCCCTACCGATCCACGTCCCAACGCCTCGCTGCGAATCTAAGATACACGATGAACAACACAAGGGACGCAAGGTTTATACTGGTTTAGGCCATCGTTGTGGTGCAATACCCTAATCCAGTGTGTGGTGTGGTGGATTGCCTCAGGGGCTGATGATGAACAGCACATAGGAAGAACAGCCTCGCGAGACGTGTACTTGGGCTGGTGCGGTGAACTACTTGGGTGAGTTCAATCGCCGCTGGATCTGATGAGAACTCTATGAGATCATATCCCCTCTACTGTGGTGGCTATCTCTATATATAGAGGCCCTAGTCCTCTTCCCAAATATTGAGCGGGAAGGGAGCCAACAACGGCCATTTCGAAGAGGAACATCTAGTACAAGTTATCCTGACTAAAGTTGGTCTTTGACTGCCAAAGGCACTGGCGATGACGCCGTCTTGGTCTCCGCGGTGACCTCCGTCCTGCCGCTCTGCTGGTCTTGGTCTCGTTGCACAGAAATGCTAACCTTTGCTTGATGCCTCGATACTCCGCGCCTGCGCTTGCCCCCTTTGCACCAAAGAGGAAACAAGGACACTGCACAGGCCGGCGCCCGCCTGGTCTCGATCGTCATGGCTTGCATCATGGGCACCTCGCGACGTACCCCTACCTTGATCTCTCCGCCTCCTTGTCACGACCGGTTTTCCAATAAAAATATTTATTGAAAAGCCAATCTTTTAAGTCCAGTATGAGAGAAATCCTCCACACTGGCAGACAAATTCTTGATACAATAAGCCAGTAGCATAAAATATAATACAGGGTCGAACTACGGTTGCTCAACCAAATTATTACAAGCACGCCAATAATCATACATAATGGCGGACAGAACACAGTGGTGTGGAGACATACTACTGACTCAAGGATAGGCTGGTGGTGGAAAAACACAGCGGGGAGAGAAATACAAGACTCTACGTCTGTCATCTCATCGAGCGTCGAGGAGAGGCTCGATGAATTTATTTGGTAGCGGAAGCGGATATAAAACAGTGGCCAAATCCAGGGTCGCACGAGACTGACTGGGACTCCTCTAAGTGTCGGACTCGCTATCGAACTCTTCATCCATGAGATCGCCTTCGTCAGCATCTGGCCAAATCAACAAGCCAGTGAGTACTTTGAAAGTACTCGCAAGACAGTTCGGACGTAAGATATAACAAATGCATGCATGGATGCAACATGATTAATTCCTTAATGCACAATAAATAAAATTGGCATAACGGGTAAGTAAAATGGGAAAACGGCGGTAGTCCGCCTGAAATTCCACAGAACATAAATAAGGACCGATCGGGTGTCTGAAGCGACGCCTCGAAAGGTGAACAAATAAAAATAAGGAAATGATGCCACAGTCGGGCATCTTAGCGACACCACATAAAGGGCTTTTAAAAGAAATGCCACAGTCGGACGTCTGAGCGACATCGCAGAAAGGGCTTTAAAAGAAATGCCACAGTCGGACGTCTGAGCGACATCGCAGAAAGGGCTTTAAAAGAAATGCCACAGTCGGACGTCTGAGCGACATCGCAGAAAGGGCTTTAAAAGAAATGCCACAGTCGGACGTCTGAGCGACATCGCAGAAAGGGCTTTAAAAGAAATGCCACAGTCGGACGTCTGAGCGACATCGCAGAAAGGGCTTTATTTCATAAGTAAATAATACTCATAATGAACATTCAATTCATGAAAACAAACGGGTTAGTCCATCCACAGGAGTGATCATTTAACCGGACTTAGCACTCATGCGATTCACCGGAGTCTCTGTCATCAAAGCTGACAATTGATTAGGATAAGAAGGAACGAAACTTGACATGGAAGAGATGATTTTGAGGAATATATGACTCTGCAGAGTTTGTACAAAATTTTTCCCACAGTCAACGGATTTCCGTAGTCACGAAGGACTAGTTCCGTTTACGGTATTTCAGAAGAAAACACAGCTAACCGGTACACACCCATCCTACCTCTCGATGCTAGGAATCACCCTGGTCATCGTCCAAGAAAAACTTTTGAGACGGGGAGATCACAATCTCGAATAGCATGGGATCAAATTTATATACGCGCGCTCTAAGGGGTGCCCCCCTCTCGGTCCCAACCGGAAACACCCATGCCCCCTGACCGGATGACTGGCTTTAATCCAGGGCCATGGAACCATCATCACGGCCTCTCCTCTTTGGTGTGTACCATGAAAGCGGTTTGGAACTTACTAAACCATATTCCTTGCGGAAAACATGTGGTAGTACAAGGAAGGAAATGATAGGTACTGGACCGATATGGTTTGACACTGAAGTCACATAGTCTGGCGTAAGACTGGCATGCTACAACACTGCCGTCGTACCCATCCTCATGCCAACACATGGCCATTCATATTCACATTCATCCACGTATGGATCATCAAACTCACTTACCTCATTATCACATAAAATAACCTTCATCGGTATACTCACCGGCATGCCATGAAACTAACTAAATGCAAAACATGCCAAGACACTCATCATATCAAAAATTCAAACATGCTTGCCTGGTTCAGAGTAGTCGGAGCCTAGCTCGGTGAAGTTCGCGGCTCCGTCACCTCCTTCGGTATCTACGTTTAAAGAAGATATATGCGCTAACGTAAATACCAAGGAGAGCACAGAAGGTAAACCAAATATTTTTCAAATAAATCTGATAAAAAACTATACAAAATTTTAAAGAGAACCGAAAAAGAATCAATCAAAAATACTTTTCTGATTAAAAGTTATAAGGGTTTTTGTCCAGGGACTTATCTGTAATGAAACAGAAGATTTCCAGGGGCTAGTTTATAAAAGCAGAAAACGCTTCGGTAGCGATTACGCCAGCCCGAAGAGAAAACGTATTTGGCAGAAGGCGTT
The DNA here is from genome assembly GCF_002162155.2 of Triticum dicoccoides. Taxonomy (NCBI): domain Eukaryota; kingdom Viridiplantae; phylum Streptophyta; class Magnoliopsida; order Poales; family Poaceae; genus Triticum; species Triticum dicoccoides. Next base: position 340,975,432 of record NC_041387.1, on the reverse strand, counting down.
TTCAGATAACGCTTCGTTTAGAAAGGACAGAGAGGCTGACAGCGGGTCCCACTTGTCATGTTTAAATTTTCAAATGGGAGGGACGAGGCTCGTCGGCGCCCGAGAGCTGCTGTGGTCGCCGGCGGCGATCCACGGCGAGGCATGGGGATCAGAGGTTACCAATGTGCTCACCGTGTCCTTCCGCAACGGTGGGTGGTGGTGTTGGTCACCGGTGAGCAGCACGTCGACGGCGGTCTCAACTCCGGCGGATGGTGGTTCGGGCGTGGATGGAGCTCGTCGGAGAGGGCTGCAAAGATTAAATTGAGGTGGGGGTTAGACTACTGGGTGCAAGAGAGGGCTACGGACGAGGTTTGGGCGCCGGAGGTGGCCTCACCGAAGTGAATCGAGCTGGAGGCCGAGGCGGGGCGAGGCGGCCGGAGCTGGGGGAGGAGACCTCCTCGAGGTCCCCCTAGTGGCCTGGCGGGGTGTTGGTGAGTAGTGGAGGTGCTGCGTGCACGAGAGTGTGCTCGGGACCCCTTTATATAGGCGGTCCGAGGCGGTTGCCGTGAACGAGGATCACCGGTGAGCGATTACGGTGGCGCAGTGCTCGGTCGGGGTGGTTAGGGGGTCGAGCATCATCACGGAGGTCCAACGGGTCCGTTTTGGTGTTGAGCTGGCCGGGGTTTGGGTGTTAAGGGCGAGCTCGACGGAACGGTGATGGTGCGGGCCCGTCGGCGGCGGAGAGCGCGTTCCATGCTTGCCGGCCACGGTGGCTGTGCTACGGGCGTGCGCTGGCGTGCATGAGGCCACGCGGAGAGTCAGGGAGCGATGGGCGGCGCGGAACGGCGTTCTGCCATGGTGTGCCTCCTGTCGGCCGCCACGGGAGGTCCCGACGCCGCAGAAGACGCCGGCGAGGGCGAGCCAGCGCGCTACCGATGCCAGGAAGGCTCCACGCACGCGTGTGCAGCTTCGGACAAGAGGAAGAGGCGGCGAGGAACGTGCCAAGGGCACTGTGGCCGCGTGACTGAAACTGGCGGACTGAAGATGACACTGAAAACTGAATTTTCTGAACTATGAATAGTAACAGTGCCCACCAGGTGTTCGACCGAATGAAATTGGCCTCTGGTGATTTTTCCTTGAGCTGATTTTTGGTGGAGTGGCTTCTCATTGCTCAAATAGGCTGCCTGAATTTTGGTGGAATTTTTGGAGGAGTGTAGATATGAATTTCACCAAATTTGGCAAATCTGGTCCAAACTTGCAGAGACTGAATTTTGAAAAATTTGAAAAGAGGAGGAGTGGATCAAGATGGTTCTGGGTTGTGGGTTCAAAGGACAATCCAGGAGAATTGGTTTGAGGTCAAAACTCAAATGCAATAGGGCACTTGCTTTGAAAATCTCTCAGGCTCCAAATAATTTTCAGAATTGAAATGAGGGAAAAATAATTGGAATAAAAATCCAAAACCAGTTTGGATTAGTTGGGACAGTGAATTTAGGTTGATCACAAGTTGTAGGGGAGGTTTTGGAGGGGTTTTACCACATGGGCAAGAATGCCAAGTCATGGTGGTTCCAAGATATGAAAATCCCAAATTTCATGGAGTTTCTTTTTAAAAGAAAAAGATTAAACTCCCAAAAATAATTTTGAGAGAGAACCAACAGAGAAGAAGTTTCAAAAGGTCAAACACCAAAGTTTGAAGCCAGAATAAAAACCTTGCCAAAGAAAAGAAAGTTTCTTAAGAGGAAGGTTTTCTGGAAAATTTTAAATGGCCTCTTTTCAAAAACCACAATGTTTTTGCTGAAAACCAAAGTAAAAATTTTGGAGTGTCACAACACCTACCCCCTTAGGAAAAATCTCGTCCCCGAGATTTCAGCTGATCCTTAAATAAGTGTGGATGCTCTGTCCAAAGAAAATCCTCGCTTTCCCAGGTTGCTTCACTGTCGGTGTGATTGCTCCACTGGACTTTGAAAATATTGATGGTTTTCTGTCGAGTCCTCCTTTCAGACTCCTCTAATATTCTTATGGGACGTTCTCGATAAGTGAGGTCTGGCTGTATGTCAATGTTCTCATGAGATACTTGTTTCTCTGGGTTGCTTACGCACTTCCTTAATTGAGAGACGTGGAACACGTCGTGAATGTCGGACAAGTCTTCGGGTAAGTCTAGCTGGTAGGCTACAGTGCCTCTTCGTGCCACTATGCAAAATGGTCCAATGAATCTTGGTGCTAATTTTCCTTTAATCTTAAACCGTTGCAATCCTCTCATCGGGGATACTCTCAAGTATACGAATTCACTGGGTTTGAAGCTGACCCTACGATGTTTCTGATCATAATAACTTTTCTGTCGACTTTGAGCGGTCTTAAGTCGGTCCCTGATTAGCTTGACTTTTTCCTCGGCTTCTCTGAGCATATCTGGTCCGAAGATGCGGCTGTCTCCGGTCTCTGACCAATTTAACGGGGTACGACATCTCCTTCCGTATAGGGCTTCGAAAGGAGCCATTTGCAGGCTGGCCTGGTAACTGTTGTTGTATGCGAACTCAGCATATGGCAGGCTGTCCTCCCAACTGGTTCCATAGGTGAGGACACGTGCTCTCAGCATGTCTTCTAAAACTTGGTTTACGCGTTCTGTTTGTCCATCAGTCTGAGGATGGTATGCGGTACTGAAGGCTAGTTGGGTTCCCACAGCCTGTTGTAATTGCTCCCAAAATCTTGAGACGAACTGAGTGCCTTTGTCAGAAATTATAGTCTTCGGGACACCGTGCAGACAGACTATGCGGGAAAGATAAATCCTGGCAAGCCTCTGAGTGGTGTAGATTGTCTTTACTGGAATAAAGTGTGCTACTTTGGTCAACCTGTCAGTGATGACCCATATGGCATCATTCCCGTGTCGTGACCGAGGTAATCCGACAATAAAATCCATCCCTATTTCATCCCATTTCCACTCAGGTATTTTGTTAGGTTGCAGTAGTCCGGCTGGTCTCTGATGTTCAGCTTTTATGCGTTGACACGAGTCGCAGCATGCAATGAAAGCGGCTATGTCCCTCTTCATACCGTGCCACCAAAATCTTTCCTGAATATCCTTATACATTTTGGTTCCTCCATGGTGGATCGAATATGGAGTGGTGTGTGCTTCAGTTAAAACTTGCTGTTTAAGGTCTTCTATGTTTGGCACGCATAGCCTTTCTCCGTACCATAATATTCCTTCATTGTCTATGACGAATTCCGAGGCCTTGCCCATACTCAACTTCCTTTTAATTCCTTCAATGCTGGGGTGACCGGACTGAGCCTCTTTAATTTTCTCCACAAGGTGTGGTTGTATTTCCAAGTTTGATATGGTGCCTTCTGCTACCATTATCAAGTTGAGCTTGACAAATTCTTGATGGAATTCGGGCCTCAAGTTGTGCAGATAGTTCCCGTCGGAGCTGGGGTTCCGACTCAGGGCATCGGCCACTACGTTTGCTTTCCCTGGATGGTAATGGATACCAACATCATAATCCTTTACCAATTCTAACCAGCGGCGTTGCCGTAAATTTAGTTCTGGCTGCGTAAAAATGTATTTGAGGCTTTTGTGATCTGTATATATCTCACATCGATTCCCAAGTAGAAAATGCCTCCATTCCTTGAGTGCATGAATAACTGCTGCCATTTCTAAATCATGAGTGGGATAATTTTCCTCGTGTTTGCGAAGTTGCCTTGAAGCGTAGGCGACAACCTTGCCTTCTTGCATCAACACGCATCCGAGACCCTTTCTGGATGCGTCACAAAATACTTCAAAATTCTTGTGTATATCGGGTACAATTAATACTGGTGTTGTTGTTAATTTCCGCTTTAGCTCTTGGAAGCTTTTCTCGCAGGCTTCTGTCCATTCAAACTTCTTATCTTTCTTGAGTAACTGTGTCATAGGCTTGGATATGGTGGAAAATCCTTCAATAAATCTGCGGTAATACCCTGCCATTCCCAAGAAACTTCGTATGTCTGTTACGCTGGCTGGTGACTTCCAGTCAAGTACGGCCTTGACTTTCTCTGGGTCCACTGCTATACCGTCTTGAGTCAGCACGTGGCCTAGAAAACCTACTTGTCTTAGCCAAAATTCGCACTTGCTGAACTTGGCATACAATTGGTGTTTCCTTAGCTCTCCTAGTACAATCCTGAGATGTTCTGCGTGCTCTTCTGGTGTTTTGGAGTATACCAGAATATCGTCGATGAATACTACGACGAATTTGTCCATAAACTTCATAAATACTTTGTTCATGAGGTGAACAAAATATGCCGGGGCGTTAGTTAATCCAAATGGCATCACTGTGAACTTGTACAGTCCATATCTGGAGGTGAAGGCTGTTTTGGGGATATCTTCCGTTCGTACCTTCAATTGATGGTATCCTGACCTTAAGTCAATCTTTGAGAATACCTTGGCCTGAGCAAGTTGATCAAACAAATCATTTATCCTTGGCATCGGGTATTTGTTTTTGATTGTGACCATGTTAAGTGCTCGATAGTCGATACACAATCTCAGCGTTCCATCCTTCTTCTTGGCAAATAAAATTGGTGATCCCCAAGGTGAGGAGCTGGCCCGAATGTACCCTTTATCCAGCAATTCCTTTATCTGCTTCTTCAATTCGATCAACTCGGATGGTGCCATTCTGTATGGTTTCTTGTATATGGGGGTGGTTCCTGGTGCTAGCTCAATGCGGAATTCTATTTCTCGATCCGGTGGCATGCCTGGCAGCTCTTCAGGGAATACATCTGGAAATTCACACACTACTGGAACCTTGTTTAGCTCAGAAACGTCCACCTTATTTAATCTCGGTTGCCGGGGTCTTTTTCCTTCCTTGGCTGATACTCTTATTGTCTTCCCTTGGTGGTGTGTGAGAATCACGGTCCTGTTGAAACAGTCTATAAAACCTTTATTGGTGGTTAGCCAATCCATCCCTAGGATGACATCCAGTCCTTTATTTTCCAATACAATAAGATTTGCGTAAAACTCCAATCCTTCAAACTCAATGACCACATTCTGACAGTAATTCTGAGAAACTTGCTGAATCCCGGGGGACTTGATTATTATGGATTTCTCCAAAGGAAGCATCGAAAAATTATTTTGCAAAGCAAAACTTTTCGAGATGAAAGAGTGAGAAGCTCCAGAATCAAACAAAACCATTGCAGGTATTGTGTTGACAGGAAACGTACCGAGTACGATATCCGAAGCATTTTGTGCCTCCTCTTTGGTTACGTGGTTCAGATGACCCTTCCTGTGGTTATTGTTGGGATTGAAATTGTTTCGTTTGGGTGCTGAATTATTGCTGTCGTTGTTCGGCTTTGGGGTTGAATTCCTTGGCTTGGGGCACTGTTTGGCATAGTGCCCTTCTTCTCCACAAGCGTAACAAGTAACGCCGGGGCGATAGGTGAATTCCTTGTCCCTTGCATGAAAATTCTTGATTGGGCGTGAGACATTGGATGAGAATTTGGGTGTCCCACCCTTTTTAAAATCTATCTTGCTTCGGTGATTGCGAGTGTGGTTAGTCTGGTCCCTTTTTCGCTTGCGGATATCTTCCAGACTGCGTCTCTCATTTTCCAGAGTAATGGCCTTGTCCACCAGCATTTTAAAATCAGGAAAAGTGTGCACGACCAGTTGGCATTTAAGTGCGGGCGCCAGACCGTCAAGGAATTTCTCCATCTTCTTGATTTCAGTCATACGCTCCTCATTGGCGTAGCGGAATAATAGGGTAAATCGACTGTTGTAATCTGACACTGTCATGTTCCTTTGTTTGAGGTCATCAAATTCTCTCTTCTTGATTTTCATAATACTCTTAGGAATATGTGCACCACGGAAACCTTCCTTGAAATCATCCCAGGTTATGTCATTTTCGTTGGGATGCATGTGCAGAAAATTCTCCCACCACGATGCGGCTGCTCCTGTGAGATAGTGTGGAGCATATAGTACTTTCTCGAGATCTGAACACTTTGCAATAATTAATTTCCTCTCCATATCTCGAAGCCAGTCCTCGGCTTCAAGAGGCTTGTCAGTGTGAGAAAATGTTTGAGGACGTGTCTTCTGTAGCTCAGATAACTTGGAATGTTGCTGATACTGTCCATGGTGATTTCCCATGTTGATGACTTGGTTCATTATTTCACGATGTTGTTGCTGACTCTGTTCATAAAGGCGGCACATTTGTGAAAGTGCCGATTCATTTCCCGGTTGGCTTGACTGTCCCTGAGTGAACTCGTTGCTGGGTTGTGCATCATAATTTTCCTCTGATGGAATTGGCATGGAGCGAGTCCAAGGACGAGACATCTTTCACTCTGGGGATATATTTTGTAAAACCCATAAGAAAAGCGGAAAGAGTCGCAAAAAAAAAACAAATCCATAAAATGCATAAAGCTGGCAAATAGAATTAAATAACTCAGCTTACTTAAGAAAAATAAAACGACTTGCGCACGGAGAAGGACTGCTCATTACACATCTTACACGCGGGCGGTAATTATACAGTACATCACTCAGGATATGCGTACCTAATCCTGACATGTTATTAAGGCTAGTGCACTTCTCCAGATCCTACATGATGCGAAAACAGGCTACTTCTCCCAGCCTATGCACATATCTTACAAAGCGGTACAACACACGGCAGCTAAGCGTACTCAGGCAGAAATGTTGACGACCTCCCTTGCCCTGCCGAGGGCGAGGCGTAGCGAGGTTGGGGACTCGACCTCCTCCTCGCTAATGGGCTCCATACGTGTAGTGTTGCGCAGAGCGGGCGGAGCGGTCGCCAGGGGCGGAGCAACACGTACAGGAGTGGGCGCGAAGGTTGGTGTAGTACGCGCTGGAGTGGGTGCAATGACTTGGTTAAATTCTTCGGTAGAAGGCAGGCGACGAGTAGGCGTAAAAGATGCTGATGACGAGACAAAAGTCGGTGGCGGAGCGATGGGTAGGAGCTCCCTCCTGTTGGCAGCACAGCCATGGACTGAGTCCATGCGGGTAGCTACGAAGTCGTCCACCAGGTTGTCGAAGGCTGCCTCCAGGGCCCGGAGATACTCAATGAGCATCTCAAAAGCCTCGTCTCGTTCTCCTCTGGGGCAGGAGTATGCGTAGTGACAGGTGTAAGGCACATGGCATGGAAGATAACGGTAACGACGAGTCTTCATCACGGGAAGGACATCCCTGAGACGAGCTATCGCCTCGCGGGCTGCCATCTGCATAGCATGCCTCTCCGTAGGCATGGCTCTTCCCACGAACCGGAAGCGGCGTAACTCACCACGCCCTCCCCTGAACTGCACCGCGGCCTGGTGCATGGTCAGACTGTCGTTGACTCGGTGCTGGTAGAGTGTGAAGACTGGGCGCACGGATGGCCCCATCGCGACCTGAATGATGGAAGAAAGAAGCTTGACGAACCCATCGGGTACGTTGGCGAAGGTCTGAGACTCGCAGCTGACGTCGGCCATCTACAAAAGTAGGCAAAATTCTGCAGGGTCAGATCATAAATTTATGCTGACTGACAGAAAATGACTACCATTGCAAAAATATAAATTAGCTCTATCAGGCTAATAACCAATTAGCGATCGCACCTAGTGGCTTCCTACAGTCAGCCTGGCTCTGGTACCAAGCTTGTCACGACCGGTTTTCCAATAAAAATATTTATTGAAAAGCCAATCTTTTAAGTCCAGTATGAGAGAAATCCTCCACACTGGCAGACAAATTCTTGATACAATAAGCCAGTAGCATAAAATATAATACAGGGTCGAACTACGGTTGCTCAACCAAATTATTACAAGCACGCCAATAATCATACATAATGGCGGACAGAACACAGTGGTGTGGAGACATACTACTGACTCAAGGATAGGCTGGTGGTGGAAAAACACAGCGGGGAGAGAAATACAAGACTCTACGTCTGTCATCTCATCGAGCGTCGAGTAGAGGCTCGATGAATTTATTTGGTAGCGGAAGCGGATATAAAACAGTGGCCAAATCCAGGGTCGCACAAGACTGACTGGGACTCCTCTAAGTGTCGGGTTCGCTATCGAACTCTTCATCCATGAGATCGCCTTCGTCAGCATCTGGCCAAATCAACAAGCCAGTGAGTACTTTGAAAGTACTCGCAAGACAGCTCGGATGTAAGATATAACAAATGCATGCATGGATGCAACATGATTAATTCCTTAATGCACAATAAATAAAACTGGCATAACGGGTAAGTAAAAAGGGAAAACGGCGGTAGTCCGCCTGAAATTCCACAGAACATAAATAAGGACCGATCGGGTGTCTGAAGCGACGCCTCGAAAGGTGAACAAATAAAAATAAGGAAAATGATGCCACAGTCGGGCATCTTAGCGACACCACATGAAGGGCTTTTAAAAGAAATGCCACGGTCGGACGTCTAAGCGACATCGCAGAAAGGGCTTTAAAAAGAAATGCCACAGTCGGACGTCTGAGCGACATCACATAAAGGGCTTTAAAAGAAACGCCACAGTCGGACGTCTGAGCGACATCACATAAAGGGCTTTAAAAGAAATGCCACAGTCGGACGTCTGAGCGACATCGCAGAAAGGGCTTTAAAAAGA